>NW_026542667.1:0-567023 GCF_028750875.1 Macrosteles quadrilineatus | reverse complement strand
CACTAACCACGCACTCTAGAGGATTTGAAGTTGGGAATCACAGAAGATGTCAATAGCATTGAACAAGACCTCCTGACCCGAGTTTCAGATGATTTTCAGACCAGAATGAACATATGTAGAGAATTACATATGCCCGCCACGCCATATGCATGACGTCATTTTCAAAAAATGACTGTTTTGTAACAAATGGCAATTGTTTACCTCACTATGTACAGTATTAAAACCATTTGATTCCGTTTAACTACTGTGTACTACTTATTTAAAAAACGTCCGGTTCCTTTGTGTCACCCTGTATATACAATCCTCAACATTCTCCCCCCTTGAAAGTGTAAATCTTTCAACTACTAATTAAAAATTTCAGTAAACTAATTACACGTTTTATTGAAAATGTTAACAGCACATATTTATCAAAATATCATTAAGGCAAAAATAACCATATTGCCTAAGGAAAGCGAAACATTACAGATGCTTACTTGTTTAAATAAGAGTTTAACATAATAATGTACGACTATAAATAGCGTGTAACAAAGTACTGTAACTTGAAGATAAACTGGAAGTGTGCTTGCCCTTGCACAGTACACGAGTGAACTCAGCGCAGAATCGGTCACCGCGACCTGCATACACTTGTACAGTGGATGGCGCATGGCGGGCAACAAGCAGATGCGAAGGTTAAGTGGGGGGGGGGGGGGGAGGGATCCACAAAAATGACGAGCGAAAAAGTATGTGCTCTCATAGGCAGCTGTACCGCAACTAAAGCGCTCCGCTCCGCGTAGAGGTGTGTCGCTGCAGCTGGAACTACATTTATCCACCGTTCCGAGAGTGGAACTCGTTCCACCGTTCCAAGCGGAACCACAATCCAGTTCCAGTTCCGCCGGAACTACTTTTTTTAGCTGCAGCTGAAAACTACTGAGAGGAACGATTTGAATGTAGTTCCGCACAAACAGCTGCAGCGTTTTCGTAAATTTTGAAAGATAAGTTCCGTAGTAACTGGATTTGTAAAACACATATAGTTACGCCAAAACAGCTGCAGCTGGTTTATTACTAACCACGAATATAAAAGACATAAAATCCTTATCGGGCAGAGCAGCTGCTGTGTTTTGACTTGGTCTATCAGCACAAAGGCTTAATGACTTTTTAATGGTTTTATTGCAACTGGCAGCAATAAAATAAAAATACACCAATCTCAGTTCTAGTAAAGTCGTGCTCGTGTACGTACATCTCGGTACAATAATTTATTGTTTTGATTAACATAAGTCAGTTTTTCCTATATTAATTTTTGAATACGGTATTTTGTGAAGTGTTGGTGTCAGTGTTGTGTTTAGGTAAAATCGTTTATAGCCGCATTTACACTATGTAACAAATGTTGATGATTGATATTTGTGTAAAGTTGTTGTATAACTTGTTATATGACAATATTTTAACAAAAACAATTAAATGTATCATATGGTTTTATAACAATGACATGCACTAGAGTGTTTAAAAATATGTAATGTTAACAGAATTGTCTACTCAGCATAAAAATTTGGGCATTATTATGTTTATAATCAACATGGTCAATATTTAAATTTCTTTTCGAATTTAGTTTGTTATAGTTGCAAAAATATTAATCTATACTATTATAAAGAAGAGGTGGTGTCTGTGTGTGTGTGTGTGTGTGTGTTTGTATGAGCTAATCTCAAAAACTACCGAACCTACTGGTCTCAAATTGCACACAAATGAAGCTACAGCTCTGAGGATACATATAGAACTAATCCCGCTTCGATATCGACCTCGGGCTTTGCCCCGTGGGCTTTCAAAAGTCGGAGGTGAGAGATTAAAAAGTAAATATTGATTGATGGTATCCATGGTAACAAAGAACAAACCTAGAAAGTTAAAAAATGTAAACATGCAGAACTAACTAACTATCAAATGAATTTTGATTTCACACACACACAGCTGGTTCAAACATTTATTTAAATACTGCACGAATATTAGAACAGAGAGGGTAAGGATCATATTTAAAATAATGATGTCACTAGCCTGAATGTAAACATTATTTAACATTTACTTAAATGGAGCTGTCAAACCATATGTAATTTCATCATAGTAGGATTCTTTCAGTTACATCATTTGTTTATGTTTATAATCTATTATACTGAGTCTGTTCTAACATTTGCGATACGCTGTAATAATATTTTACAGTGAATATTTCATTGTAAAAATAAATCATTCATGGATATAGGAAATAATTAAGATTCTACAATCATTGCCGTATCAACCTAGGCCCTTATCCTGAATTGTATGAAATTGCAGTTTTGGATTTATTTTTGTGTAAACAGTAATTTAATATCCCTGCTGCAGCAAACCTATAGACTAGCGAGTTTCCATTTGCCTGATTGTAATTTTCCTAAAATATGTTAGAAAACTACACTATTGACAGGTTTGGAACTATTGTGATAGCTTTTCGTTTACAGTCCAAACTATTAATCAGGTTCTTTTATTATACCTTAAAATATATCATTATGGTTTTGTATACTAGGTAGCCTAAAATAAGTATTCACAGTATGAGTAAACAAAAAAGTACTAGACCTATTACTATTAGGCTAATACAGTTCAATTTCGTTTCTAAAACAAATGGTAGGGAGTGAAACCATTTGGCATTTTCAAAGAACCAGCATTCATTTTTTCATACTGACCCCGTTGCAAGGCAATGGTATAGCTGCTAACAAATACGAATAGTAGCGCACCAGTCAAATTTTTAAGTGACCGACGCTACTAATTGGGACCGACTAGCAATAAAAAGCTGTGGTACACAATGAGACCTTTACTTTTTTCTATGGTTCAGGGGCAGTGGTAGAACAAAAGAACAAAACTTTCTTAAACCATCTCACCCATAACTGCAATAAGCATTTTATACTTATATACCAACCCCGTACGAAGGACGGGTACTCTGCTAGTCTACAATAAAACAACAACTCAAAGTGCGTCTGACATTTAAACTAGCCTTACCACTTACGATATTATTTTTAAACCCAATATAAACTAAAATAATTGTATTTTTAACTTAGATAAAATTAAGTATTGTATAGATATAATAGCAATGTTACATTATTTTATTTTTTGCGATTACATTCCCTAGTAAAAGGTCATATAACTATGTTTAAAATCATTGTTGTGTTACAAAGTGTAAATGCGGCTTGAGTGCTAACAATTTATTTGTAGGCCAAGACACTTTTAAGTTTGAACTTAAACAATGTTTTCGAAACATCGGAAGAACTGCAGTAGTATGTGGAAATATTTCACCATTACCAATGAAAAACTTAAAAACTGTAGATGCGATCTGTGCGGAATCACACTGTCGTACCGTTCAACTTCGTATAATCTGAAAAAAACATTTGGAAAGAAGGCATGTGGGGGTCAAGCTCAGTGCGGATCCAGGCCGTCCTTCAGAAACTACAACATCTGCTGAACAACATCGAACATCGATGGTATCTTTAGAAACAGCAGGTCCATCAAATTCTGTACTACAATCTTCATCAACATCTGTATCACAAGCATCTTCATCAACATCTTTACCACAATCTGCATCAACAAATACTGATGGAACTGCTACATCAGGTAATGTACCATTATCAAACCTTCCTCTACCTGCAACTACAAATATTCAGATAAGTCATTCAGAAAACCCCCGGAAAAAAGCAAGGCAAGGGAGTATTACAAGCTACGTCCCTAAAAAATTCACTCAAAGCCAACAAGAAAAAAATGACTCAGCATTCTTAAAACTTTTTTATGGGGATTTTCAACCATACTCCATAGTAGAGGACATCGGATTTAAGGAATTTGTTTCTGCCTTAAATCCAAGCTATCAATTGCCCTCCAGAAAGACGATTTCCCAAAATTTAATTCCTAAATAATTTGAAAAGTGCAAAACCGTTATCGCTGAAAAAATGAGCAAAGTGGACAAAATTTGTTTAACTGCTGACGCTTGGTCATCAAGTACAAATGAAAGCTACATTGCAGTTACTGATCACTTTTTGGATGACGACTTCTTATTGCAGTCAGTTCTCTTGGACTGTACAGTCTTTGAGGGATCTCATACCTCAGAACACGTTTCCACAGAGATAAGTAATATAATAAAATCTTACAAATTGTCAGGAAAAATATCTGCTATTGTAACTGACAATGCTCCCAACATGGTGTCCGCGGTTACAAACTTTTTGAAACTAAAACACTGGCCCTGTTATGCGCACACACTTAACTTGGTAGTGCAAGACACCTTAAAAAGTGTATCTGTTGTTGTGGAGAAATGTAAAAAAATCATTACTTTTTTCAAAAGAAGTAATACAGCAACAGAAAAACTTCTTAAATACCAAAAGAACTGCGGGATTAAAAATCCTAAGAAACTGTTACAGGATGTATCGACACGATGGAACTCGACTTATTATGTGTTAAACAGATTTGTCGAGTTACAAGAAGCTGTCCGAAGTTCCATCGCTCTCATTGAAGTGGATTTGCCGACCTTGACAAACGACGAGTGGAACATGTTTTCAGATCTCTGTAAAGTATTAAAACCATTTGAACAGGTAACATGCAAGATGAGCGGGGATAAATACTTCACAGGAAGTCAGATTGTTGTTTTAACAGTTGGCTTACAAGACGTATGCTCGAAATTGTTATCACTCGATCTACACGCCACAGTCAAAGGAGTCGTCTCAGATCTATTAGTTGGCCTTCTTGAACGATTCGATAATATCGAATGCAATAAACTTATATCGGTAAACTCGTTTTTGGACCCGAGGTTCAAGCTCTATCCTTTTTCAAGTGATGCTCACAAAGATTCTACAAAGAAACTGGTCATTAAACTTGTAGCCTCAAAAATTGCTCAATCCACCACCCAGGGAAGACCTAATGACAACGACACTCCAGCTAGAATAACAGAACCACAAACAGAACTTTCCGTATTTAATTTTTTTGACTCAATCATCGGCAATGTAAGTAAAGACTCAAACAAAAGCTCTCCGCAGGCGATGGCAATCATTGAAATAGATAGGTATCTTGCAGAAAATCCCCTTGAGAGAGAAGGTGACCCGTTTTCATGGTGGAAACACAATGATCGGTTCTATCCTAATCTAAGTGCTTTAGTTAAGGAGTACATGAACTTTATCGCAACTTCAGTTCCCTGTGAAAGGTTATTTTCAAAAACGGGACTTGTTCTTAGTGACCGCAGATCTCGTCTGCATTATACCAAAGTCAGACAACTTGTATACCTTAACAGTAACTGGAGGTATATGTAACTTAATATCTAAATTAATGTCCAGAAGTTTCACGTTCTGCACTTCATTCCAATTTCTCTAAAGACGTATATTCTTATCGCATTTACTTCGTATGATCGTGTGAACGGGTTGTACAATACTATAGGCTAGTTGTTGATTCCAAGTTGGTAAATTTTAATTTTCTTATTTAAACTAAAAGATGTACATTAGTTTATGTCCATCTCAATCTATTTTGATTTATTAGCGTATCATTGTATGAATTTGACTAACTATACTGTAATTAATTTATTTCAAACAAGATAATTGTTTAGTACTTGTATGATAAGTTAATTAATTGGTAAACCATTGTGTAGTTTAAAAACAGTTTAAAAACAATTTTTAACTGTCTTCCATACAAACGTACATAAACTAACCCCTTCATATTTTATATTTATTAGCTTACCTTTGACTAAACTTGTTTAGACTATACTGTAATTAATTTATTTCAAACAAGAAGATGATTGTTTAGTACTTGTATGATAAGTGAATTAATTGGTAAACCATTGTGTAGTTTAAAAACAGTTTAAAAACAATTTTTAACTGTCTTCAATACAAACGTACATAAACTAACCCCTTCATATTTTATATTTGTTAGCTTACCTTTGACTAAACTTGTTTAGACTAAACTGTAATTAATTTAATTCATAACAAGAAGATGTTTCTAATGCAGTAGTATGATAAGTCAATTGATTTTAAAGCCGTGTTTTATTGTATTATATATATATATATGTATAACTATTCTTCAACATAAACAAATTTACATGAATTTATCCTTTTATATTTAACATTTTATTAGGCCTAGTTTCCCTTTGTAACATGTTTAAACTGGACTATTTAATTCGTAGTTGAACAATAATTTAATAGTTGATTTCAAGTTATAACCATTTTATTTTCAAGTAAAATCAAGTAAAAAATTTACATGATTTTATTTTCATCTCAATTTATTTTGCTTTATTAGCGTATCATTTTTTGAATGTGTTTGAACTATACTGTAATAGTATTTCATTTTAACAAAAGGATGTTTGCTGTGTATTGTTGTATCATGCAATAATTAAACCTTATTTATTATTAAGTACATTGTTTGTATTCCATCCCGAGAAAATTCTTATCTATTAGCTTCTATTTAATTTAAGATCTTAAAACTAAGCTTTACTTATGAGTTTGGAATTATTTTGTACATATATAGGTGTTATCTCTTGCAAAAAGGTTGATCACGTCCACCCTTTAAAGTGCATCTTTTAAATACGTTCCAATACTGACATCACTCCGCCGCAGCGGGAAGAACTAGCTGCAGCGGGCAAAACTAGCTGCAGCGGGCAAAACTAACTGCAGCGGGCAAAACTAGCTGCAGCGGGCAAAACTAACTGCAGCGGGCAAAACTAGCTGCAGCGGGCAAAACTAGCTGCAGCTGGAACTGCTTTTGGAACGAGTTCCACAGCAACCTTGGAACTAGCTGCAGCTGTTTCGCCCGTGTAACTGCTTGGCACATCTCTAGCTCCGCGGACGGTCGCGATGGGGGGAGGACTCGTAGTAGGACGATGACGTCATTAATTAGTTCAAATTTGCTCCACAAGCGGCGCGCCAGACGGACCCGTGATGAAGATGACGACGTCACCGTTTCTCGCGGCTCGCGAGCGGAGAGAGCAGGCGTAATCAAATTCGTCTGCTACTTGATTTGTCAACTGTTGAGTTAGGTTAAGAAGCATTATAGCCCAGTTAAATTAGAAAAATCGGGTGAAATAATTCCCGGAGAGTTGGAAATTTGTTTAAACGTTCCTTTTGTTGATTAGATTGGAGAAAATAAAAAGTCCTGATGGGTGGGGGTCGAGCTTGACTAAGGGAAGGGCTCTGAATGTGACTTCTTTTAGTTTTTCGCTTATATATCGGAATCTGTAAGTCATATTGAAAAGTGTTAAATACAAAAGTTATAGCTGACAAAATGCTCTACAAAAATGACACTATGCATTTTTTCGTACGACTTAACCGTTTAAAGCTAACTGGTAAAGAAAGTAACAGTATAATTATTAAAATCGTGTTTTCTTTGCATTTCTGTTTTTAAAGTTAATATTACTAAAAATAATTTTAATGATTACATACATGGGTCATGTCGTTTAAACTAGGGGATACAGAGATTCTTCAGTGTCAAACTCATTTTTGAATTTTTTTCGTAGGACTTAACCATTTAAAACTAAGGTGTAAATAAAATAACAGTATATTAAAATGGTGTTTTATTTGCATGGAATATGAAACAGGTTCGAAAAGACAAAGTCTTATCATTGGTCTCAATGAGCAGCACTATCAAAATGAATAACGTAGTGCATGTGGTGGATCCACTACTCGTATTACAAAGAGTTGCAATTTCAAAGAAAAACAACGAGGATCTAGAGGACTTCTCACGTTAAGTGGGGCGTAGACTCAACTTTCTCAGTTGTAATCAACCAATATGTGACGTACATAAAGAAACACTATGGTGAATTCTGTACTGTTGTGTTTAATGGTTACTCAGATACTGTCAACAGCACAACACATGCCGAACAGGAGCCACCACCAAGACCGTATCAGTCGACATTGATTTCACTGAAGAAATGACAGTGACAGTGCAGAAAGAAAACTTTCTTTGTAATGACAAAAATAAGACCAAGTTCATCAGAAAATTATCTCCGAGGGTATAGAAGTCAGACGTTCTGAAGCTGATGATACAACGATTGTGCGTTGTGCAGTGAAAAACCTAGCATTCAGTGGTCATGTTGCTACCGTTGGAGAGGATATAAGTTTCCTAGTCCTGCTGATTGCATTAGCTCCACTCGATCAAGAAATTATCTTCTTCAAACAAGAAAAAATGTAGCCTAAAGTAGAACGTAGAAGTTATTACTCTGATGAATTACAGAAATGTGACTTTGCCATGAGCATATTGTTCATTCACGGGTTTAGTGGGTGTGATACCACCTCGTCATTTTACAGACAAGGCAATTCATTAATTGTGAAATCATCTCGATACTATCACCAACGTATTTTACGGCCCGACTTTGGCCCAAAAGGAAGTCTCGATAGTCGGTGAGCGGATGATCCTACTGATGTACAACATCAGTACATACCGATACATCGCATTCATCAATTCCACCCCTAGGCTGATAGCAGATCTCCCGTCTTTGCCACCAACAAAAGGCTCTGCCTAGCAGCATTCTTATAGAATATGTGCAAGTGCAAGAATGGCTGGGAAATAAACTACCATTAACTGATTGGGGTTGGACAACGGGCACCGAAGGACAACTACAAACCCTTACTATCCTAGATCTTGCTACTCCGGCCGCTATCCTCACAACAATATTTAGCAATTTTGGATGTGGAACACGTTATGCTTAAAGCGAGGGACTACTGCTCAACAATGTGCGGAACTGAGAGGGAGTGTGCACCAATGGCCCTCCGGTAGACGACGATTCTGTGAATCTGGATGAGACTGGCGAATCCCTCGATCCCCTAGTGTAAACGACATGACCCATGTTTATAATCATTAAAATTATTTTTTGTAATATTAACTTTAAAAACAGAAATGCAAATAAAACACGATTTTAATATACTGTTATTTTCTTTACCCTTAGCTTTAAACGGCTAAGTCGTACAAAAAAATGCATATGGTCATTTTTGTAGAGAATTTTGTCAGCTATAACTTTTGTATTTAACACTTTTCAATATGACTTACAGATTCCGATATATAAGCGAAAAACTTAAAAAAGTCACATTCAGAGCCCTTCCCTTAGTCAAGCTCGACCCCCACCCGTCAGGACTTTTTATTTTATTCAATCTAATGAGCAAGAGGAAGGTTTAAACAAATTTCAAACTCTCCGGGAATTTTTTCACCCGAATGGAAATTTTTTGTTTTATTTGATTGGGCTATTAATTTACTTGCAATAAGGTTTTTTGTAATAATTAGGCCTACAGTTTGATTAATTAAGTTAAGTGGATGTTAGAACGTCAGTTTAACTCTTGAGAGTAATTAAGTGAACATAATTTATCGATGTAAATTAATTTAATAAGTTAAGTTAGCTCTTAAACTCAAGTAAGTTAGGCCTTAAAACTGTTTTAACTGTGGGTGTGGGACATTTACATTAGTGAAGATATGACACTGTGACAAAACACCCTTAAATTTTAAATGATGTATGCATAACTTAGGGCCTAACGATTTCATTTCAATAACATCCAGTCAGTAACTTTAGTTGGTTACACTTAGAGCTATCCCAATTAATTTTCCAGTAAAATAAAAAAACTAGGTTAACATTAAAAAACAAGCTCGAAGCCTTTGAATTAAGGCTATCTAACTTAGGCCTAGCTTATTCATTTGAGTTGTTAACAAATCAGTCGATAGATAAATCTAAAAACCTTGCCTACTTGGTCAGAATTGATCTGAAACTAAGATGCCAGATATAGTCTGTGGAAATACTGTAAGTTAGCATCTAATGTTCTAATAAAAAGCAAGCCTCGACTTGAAAACTAGGTTTGCTTTTATAGCAGTGAAAACCAGTTGAGTGTAGCAATCATGTTTCATGGTTTTTAATGAAACAATAAATATAAAAAAATGTTTATGGATATAATACAAAATACAAATGTTCCCACACACTGCACTGCTAGCCTTTACTACTTCCTTCAGCTCTTCCTACGTCGTGGACCTGTTTCCCTTCCTTCCCATGGCATTTTAGGATAGCCGATTCATTAATCTTAATGCCACAAACGGTTCCCACACTCAGCACCTTTACTACTTCCTACGTCGTGGACCTTCTCCCTTCCTTCCATGACCTTAATGTAACTGCCACAAACGGTTCCCACTCTGCACTGCTAGCCTTCACTACTTCCTTTTCCCCTTCCTACCTCGTGGACCTAATTCCCTCTTCCCTCCCTTCCCATAGCATTTTATGATTGCCGATACATTAGTCTAACCAGGGCAGCGTTAAGGGTCAGTGAAATTCTGGTCAAACCCAAAAGCAGCGCCCCCTTTTTTCCTAGTGCGGGCGGGTGGTGGTTGGGGGGCACCCCTAAACCTCCGGTGCCCCTGGGCATATGCGCAGTCTGCCCGTTTATAAAAGTGGGCCTGAATCTAACTGACACAAAGGGTTCCCACACTCTGCACTACAATAGGTTGGTGTGTTGCTACAGAAAATAAAATGAGTGTTTTTTATTCAAATCTTGAACGCTTAATATGAAATAAACAAATTTGTCAAAACAAAAAAGTAAATCGGTTGGTGGTCTAGGTCTTATCAAGAGACCTGCGGTAACAGCTTATTCCCCATTTGGAAAATTCACTAAAATTAGGTGTAATGGCGGAGGCCGTATTAAATAAAAATAAGTAGTTTTTTAAACGATAAATACTTACCTTATACCATTGTCTATTGGATAATAGTCAAAGCTTATACCTAAATATTGAGAACTCACAGTACCTAAAATGTGCTGTGGTCAGGGAAATTAACAGAATTCCGTCAGGGAATTCTGTTAATACACTCACGTCACTTAAGATATTTTTGTGGGAACCCAGTTCAAATACCTTGGGAATTACTGGTAAAAGACTTAGGTCGGTATGATTTTACCTGTTCAAAGAGGCTTCCCAGGATTTGGGATGACAATTGATTGTACCCTTTTGAAATGAGCTGGTACATATTCCAGTCTTAACATTGTATTAAATAACATGGTAAAAACTTAATTCCTTTTTGTGGAAGCTCTATAAATATTTTGCCAGTTATGAGGTTGTAACCAGGAGCCTTGTCAGAATGAAGATCGTTGACGATGATTGATTTCACCTACGATGATATTTACTTCTGCAATGAGAAGTCAAGTTGTAATGGAGACTACAAATACTCAAATATCTCTTCCTCGTTGTTTACTTCTGCATTTGATTTGAACACATCCTCAAAGTATTGAGCAAAGGGTTCTCTGTGTTACATTTGGCCCAGGCAATTAGACTTTAAAAAAATACCCCCGCCGCAGCAAACCTGCAGACTAAGCGAATTTCCATTTCCCTGAATGGATTTACACTAAAATGTCTCCTTAAAAATATCACATTTATTCCCTATTTAAAAAGAATCAGTTTAAAACATACTTAGGTTTGCTGCAACAGGGAGGGTAAAAGTGTTTTTTATGTAAAATGTTAATAGTTGGTAAGAAATAAAAACATTTTCCAAATTTGGGCAAAATATGTTAATAAACAAGCAAACTACAACAGTTTACTTATTCTCCATAAGAATAACATGGAAATTTTAAATTTACAATTTTTTGGAATTTTCTCCGTAAATATTAGGCGCATTATAACGCTTCAATATACTAAATTATTTGTTTTTTTAAGCTCTACAAAATAGTTTAGAAAGAAATTGCAAAATTTTATGTTTTTTGGGTCAAAAATGGGAAAAACCCATTTTTACCCCATAAAAGCCCCCATAAACCCCCGTTCCCATGGTCCGATCATGCTGGTTCGCGAACTCGTTCGAATAAACGTAGGTTTACACGTTTGTACCAAATTTCATCAAAATCGGATCATTTTTGCTCGAGTTATCACGCTAACGGACACATATATAAATATATATATATGAATTTGAACGGATGGTGTTTTTGGCCTCTAGGGACCTCAAAACGAAAAAAAAATCGGTCCTGGGTCCAGGTCTTACCATGAGTACTACGGTAATAGCTTATTCCCTATATGGGAAATTCGCTAAAAGTTAATTTAAAGCTTAGGTCGTTTCATAACTCACCAGGAAATGCAGGCTCCCCCGGTGAAACAAGACGTCGCGAAATCTGCCAACTTACCAATATGGGAGCCGTGTTCGCGACTGGAATGCTATCCACCCCCTTAGCAAAATATGATGCTATGTAATAGTAATTTTTAATTTGGGTAATTCCGTTTGATATTAGAACAGTTTGACAACGAAACATGTGTTTCCGTGACTGGAAAACTCTCCCCCCTCCCGATCTCTGATGTCAACATGACGTAGGAACCTGCTTGGGGGGGGGGGGGGGGGTAGTTGTCCGGGGGACAGTCTTCCGGTGACCCACTCCCCATAGTGAATAATCTTAGGCTTCGCCATAGGTGATAGAGATCGGGTACTTCTCACTGATGTACTTCTCATACCAGTGATTATTGATATTATATAACAACCGCTTTAAATGTTAAGATGACCTATTAAAATGTTTATCAATTGGATTCCTGCTATTTTGCCAGATTCTTCTCAAAATATATCCATAAGCATTAAGCAATCAAACTACGTAAAACAGTTTAGGCTACTTACAGTATCCTCCAAAAGATTAAAAAGGAAATTTTGAATTTTTTTTTCTCCGTTACCAATAATTGTACAAACACTTTAATGTACTAAATTATTTTTATATTTTTAAGCTATTCAAAATGGTTTAGAGAAGAATTGGGAATTTTTATGTTTTGAGGGTAAAAAATTAGAAAAACCCCATAACACCCTGTTCCCATAGTCTGATCGTGCTGGTTCGGGAGCTCATTCAAGTTTATCCTGCCCTACACCTTCAAGCCAAATTTCATCAAAACCAGACAAAATGACTTGAGTTATCACGTTCACGGACACATATATAGTTGTTATATATATGTAACAATTTGAATGAATAGTTTTTTTTGGCCGCTAAGGACATCAAAATGAAAAAGTATATCAGTCCCGGGTCTAGGTCTGATCGTGCCACCTACAGTGATAGTTAATTCTCTTATAGTACAGGTAAAATTCGACTAAAAGACTAGTGGAAAACATAAAAATTAGCCCATTCATGAAACTTGCAGGAAACGTAGTACTTACCATTAGGTTTTGAAATCTGAAGAGTCCCTAGTGATTGGGGGGGTGGAAGTACCATTTTATGGGGGTTGAAGTTTATGGGGGTAGTGATTTTGAGAAAATTTTTATTTATGGGATCCAAGCAAGTGGGGTGTCATTTTCTATGTTTTTTTCATGCAGAAGTGAAGAAAAATACCCCCGCCACAGAAAACCTGCAGACTAAGCAAATTTTCATTTGCCTGATTGGATTTACACTAAAATTTCTCCTTAAAAATATCACATTTATTACCTATTTAAATATAATCAGTTTAATAAGTAATTAGGTTTGCTGCAACAGGGAGGGTAGAAAGTTTTTTTTGTTAAATGTTAATAGTTTAGTAAGATATGAATACATTTTCCAAATTTTATCAAAATATGTTCATAAACAAGCAAACTAAAACAGTTTACTTTCTCCATTAAATTAACATGGGAATTGTAAATTTAACATTTTTTCGAATTTTCTCCATAACCATTAGGCGCATGATAAAACTCCAATATACTAAATTATTTGTTTTTTTAAGCTCTACAAAACGGGTTGGAAAGAAATTGTGAAATTTTATGTTTTTTGGGTCAAAAATGGGAAAAAACCAATTTTTACCTTATAAACCCCAGTTCCCATAGTCCTATCATGCTGGTTCGCAAACTCGTTCAAATAAATGTAGATTTAAACGTTTATACCGAATTTCGGATAATTTTTGCTCGAGTTATCGCACAAAAATGATATATATATACATAATGAGTGCATTATGCATGAGTATATGAATTTGGACGAATGGCTTTTTTGGCCTCTAGTGACCTCTGCTAAAACTTACAATAAATACAACCAACAGTTGATGAGAAAAGACAAATTTATTAATAAAAACCTAAATATAGTATGACAAATTACGGTACTATAATTAATTTGTCTATGTGGCATATTTTAATGTTATGGCGTCAGCTGAATACTGGACAGCAACCCACAACAGCTGATGTTTTCAGCTGCCACTATCCTGATTAATCTTGTGTTCATTGTTGTGCAATGTTTACATATTTTGTGTATTGTTACTTCAATTATTCGTCTTTGACCGAATATAGTAATTCTGTTCATGTTTTTAGTGAAAACTCCGTGACGGCATTTTTTGCCATGTATATCCGTATTTGTTAGTGGCTGATTTAAAGCGAATGAGCATTTAATGTTTGATAATGAGTGAAAGTTGCAGTGAAAATGAAGTAAGTGGTTTGTGTTTTATTTGTGAACAGCCGGTGACAAGTCGTGAAAAAGTTGTTCCTAACCAAAGCGCACGGCAAACAATCATAAACTGTAGCATAGAGAGGGGTGACGAAAAACACAGTTTAATTACCGCAGATAGTTCTTTAGTAGTACACAGACAGTGCAGGAATGAATATACAAAGCCTTCTAATGTTAAGAAAGCTAAATTAAGAAGAGAATCACAAACCGATGAAGGTAATGTTTTGTCACCCAAAAGATTAAGATCTACAGGGACCTTTGATTTTTCTGGTGTTTGTATATTCTGCTGTGAATTAATAGCCGATTTAAATAAGAAACCCAATTGGAACAATCGTGAGATATTAAATTACACTTTCAAAAGTAATGTTGAGAAACGTGCACTCAGTAGGAAGGATAGATGGGGCCGGCAAGTTTTTTCAAGAGTTTGCTCAGTTAACGTGGAAGAAGTGAGGCCTAAGTATCACTATGTTTGCTGGAAGAAATTCATGTGTGAAAATCCTGCTTCCACGTTCATGCCTGATCGTCCTAAGGATAACAGTATATCCCAGGCAATGGAGTTTGTTTACTCTTACATGGAACAGAGTGATGACAGCCAGTTTTCAATCCTGGAGTTATGTGAGGTAGTAGAGGATTATGGTGTCAGCGTCCAAACAATGAAGGTAAGGCTCAAAGAACATTATGGAGATGACATTAGCATAACATGTACACAATCCAAAGTTCCAGTTGTATGTTTCCGCAGCTGTGGAGACAGAATCATTCGTGATCATTGGTACCAGGAAAGGAAGAAAAATATACAAGAAGAAGAAGAGAGGATTATGACTAAGGCTGGTGAAATAGTCAGGAGATCTATTGAAGATTTTATATTTGACAACAAAACGTACAATAATCCTCGTGGGTTTATGAAAAATATTTCTGAATGTATTCCGAGGCAGTTAAATGTGTTCCTGGATGTTTTAACTACGAAATAAGCGAGATCCCGCAAGCCAAAATCTTTGATTAACAAATCCGCTGTAATAGCCCACTGTCTGATTTCGCTAGTGAAGCCAAACTCTTTTCTCTCACCTGTTTTACTAAGTGTGGCTACTTACATTCATCAAAAGGTAGGATCAAAATCTCTCATACATATGCTTTAAAATCTGGGTTTGTGTGCAACTTATCACGATTTGAAGGTCTTTGAAGCTTCTATAATTGCAGCACCTAAGGAAATAATAAAAGAGGGCACTTTTGCACAGTTCAGTTTTGACAACTGTGATGTGAATGTAAACACCATTGATGGGCATGGTACATTTCACAACATGAGTGGAATTATGTGTGTAACTCCGTTAGACGCCATTGATACCTCCAATGACAGAATAATCAAACAAAAAAGAATCTCACAATCCTGCTTACTAGAAAACAAAGGAGTAGTTACAGCCCTAGATTACAGGCCCGGAAACGCATCTGGCCTGGATTGCTTCAAGTTTGTAGACTTGGAGGAACTGTTTCTAACAACAAATTGTGACGACTTTCCAAGCACATTGGATGTTTGTTGGTTAGTTACCAAACTGTGGAAATTGCCTGAAATACCAGGGTGGCAAGGAATGTTAGAAAGATTAACTTGCAGTGAATACTGTGATGTGTCCAGAGTAATTCAGTTACCCTTCATTATGGCCCCACCTTCAGAAAATGACACTATATATACTTCTCTAATGATGGCTATTAATGAAGGAGACAAAATAAACCTGAAAACTATTTTTGTAACATTTGATTTACCACTGTTCATGAAAGCAGTTAGCATTGTACTTTCATCCCCGCCTCAATCGCCCTTGCAGAGAATTGTTGTGCGGCTGGGAGGGTTCCATTTAGTGATGTCTTTTTTAGGTACTATTGGGTACATAATGGCTGATAGTGGGTTGGACCAGTTACTGAGTGTAGTATATGCAGAGAATTCAGTTACACACATACTTAATGGCCATGCTTATTCACGTGCAATTCGTGCTCATATGTTAGCATCTACCGCTATTGCCCACTTGGTTTTAAAGCATGTACATTTAACCCAAGAAGAAGAGGTTGAAATCAGAGACTTACTGGAAGACTTTACTGATTGTCCACCAACTAAACAAACTGTAGATGACAATGCAGCTGTAAGAAGTATTTCTGAAAAATTTAAACAAGAACTTTTGAAGGTTGAAGAGAGTGGACCAACCGCAAAATTATGGATTCAGTACCTTAAAATGGTAACTTTGGTTAGAAGATTTATTCAAGCAGAGAGAACTGGTAATTGGGAGCTCCACTTGGCTGTTGTAAAGATGATGATGCCTTATTTCATTGCAAGCGGTCACTTACACTACAGTAAAGCTTGTTACATATACCTTCAGTTGATGTCAACGTTACCCCAGCGAATGGATCCTGAGGAGTATAGAACGTTCGCTAACGGTTACTGTACTGTAAGACGCACCAACAAGTTCTGTTCAGGAACATGGACCGATATGGTCATAGAGCAGACTGCCAATCGTGAGTTTAAGGTACTGGGGGGGGGTGTGGTAAGAAGAGGGTTTACTGGTGAAGTGTTAAATGCATATGTCGTCACAAAACCTGCGTTTTCAGATATCGTTGAGTCACTTGAAGACTTCTCTGAAGTACAATTTTTTTCATCTGAACAGCATGTTGATGCTCGAGACAGTAGAGTCAAAAGAGATGAACAAGATATTGAAAAGCTAAGTACTTGGTTAGAAACTCATGATCCTTTTTCAAGTACAACTACGGTCGTCGTTTCAGTTGGCAGTGGTGTCATTGGGAACGATTCGATCAATTGCCACCTAGCCAAAGAGGTCGGTTCAAAAAGACTGTAGGACTTCTTGTAGCACTTCTTGTAGGACTTCAGTTCAAGGACATCAAACTGAAAAGGTGTGACAACATCCGCCCATTAAGTTCAGTCAACTCATCAATCAAATTCAAAGACAAAGTCGTTAACATTGACCCACTCATCCTGTACCAAAGAATGCTTTTAAGAAAAGAAGAAGACTTATCATATTTCTTCACATTTGAGATTGCGCCTTTCCCGTTGTCTTTGTTTACGAACACAGGGATGAGGAAGAATGTCAAATCTGCTCTGTGCAAAGAGTTTGATTGTACCCCAGAAGAAGACGTGAAGGAGAAACTGGAAAAAGTTTTAACTTACATTATTGATGGCGGGCACATTTTACACGCTGTAAAATGGGGTAGCAACATAAAAAGTCAAACTTACCAAGATGTATGCAATAGATACTTGCGATCTGTACAGAGTAAGTACAGGTCTCCGGTAATTGTATTTGATGGTTACAGTGATCCTGATAGTGTTAAAACATGCGAGCAGCTACGCAGATATCAACTTACGGCCCCTAAGATAAAAATGACTGAAAATACCGCTGTGTGTACGAACCAAGAAAGATTTCTTGCTAATGCTGACAACAAACAACAGTTAATAAGCATGTTAACAAGGACATTTAGTGAAGCGGGAATAGAAGTAAGACAGTCTACTGGAGACGCTGATGCGCTAATTGTACAGTCAGCCTTAGAAAAGACGTGTAGCGCTATAGTCACCAAAGACACAGATATACTTGTACTGTTGACTGCCCTTGCACCAGTGAATCATGAAGTTCTTCTTATCAAGCCAAACAAAGGATCTACCAGTGAGAGTATATTTTCTTCAATCAGCCTTCAACAACAGCATCAAGATGTTAAAAATTACATTCTCTTAGCTCACTCATTCAGTGGTTGTGATACCACCAGCGCAATTTATGGCAAAGGAAAAAAGCAAATACTCAAACTGCTAAAGACTGAAACTGGTTTGGCCAACCACGTACTCACCTTCCACAGACCTGATGCCAATCACATTGAGGTGAAACAAGCAGGGGAAGGTATACTACTTTTCTTGTATGGATCCAAGGACGGGACGCTTACACTAAATCAACTAAGATTTAATCTTTTTCAGTAATCGCTAAAGAAAAGTGTAGCCAGATTGGAATTACTACCACCGACTTCGGACAGTGCTGCTCAACACTCCTACCGCACCTACTATCAAATACAACTCTGGCTAGGGAATAAGCTGCGTCCAGAAGAGTGGGGTTAGGCTAGACATAACAACTACTTGCTACCAATTAGAACAACTGTTGAGCCAGCTCCAGAGACAATACTCAAATTGGTATCATGTTCGTGTAAAGGTAGCTGCTCAACATCACAATGCTCATGTGTAAAGAGCGGGATTAAATGTTCACCTTTATGCCGATTTTGTGAAGAAGGGGGATGTAGAAACTCAAAAAACATAACATTGAGCTGTCAGTAGTTGGCAGTGAAATTGTCTCAAATCAAAATGATAATGATAATGGAGAAGAACTAATTGAAGACCCTGACGATTTCATAGATGATGATGATGATGCGTCAGTGGGTGATGAACAATATGCCGTATAGTGGATAAAAGAGGCGTAACTACAAGTTTCTTAGTTACCAGTACTTAGTCCTCTCAATGTAACATAGACTCATTTTTTAATAATTAATATTAATTGTATTATTTTATTTTAACTTGTCATATTTATTTTTTAATGAATAAATTAGCCTTTTTCTAATAAATTGTCGGTTGTGTTGCTTTTATTATGCTTTTTTTCGATTCTGCATCCTAAGAAACATAGAAAACGACACCCCACTTGCTTGGATACCATAAATAAAAATTTTCTCAAAATCACTACCCCCATAAACTTCAACCCCCATAAAATGGTACTTCCACCCCCCCCAATCGCTAGGGACTCTTCAGATTTCAAAACCTTATGGTAAGTACTACGTTTCCTGCAAGTTTCATGAATGGGCTAATTTTTATGTTTTCTTGGTAGAGTTTTACCTGTACTATTAATACATTCGATATGCTTGATAGGGTCACATAAATATATCTTAAGACTAATATTTTCTCACTACTTAAACCAAAAATAGCAATATAGGCCTACCTTGAACAAATTGTAAATATTAATCAATTGAAACAAAAGAGTTGTTGAAATATAGTTTTATTTATAAAACACACATATTTATTTTCCAAAGCTAGCTTTTAAAATTTAGGTGTTAATTTTGTAAAGTAAAAGAATAAATTGTTAAATTAAAAATAACTATTCTTGGTCTTTTGTTTCCAAGTGTTGGGTGTTGCTTGGCTCCAGAACCAGGAATATTGTCCCATTTGTTCCTAAAAAAAATTGAAAAACTATAGTACAATATGGCAATGTACATTGTTGTAACAATATTTTTGGTCTGTAGACTGGCATAGATTTAAAACATTGACAAATTGATCGGCTGTTGGCAAAATATTTTTCCTACAGTTACCTAACAATGTACATGTTCTCTCACTGATTTTAGAAAGCAAAGTGGCCAATTCGCTCATCAGTGAGACAATGTTAACATTGTCTCACTCTAATTACTTTGTCTCAATCACTCCAGATTTGCAACGTGAAGGCACGAAATAGTGAGCGTGTAACATGCAGACAAGGTCGTATGCGCGCAATATACGTTGGCAGCACTGGCTGTAAATCAGCTGGTCAGCTGTTGTATCATTAAATGTAATATTAAAAGTTCACTTCTGTGTAAAAATATGTCACGTTTCTTTACCATTTATTTGTTTTATGGTAACTGTAGGAAAAATATAATGTACAACTCGAGTGCAAAGTGCAATTGCCTCACTCGAGAAACCATTCCACACTCGCCTACGGCTCGTGAGTAAGTATTTCTCTCGAGTGAGTCAATTGCTCCCTTTTCTCACTAGTTGCACAAATAACTATATTAGAGAGGAAGAAACAGAATAGACACATCTCTTCTGACTGCAACACTTGAAATAATTTTCACTCTGTAAAAAACATTCATCGTCAATTTTTTATGTTCTGGAACTTTAAGTGTTATATTTTTCACTATGCCAAGTCATAAACTGTACCTATGCAGTAGAACCTCGCTAATTCGAAAACCTATATAATTAGAAATGTTTGTCTGTTCCCCTCACAAAGCCTCTAAAATTAAAAAAAATAATATACCGATAGTACAAAGTAGTACAAAGTAGTTTTAAGCTTAATACAGCCTCTACAATTTGAATTTTGTTGCCATAATTAAAACTGTTACTTCCAAAATTCGAAGTCAACCTCTACAATTCGAACTGCATTACCGTAAGACAAAAAATATCTTTGTTGAAACATGAACTGACAATCCGTCCCCCAAGATGTGTTCATTAGTCTCCATTCTCTCAAACTCCACACTTAAAACTGGGACCTCCACAATTCAAATTTTATTTTTCTGACCTCTATAAATCAAACTCTTTACATTTTAAACTTCCCATAGTTCGAAATATATTTTCTTTCCTCTGAAATTCTACTGTACTAAGCCTACTCACTTACCACTACTAAGACTTACCTTGTATTTGGCTCAGACCTCTTGATTTGGCTTGTCCGAGCCAGTCTTTGATTAACTGCCTCTAACTCAGGGTATGTCGCTTTAGCCGAAGATGCATGAGTCTAAACATAAAAATAACACAAATTTGTTAGTGATGGGTTGAATTATGATTAAGATCATAAAATCAAAAATAAATCTAAAAAAGTTGTTGGCATTAACAAATTTAGGTAAACATTTACTTTGATCCTCTATAGTCTATAGGCAGCCTACATATTTTTGAATGTGATGAGTGACTACCTGAAGAAACATTAAGAGGATAGCTTTGCAATAGCCTACAATTTTATTAAAATGGTAAATTAAATCTTCTCTAGCTGGAATAAACATGATTTAATTTTTCCCAAATACATGTTGGTACATAAAACTATAGGAAAGCCTCAACTGTCAGATGCTTCAGCAAAATTTGATAGCGGCTCTGACCATTGCAGTGATCTCGTATTTGATTGGCTAAGCCAAAAGGGATCCAGCAAGAGACTACCGTTGACTTATCACTATTGACATTAATGCACACATGGATATGATTACAAAATAATATATTAACTGTTCTTACCAAATAAGGTAATCTTGATTTAAAACAAAGATCAGAATTCAACACTCGTTTCTTCTTGAACCGTACTGATCAGATGTTACTTTTGATGCCTTGCATTTTGTTGAGCCACCTTCAAGGAATCTGTAACAAGACAATAATAACTTAGTGTAAGTTAAACATAAGTTATCGATTTTTTTTTTTGTCGAGGCATATAAATTTTAGGTAAAATGGTGGTCAAGTTCATCGGGTTAACATATATCATTTGTCTCAAAGAGGTGAAAGGTGAGTTAACTTAGTCTTAAAATTGATCAAGATAATGCTTTGACTTAATGTAACCAAACATGCATGTAGGCTAGCCATTTTTAATTCATTAACTAAGACATAGTTGGATGAGCCACTTCAGTAACTTTGTCGTTCTACAGCCAGTTTATACTGACACCGGTCCGCAGAGCTTCCTGGATCAAACTCGCTATCGGCTTAGTCATACAATTTATTCATCCTTCATCCATCCCTTGCGATCAAACTGTTTTATGCTAACTTACCGACAAGTGTTCGTGCCCTATATGTTACCTGAAACAATTTAAATGTGTATATACTTTTCGGAGCCTACTCTTAATTTTAGGCCCTGGTAATTTATTTTATAAAAGAACATTTGACGAGCCACTTGCATTTCATAAAATCTGAACCACATCCGTCAGTTAGGCCTACGATTAAAACCTAAGTTGTAACTTAATAGGCCTAAGTAAGTATTTGCCTATCTTCAAGACAGTTTGTATAAAGCACTGTCTTTATTTCCGAAAATACAATACAAAGTTTTAACAATTTCGCTACTGTTAGAATCGGCTCCGCATTACAAGACAGCAAAAAGCAGGCAGCTCCAGCAATACCTTGTTTAGGTGATGAGACCTTCATGAGGCTGAAAGTTCTAAATAACTTACTGTTGTAATGCCTTCAAATGCCAATTCAAACTATGAACACTATGCCTAACTGATAAATAAGTAGCAAATAACAAGTTAGTGTCAGTAACTTAGTAACAGAAATCTTGCAATAATAATACTGTTGTAAGTAATGCCAATTCAAACTATGAACTATGCCTAACTGATAAATAAGTAGCAAATAACAAGTAAGTGTCAGTAGTAACAGAAATCTTGCAATAATAATAAAAATACTAAAATACTCAACTGCAACTCTTGTCTTCTGCTGCACCGATCGATGTATCAACATCAACAAAACATCAAGCCAAGCCTAAAAAAAAGTAAAGTTGATGACGTCACAACGGTGTCGGCTGCCTGACTAGAGTGCTGCCCGTGGAACAAATTTGAACTAATTAATGACGTCATCGTCCTACTACGAGTCCTCCCCTCATTGCGACCGCTCCGCGGACCGTGACCTACATAACAGTACCGGTGCTGCTCTGGCAGCTCCTAGCGACACGGTCCTGTACTACGTCCATTCGCGGTCCTCGCCTGAACTTCAATGCCCCCGTATGCTCGGCAAGTCTAGTTGTGGTTATATAAACTTTCGTTTGGGCATTATCATTGACTATATAGTCAATGATAATGCCCAAATGAAAGTGCACATTTAAAAGTGAGTTACAAGCGAAATATCCGTTTATTAAACTTAAGTTTGAGACGATCAAAAGTGATGTAGGCTGTGAGAAGTGTCGTACTGAGTTAGCGTTGCTCATGGAGGAGCTTATGATATTGATAAACACTTAAAGTCAAACAAACATGTTGCTTCTGACCATGCTGCGTGCTCGAGCAAAACTATATCTTCATTTTTCAAAAGCAACGTCCCAAACAAAAAGACCTGGACGTCTCAGCGGCTGAGGGTGCCTGGGCCTACCGGGAGACGGTCAGAGGGTCCCAGCCTCAAAATCTACCTAAAAATCCTTTGCCTGCTTTGGTGAGCGTTGCCACAGGGTCCCGGGCCGACCCCTCATTAATCCTGGGACCCTCAGACCGCAGTCGCCTGGAAAGGATTAGGTTCGGGTTTGATAAATGTTGACAAGGGGCAGCGTATTTCTATCTTTCACGATCAACTTAGTAAATTTAGTCACTAATTATTTAACAAAGAATTGTCACTTAAAATTTTAAAACGTCCCATATCTGTTGTTTGCACTTGTTATGTTCTCATTACTCCCTAATTCTGCCATGCCGAATTCAATACAATTATTTTCAATACAGAAAAATGGACCAAAAAGGCCCAATTCGTACAGGCGCTTTTTGAAAGGTATTCAAATGCATACGTGTAGTGTGATATATTCATTTAAAGATCTAATCACCCTAATAATTTTGGTGCTAATGAAAATAAATTGTCTCTAACAGTATTTACAGGGTGGGCCAAAACGTTTATAAAAGGACTTTGAAGTCAAATGCCGTATACTGAACGAAACAGCGCCAAATTTATTATAAAGCATATTTTTAGCTACTCTTTAAGACAACTTGCAGTAAGGGCATTTTGTGTTAATTTTTAATTTTGAAAAATCCCCAACTATAAGATTAAAAAGGGGTTGAACACTCTACATTCTCAAATACCAAGGTATGACAAATTTTATAGTTAAAGGCCTTTAAAAAAATATTTTTATTCAAGCAGTTTTTGTAATATTAACTACTACCTAATTTACTTTTTAGTATAAATGCGTGTATAATAAATCTACCCTATGTAAGCAAGCTAAGTTGTAGGCCTACCCATAAATTAGGTTATAGCAATTATAACTTTTAACACATCTTTTAAATATAATTAACTATACGAACATTGAAAAATAACTGAATTATTTCTTTTGACTGTATTCAAACAATAAATCCGGTAGCCTTAATGTGTATTCAGGAAAATGCCATCAATAGCTAGTACTGGGAAAGGTGATGGAAATGCCTATTGTAGAATGTTGTTTGGTCCGTTTATAACAAAGTATTCGACTTATTGTTGAATTCAAGCTAATTCAGAAACATAGGTCAGCACTTGGAAAGGAAAATGGAATATGAGTGAACAATGCAAAAACAAGCTCCGTTAATCCGTTCGAATTTCTTAGATTCCAGTAATTAGGTGACAAGTCACTCGGCGTTCCATTTTTAGGCATATGATCGTGTTTAACCTCAAAATATAGAAGTGTTCTATTCATTTAGTATGTGAGTAGGTGACACATTAAAATCCTACATCCGGGGCCGATATACTTTTAACGGTGTCCGTGAACACGAGAACTTGGGTAATTTTGGTCCGATTATGATGGCATTTGGCTTGAAGGTGTAAGGTGGGATGAACGGGCGTGAGTTAAAAACAATTTTCATGATATAAAAAAACACACTTTATTGCCCTCCCTGTAGCAGCTAACCTAGGTACTTGTTGTATAATGCTAAAGGTAACGAAGAAAGCTTGAAAATAAAAAAGACGACATTTGAAATATCTTTGTTACTGTTGTGGAGATGTAGTTTACATGTTTCTCATTTTACCTTCGTAGCAGCAAAACTAAACACTCTTTAAAACTAACTTTATTTACGCTATTATTTTGCCCGTGCCGAGGGTAGAATATAAACATAAATTCCACAAGGATGTATATTTCTAGTTTTACTGTTTGATGTATTTTATTTGTTCGTGGTAATATTAATTTAACTTATTTGGGGATTACACTATGTAAATAGCTTTCTAATATATTATATGATTAACAGTTTTGCCAAATAACTTTAAACAGTATAAACTCTCGTATAATGTTAATTCCAAAACATTCTAGTTTTTTAAGACATGCAGCAGTTTAGAACTTCACATGTAGGCCCTATACATACTTCACATATAGTTAAATTGTTTTAATATAGTTATGCAAGTGTCATCAAAACGGGTTGACACTGATAATTATTATTCATATCCTTATACCGTTAAAAATAAATAGAATTTCCTTCAAATCTTCATTATTTGTTTACAAACAGTATATCAGTAGTTTTTTTCTCTGTTTTCATGTCAATAACTGTAAATAGTTGTATTTTTTAGTTTTACTGTTTGACGTCTTTTTATGATTATTAAGTGGTACTAATAATCCATCTAAACTTATGTAATCATTATAAATTTTTTAATAAATTAGGCTTTCACGACTTTATTATTGTACTCTATATGATCTAAACGTTTTATGTAGAGGTTAATGCACCCGAGTAAACAATAAAAAAGTCAATGGTTTTATACATAACAGTGTTTACCCGAACATTAGTATTTTAGATAGATAGATGGATAAAAAACTAAATAAATATTTCATTAACAATCAGCAAGCAAAGCCATCGGACGATATCGAAGCATGAACAGTCCTAAATAGATCCGAGGTATGGTAATTTTATTTTTGTTAGTTTTTACGTACTTGATTAGCATACCCACAGCAGACCCCTTTAGATTTTTGTATGATATTATTGCGTAGTACAGTGTGTCAGTTGTTACATTGGTCTTTTATTTATAGTTGATTGTTTATTTTTCTCTTTTGCATTTTTCCATTTGTTTAATACATTTTCATTGGAAAATAGAGTTAAATCTCAATGAAGTTATTAATTATGATATTTCAACAAGGCTGATTAAAATACATAAACCAGAGCTATATTCCTTGAAACTAGTAGTACATCGAGTTTTAACTCCATAGTAAATTGAGCATATAATAAAGGTTGTAATGCAACTGAAACGCAAAATAATTTATTTCCAACAGTAACCCCACATGTGGGGTATTTCAGTGACTTGCGCGTTAATCCTCTCTTGGCTGGCGTTGCCAGAGAGTCCCATCGCTAATGAGGGGTAACCCTGGGACCCTCTGACCGCACTCGCTCAAATATTTTACGACCGACCCTTGTCTGGGTAACCCTGGGACCCTCTGACCTACAACCGGGCCTACCACACCGTACGTGAGAACCATAGCTTCCGCTCCAACGACTGCGCCTCCAAGGTAATAAATACTTGTTTTGAACCAAAGTTTCACTGTGCTAAGACCAAGACTCCGGATATAGTTACACAAGTTATTGCCCCATTAGCTCAGGCTCAGCTTAAAAAGGATCTGACTAGTTGCAACTATGTTTGTATACTGACAGACTCATCCAATCATGGTTCACAACAAATGTTTCCTGGTGTAGTACGCTATTTTGATAAATTTAGCGGCATTAAAGTAAAGGTTTTAGATTTGCAAATACCTCCCCGGAGAAACATCTGTAAACTCACCTTACAATATTCATTTAGGCTAGGCCTATTCTATAAATGTTTAAAGTTAATAAGTTAACAAAGATAAGGATTACAAAAGGTGTTTTATTTAAACAAATGAACAATTAACATGCAATGAGAAAAGGCTTGACGTTACAATGAAAGGATTGACAATGGTGTATGGGGTTAAAATTAAATTGAAATAAAAGATAAATTTGAATAATAACTTGAAGGTTCAAATAATTTAGATGTGATCTATCTCAGGGTAGGGTGTCGTGCTGGCTTGAATGCTGATAATTAATAAATTTAATAGCGTCCAAATAGGCCTAATTAAAGTGTTAAATTTACACAATCTCAACAATGGAAAATCTAATTTTGGTGTTGTCCAAAAGGTAAGTCCAATTAGTATAAAATTTAAAAGAGTTTAAAGAAAAGGTTATACTTAATTTTGAAGATAATGATTGAGTTGAGTCCTCTTGAGGTTTAGGCTACTATATGATATAACTTGAAACTTGAAATGAACTTGATTCTTGATAAATGAATTTGATTTAACTTAGGTAAAAATGTTGAGTCCTTCTTCTAATAATTTCAACTTCTCAAAGGCTTCCTTCTCTCTCAATTCCAATGTTCACATCACTGATTGTTGAACACATGGGATCACTTTCACTGCTTCTTAAATTTTGATTCCTTATGGACTAATTTTGAAATTATATTATAAGAAATTTTGATGTATTGCAATTCTCTTACATATTTAATAAATAATTAGGTTGTGGGTGTTGAAAAAAAATATAGGCTATGGAATGAATATTATTAATGATTAATTGAACATATTAATGAAATGATATACCTAAATTAGGAAAATGAATATTAGGGCAGCCTTTCTGAGGAGTGATTATTAGGTGTATGAATAAAAGTTAACATTTAAAAAAAATTTAATACTAAATAATGAATGAAATGAAATGAAATATTACAATTTATCTCCTCAGAAATTTGTATGATATGGAATGAAGGACAAATTTCGAACGAATATGAAATGGAATTCATGAATCATTTAGTATGAATTATATTTAAAGCTAGTTATGGGTCACATTAAATGATTGATATTTTTGGATGATGATGATTAGAAACTTCTTAATCTAAATTTACATAAACACAGGAACAAACATAAATGGGGAAATTAGTGAGGTCTAAGATAGTTCATGACCTGACACAGGGAAATAGCAATAGAAGCAATGTTAAGGATATGTTTTCACAGTTTTCACTTGGGAAATGGGGAAAGGTACACGCACTCGCGATTAAGGTTCATGACGATCTCCTCTTATATAATTTATGACACTTGATTAATATGGATTGAATCGGAATTTATTTACACAATGTTTTGAGAGTTTATGTCGCTGAGATATTCTTCACCATTTGACGTCTCCTCTTCTATAATTGGTTCTATGTATCGTTTTAAAGCAGAGATGTGATATGGTCCGAGTAAAATATCTTAATTCTCTCTTGTTACATGATACGTGGATTTTCCTAATATTTGCTTGATGAAGAACGGTCCTTCATAAACTTCGAAAAGTTTTGCTGTTTCTCCATAGATGGCTCTGGAGAGGGGATGTGTTTTTATTAATACTTTGTCATTTATTTTTAATGTTTGAGGTTTTCGATTTTGATTTAATTTTGCTGATCTCTTGAGTCTTATGGTATCCAACCTACGCTTAGCAATCAGAAGCTTTTGTTCTATAGGGGTTTCGGTGTTGAATGGATTTTCAGATAAATATTTCTCCCAAAATCGGCGATCTCTAACACCAAATTGTAATTCATTGGGTGTGAATCCGGTTGATTCATGGTAAAGCTCATTGAGACCTGCATTAATGTCAGGGATATATTTTGCCCACTTCTTGTGTTGATTGGAGCAATATGTGCGCAAACATCGCTTTATTTCACGAATCGGTCTTTCGGCAAGATTATAACATGGATGGTACACTGGATTAAAGATTAATTCAATATTATTTTGTTCCATCTTATGAATATATTCTCCGCTCTTAAATTGGGTTCCATTATCTGACTGGATTCTTTTTGGATATCCATAATTTGGGAAGTGCAGTGTAAATAACTTGTTTAATATTGTCTTAGTATTAGCTTTTTGCATGGGATATAATTTTACAAATTTTGTAAATATATCGATGACTATAAGAATATATTTAACGTTTGACACACTGGTAGGAAGAGGTCTGGTAAAACCAGCATGCCTATATAATCCTGACTTGACTTCTCTAATGAGTGTTCTTCTAGGAGTACCCAACAGAGTACGGCCATCAGAGGGCTATTCAACATGCCCTTGATATTTAGGACTTTATTTAAGGAGACCTGAGAGGGCAGACTGGGTTACATTGTGTTGTATGGTTCAAGAGGCTTTCGCGTTTTCATTTGAGATAGCCAAGGCCCTATCAATGATAATAATAATATCAGTCAGTCAGCTAGGCCTTAAAAGTAACAATATTCTTGAAGATTTTGTATCGGAAGTTATAGAAAAGCTATAGAGTTTGGAGTACGTGATAAAAAAATATGAATCGCCATAAAATTCTTTGTTTTTGATGTTCCACCAAAATCATTTGTTCTAAATACGAAAGGACATGGGGGCTACTCTAGTTGTACATAGTGCACAGTCAAAGTGCACTAGTGCACTACCTCAACAATAGAATGTGTTTAACCGATCTTGACGCTCCCAAACGAACCGATAATGATTTTTGAAATAAGACAGTTGAAGATTATAATCTTGGCTCTATCATTTAAAAACAAATCCAAATGTAGGATTTGTCACTAATGTTCCCTTAGACTACATGCACTTGGTGTGTTTAGGAGTTGAAAGACAACTTTTGTACAGTAAAACCTTTATAACAAGCCCCTCAATAACAAGTCACCCTTTATAACAAGTGTCATTTTCTAATCCCCTTGAATTTTATCTTACCACTAATCACATGTTATCGTAAACCTCGATAAGAAGTCGACCTATAATCCCCGTGAGAGTCTTGTTATAGAGGTTCTACAGTATTTATGGGTTGGCGGGGATTTGCAATTTAGGCTACAAAGTAGTTAAGTCAATCAAGTATCTAACAATCTTGGGGTGTTAAAAGAATGGATAGCCATATAATTTGTACGAAAACCCAGGAGCCTTACTTTTGTGAGACAGTGGAAAGCCACAGAACATCGGCAGTTCCTCTTGTATACAGGGCCGGTTGCCTTAAAAGATGTTTGTCCAAAAAATCCTTCCAACACTTCATGACACTCTCAGTGGCGATTAGATTACTGTGCAGTGTAAATTACCTTGACTTAGTAAGCTATGCCAATGAAAGATCTGTTGAAACATTTTGTCCAGTCTTTTACTATCATGTATGGGGAACACCAAGTTCCACACAATGTTTACGGGCTTATACATTTAGCAGATGATGTGGACAATTTTGACGTGTTAGAAAAATTCTCAGCATTTCGCTTTGAAAATTACCTAAAAAAGCTTAAAAAAACACCCGCAAGTCACACAATCCACTTGAACAGCTTAGTAGGCGCTATGCTGAGTTTGAAAGGAATTTCTCCCAATGTTCAGAATTGAATCAGCATTCCAAGTTAACCTCTATTCATCATGATGGACCGTGATGAAGTCCGAGATTGTGAAAATCCTCAGTATAAACATCTTACTATGCCGTCTCAAAATAGGCAGTAGCTCCATTGCTATTTGACCTAAGCTGCTGCCAGTGTAATGAAGAGTCTATTGTATTAATCAAAAATATTGCCACATCTGCAAACTCAAATGAAACTGTTGTTATAGGACACAAATTTCAAGTCAAAGAAGACTACTTCAATAAACCTCGAAAAAACTTCACTTGTCGATATCTTTAAATTTAGACATTTATCTTCAATACTTACTCATTGGTCCATCAAAGAAAATGCATTTAAAATTTTCCCACTGCAAAATGGGGATTACGTGACTTTTCCTTTAGTTCATGTTGAAATTTAGCTTGGTAAGTTACTTTCCTGTTAAAGGAAAGTACCAATAATTATAATTCATTATCATGGATGATTTTTTTATGTCGACCTTTTTTTTAAATTCAATTTATCCAATTTAACGATTTGAAACATAGACTATCAGCTGAAAACTACGATAAATAAAATATTGTAAAGAATCAAAAAACAACATTCAGGAAAAGGGTTGAGGGGCTCCTTTTGGCAAACCCATTAAGTACAGGGTTAAGAATTTTTTTATCTAAAAGAAGAATATGTAAGTAGATTTATTAATTTTTAAACCGAGTGATGTGTGCTGTTTTGTTTCTCTGCATGGATAGTTTCAGGAAAATGTGTTATATTGGTAAGAAACCCTGTACTTTTAATTATTTTAGTTTTCATTTTAGTTGACATTTTCTAGTAGTGTAACCATTGTATTTTGTAGAAATAAAAATTCTTGATTCTTGATTCTCTGTAAAACCTAATACCATTGACTACATATCCTCTTCATTTTGCTATTCAAAATCCTGAGGTCTTTCAAATTCCTGACCTTGAGCCGTTCCTTGGACATAACCAACCATTCATAAGTTGTATTTAAAAAAAGGTAAAACTGGTGCCAAGGAACTGGATAGTTCAAGAAACTTTCAGTGCTATTGGCCAGACGTCTCCAATCCTAGGAGTTATGATCGACAAGTGGAAAGTATGGAACCACCTAAAGATACGTGGCTACTGTTTAACCTCAAGAAAATAATTGCAAGAGCAAGTAAATCTCTCAATTTACTCAATACTTTTAGATAAACGTTTCTAAAATATTTGTGCTCGCTGCCCACCTAATATAATATGACCTTACTTATTTTCCCTTTTAATTATATTTTTATCTTTGTTTTATGTTAGCCTACTTATTTCCTCTGCTCCCTTTTTGCACGTTCTGTTTTTCAGAATCATTCCAAAGAGGAAAAGAAAAATTAAGAGAAGCCGGAAGCCGATCAGATCTTTCAACAGATGTTGATGGTTGAAAAAAAATCAGGGCACTCTAGGGCTAAAAAAGGTTGCACTGCCCCTCAAAGTGATGATGTTGACAACATTATGCCGTTTACAAAACCGCCATCAACATTTGAGGCACAAACAAAACGCGTAAAATGAGTTGCAATCGGAACCTTTACTGGTACCCAATGTGTCAGCAGTGGTCAAACACTCCCTACAAGACAAGAAGTGAGAACACCACCACCACCTAAAACGGTGCAAATTGAATTGAAGTGGTGTGTTCTTAATAACAATAATAAAACTAATAGTAAAAAAACGTTATTAAAGAATCTACAAGAGTCGTGGAACTCACGAATTACTCAGGTGCGCCTTGCCGTTAGATTCAATGCGGTTGGTCACGAGACATAGTTATTGGCTAAAGTTATTGCATTATTGTATTCTTGTTATTGTTTCTTATTCTATAATTATTCATGAGGGTGTCGGGGGAAGATTTGATTACGCCATCAAACTCATGCATTTACATATAAAATATTCCCCAATATCCATTAGATTGTCCCATTTAATGATTAAAGATTTGTTTCAACGTTTCAAGCTATAGCTGTTTACTAGTTAAAGACATCGTTTACCTACAAAAAAATTAAGAAGTAGCGAACAGGTAAGTTTTGAGTATGAATATGATAGACCTTTTGTGTGTAATTTTACTATAAAACACTCTAATTTTAACATGTTTCCCATATCTTCTTCCCCAACTAGAAATTTTTTTGTGTTGTTGAGTAGACGTGTCTACCCATTCTACTTTCACTCGAGCCTTTTAGCACGTTTTACTGCCCGCGCCCAGCTACCCCCAGTTGTAGTGCGGAGAGCGATGTGTGCGGGTGACTTTAACGATTCCAGTTTGTTATTTTGTTAAAAATATACTTAGAATATTTATATTAGCAGTAAGTGTTTTTTTAGGTTTTATTATTAGTAGTCGTTAGTGTGATCTGATATATTATTGTGAGTATTTTCGTTGAACTGTGAACAATGGAAAATCCTAATTCCAACAAAAGACAACATAGGTGTTGTTTTGCTGGCTGCAGCAACACGAAAGGTCACAATCCTTCCCTGCGTTTTTTCAGATTTCCTATTAAAAGGGAAGAAATTTGTGAACAATGGATTGTTAACTGTGCAAATGACAACCTATCATGCTTGGCTCCTACGACGCTAAACCGGAAAGTGTTGTGTGAACTGCACATTGCAGACAAATGTTTTACAGGTTCCTTAAAAACTTACATCAGACCAGCCTCCCGTAGAAGTAAGCCCCATAACAACACCACTTTTCAAAAAGCTTAAACCAATTAAAGGACGCAAGCCAACTCCAGGTAAAATGACTCCCAATAAAAGGCGAATGTACAGAAAACTTTAAAGTCAGATAAAACTTAGAAAAAGGTACCAACAAGCTGCTAGACTTTTGAAAGCTAAAAAACCGAATATAAGCAAATCGGAGCAACTCGAAGCCATCCAAGATTATTTGCCGGAAAAGGTTTCTGATTTTTTTGCTATGCAGATAAACCACTGCAATCAGACAACAAAACCGTATACGGACAAAGAGAAACCGCAAGCTCTTTCGTACAGGTACCGGTATGTAATCTAAGCTAATTGCATTACATACTTAAAATATAATACAATATTAATTGTAATATGATTACATAATATTTGGTTAATTGTGTCATTCTTAGCTAAAAATGTTGGAAAAATTCAAACAAATGATTAATTTCAAAATATTGGTGGTTCAAAATGAACATGTTATAACATAACGGTTATAACAAAAGGTATGAGTCAACTATCTAAGTCGAAGACAGTATACACAGACAGTATATATTTACGTACTAATCTGCTTTATTTAATTATTAAGAAGAGATACTTAAATTAAATTTTTTAAACTGTACTACATTAATCAACATTTTTTTTTTGTACAAATTGATAAAATTGTTGAGGGACCCGTGCGTAAATTGTTCATTTTAATTGGTTAAAAAATCTTTTCCCGAGGCAAAACAAATGTAATCCAATGCACTTATTTTTTTAAATATTATGTTTGTTTAAGATAGTTAATTTTCGCTAAAATTAATTATTTATATTTTCGAACTATAACATAAAGTGGGATTTAACTACTTTAATTAGGTTACAATTAATTACCAATATCTTTAGCCTTTTTACACTCAATATAAACGGTTTCGTCTCGTTATTTTACAATATCACTACGGTTAAAATTCCAATTTGATGATCTGATCGATAATCACAACAATCCTTTAAGTAGAACGACTGAAAAATAACTCCGAGAAACTCCTTACCAGTACAAAAATGAAAAATATAAGCTTAGTAATTGTGGGCCAAATTATTTGATTACGATTGGCATGAGTATGCAGTGCTGGCCAAACTTAAATAACTTTTGAAACAATTTTTTATAGTTTAAAAACGTACATTTTATTTCATTGAAAATTTGTGTACGCTTATTAATGTTTACGGGGGAAACATAAAAATGTACATTTAAAATTGTCTTGTTAATGTTTAACCTTATTGTTAAAAAGTCAAGTGTTTGTTTACATATTAATATATTTTTGTCAAATTTTGTTTGGATGAATTTATCTCATAATGATAACTTAAAATAAATCTGTACATGGATAATGACAAAAATCTATGTATGGGTTGTTGCGGCGCGTGTGATGCGCCAATTTTATGGAAATAATAAAAGAAAACTAACACTTTAAATGAACTATGAATTTATTGATGTGAAATAGATATTAAGTGGACTGTATAAATGATGAACTAAACTAATGATATACGTGGAGGGATTTGCCTCACACGTCCTATAGAGGAAAACGAAAACTAACTTGATAATGCGATGCTAGTCGAGACACTGAATGAATAAAAGACACCTTCCTCACCCACGATTGGGGTTACAACTTTCTAAAAGTGGTGAGGAAGGGTCCGTCCATTCGCAGAAGGATGATGGTTTATGACTCTGTTGCCGGCGCTAAAAGCCGACAATTGCCCTAAGAGAATGCATGTTTGCTATTTCACAACACTAAGTTCTAATTACACATGAAATATGGCATTTATAATGATTTCCTAATAATATAAACGTAATGACGCACAGGATCAGAAATACAGGGTGACACAAAGGAACCGGACGTTTTTTAAACAGCTGTTCCATTGTTGTCGCACGTGGTAGGAAGATTGAAGTTGTGATCATTACCTTCAGTGAGGCTTGCCATTTTTGTTGAAATGGCTCAGTTGATCCTAAACCATCACGATTTCACATACGATACTTTGGTCTAAAAAGGTGAATCCATCGTCAAAGCCAGCGGGAATTTAGTCGACATTTTAATATTGAACGCCATGGAACGGTTCCAAGCCGAAATACGCTATTAAGACGGTTTCACGGTTCCAAACAATTCGGAATGTAACAAGAAAGAAACCACCAGGCCTTGTCAGAACTTCGAGAACACCCTAAAACATCGCCAGAGTGAGAGCAGTATTGAATTAACGTTTCCTAACAAGGTGATTTCTCGCTTTGGTGACATACCGTGGCCGCCAAGGTCACCTGACTTGTCCACTAGTGATTACAGCTCGGCCAAAACTTCTGTGCGCGTGAACGGGTCGCTACTAGCCGAACTAAAACATACGGGCACCGGCTATTGGCAGTGCTAGGGGTAGTGGTGGTAGTGGTGAGTAGCAAGACACAAATGTTTTCACAAAAGTACCCCCGCCAACCCCCTCGCCTAGACTTAACCAGATCTGGTCGCGCGCACAGAAACTTTGGCCGACCTGTACTTCCTTTGGGGCTTCTTAAGGAGCGTGTTTATGCTCACTAACCACGCACTCTAGAGGATTTGAAGTTGGGAATCACAGAAGATGTCAATAGCATTGAACAAGACCTCCTGACCCGAGTTTCAGATGATTTTCAGACCAGAATGAACATATGTAGAGAATTACATATGCCCGCCACGCCATATGCATGACGTCATTTTCAAAAAATGACTGTTTTGTAACAAATGGCAATTGTTTACCTCACTATGTACAGTATTAAAACCATTTGATTCCGTTTAACTACTGTGTACTACTTATTTAAAAAACGTCCGGTTCCTTTGTGTCACCCTGTATATACAATCCTCAACATTCTCCCCCCTTGAAAGTGTAAATCTTTCAACTACTAATTAAAAATTTCAGTAAACTAATTACACGTTTTATTGAAAATGTTAACAGCACATATTTATCAAAATATCATTAAGGCAAAAATAACCATATTGCCTAAGGAAAGCGAAACATTACAGATGCTTACTTGTTTAAATAAGAGTTTAACATAATAATGTACGACTATAAATAGCGTGTAACAAAGTACTGTAACTTGAAGATAAACTGGAAGTGTGCTTGCCCTTGCACAGTACACGAGTGAACTCAGCGCAGAATCGGTCACCGCGACCTGCATACACTTGTACAGTGGATGGCGCATGGCGGGCAACAAGCAGATGCGAAGGTTAAGTGGGGGGGGGGAGGGATCCACAAAAATGACGAGCGAAAAAGTATGTGCTCTCATAGGCAGCTGTACCGCAACTAAAGCGCTCCGCTCCGCGTAGAGGTGTGTCGCTGCAGCTGGAACTACATTTATCCACCGTTCCGAGAGTGGAACTCGTTCCACCGTTCCAAGCGGAACCACAATCCAGTTCCAGTTCCGCCGGAACTACTTTTTTTAGCTGCAGCTGAAAACTACTGAGAGGAACGATTTGAATGTAGTTCCGCACAAACAGCTGCAGCGTTTTCGTAAATTTTGAAAGATAAGTTCCGTAGTAACTGGATTTGTAAAACACATAGTTACGCCAAAACAGCTGCAGCTGGTTTATTACTAACCACGAATATAAAAGACATAAAATCCTTATCGGGCAGAGCAGCTGCTGTGTTTTGACTTGGTCTATCAGCACAAAGGCTTAATGACTTTTTAATGGTTTTATTGCAACTGGCAGCAATAAAATAAAAATACACCAATCTCAGTTCTAGTAAAGTCGTGCTCGTGTACGTACATCTCGGTACAATAATTTATTGTTTTGATTAACATAAGTCAGTTTTTCCTATATTAATTTTTGAATACGGTATTTTGTGAAGTGTTGGTGTCAGTGTTGTGTTTAGGTAAAATCGTTTATAGCCGCATTTACACTATGTAACAAATGTTGATGATTGATATTTGTGTAAAGTTGTTGTATAACTTGTTATATGACAATATTTTAACAAAAACAATTAAATGTATCATATGGTTTTATAACAATGACATGCACTAGAGTGTTTAAAAATATGTAATGTTAACAGAATTGTCTACTCAGCATAAAAATTTGGGCATTATTATGTTTATAATCAACATGGTCAATATTTAAATTTCTTTTCGAATTTAGTTTGTTATAGTTGCAAAAATATTAATCTATACTATTATAAAGAAGAGGTGGTGTCTGTGTGTGTGTGTGTGTGTGTGTTTGTATGAACTAATCTCAAAAACTACCGAACCTACTGGTCTCAAATTGCACACAAATGAAGCTACAGCTCTGAGGATACATATAGAACTAATCCCGCTTCGATATCGACCTCGGGCTTTGCCCCGTGGGCTTTCAAAAGTCGGAGGTGAGAGATTAAAAAGTAAATATTGATTGATGGTATCCATGGTAACAAAGAACAAACCTAGAAAGTTAAAAAATGTAAACATGCAGAACTAACTAACTATCAAATGAATTTTGATTTCACACACACACAGCTGGTTCAAACATTTATTTAAATACTGCACGAATATTAGAACAGAGAGGGTAAGGATCATATTTAAAATAATGATGTCACTAGCCTGAATGTAAACATTATTTAACATTTACTTAAATGGAGCTGTCAAACCATATGTAATTTCATCATAGTAGGATTCTTTCAGTTACATCATTTGTTTATGTTTATAATCTATTATACTGAGTCTGTTCTAACATTTGCGATACGCTGTAATAATATTTTACAGTGAATATTTCATTGTAAAAATAAATCATTCATGGATATAGGAAATAATTAAGATTCTACAATCATTGCCGTATCAACCTAGGCCCTTATCCTGAATTGTATGAAATTGCAGTTTTGGATTTATTTTTGTGTAAACAGTAATTTAATATCCCTGCTGCAGCAAACCTATAGACTAGCGAGTTTCCATTTGCCTGATTGTAATTTTCCTAAAATATGTTAGAAAACTACACTATTGACAGGTTTGGAACTATTGTGATAGCTTTTCGTTTACAGTCCAAACTATTAATCAGGTTCTTTTATTATACCTTAAAATATATCATTATGGTTTTGTATACTAGGTAGCCTAAAATAAGTATTCACAGTATGAGTAAACAAAAAAGTACTAGACCTATTACTATTAGGCTAATACAGTTCAATTTCGTTTCTAAAACAAATGGTAGGGAGTGAAACCATTTGGCATTTTCAAAGAACCAGCATTCATTTTTTCATACTGACCCCGTTGCAAGGCAATGGTATAGCTGCTAACAAATACGAATAGTAGCGCACCAGTCAAATTTTTAAGTGACCGACGCTACTAATTGGGACCGACTAGCAATAAAAAGCTGTGGTACACAATGAGACCTTTACTTTTTTCTATGGTTCAGGGGCAGTGGTAGAACAAAAGAACAAAACTTTCTTAAACCATCTCACCCATAACTGCAATAAGCATTTTATACTTATATACCAACCCCGTACGAAGGACGGGTACTCTGCTAGTCTACAATAAAACAACAACTCAAAGTGCGTCTGACATTTAAACTAGCCTTACCACTTACGATATTATTTTTAAACCCAATATAAACTAAAATAATTGTATTTTTAACTTAGATAAAATTAAGTATTGTATAGATATAATAGCAATGTTACATTATTTTATTTTTTGCGATTACATTCCCTAGTAAAAGGTCATATAACTATGTTTAAAATCATTGTTGTGTTACAAAGTGTAAATGCGGCTTGAGTGCTAACAATTTATTTGTAGGCCAAGACACTTTTAAGTTTGAACTTAAACAATGTTTTCGAAACATCGGAAGAACTGCAGTAGTATGTGGAAATATTTCACCATTACCAATGAAAAACTTAAAAACTGTAGATGCGATCTGTGCGGAATCACACTGTCGTACCGTTCAACTTCGTATAATCTGAAAAAAACATTTGGAAAGAAGGCATGTGGGGGTCAAGCTCAGTGCGGATCCAGGCCGTCCTTCAGAAACTACAACATCTGCTGAACAACATCGAACATCGATGGTATCTTTAGAAACAGCAGGTCCATCAAATTCTGTACTACAATCTTCATCAACATCTGTATCACAAGCATCTTCATCAACATCTTTACCACAATCTGCATCAACAAATACTGATGGAACTGCTACATCAGGTAATGTACCATTATCAAACCTTCCTCTACCTGCAACTACAAATATTCAGATAAGTCATTCAGAAAACCCCCGGAAAAAAGCAAGGCAAGGGAGTATTACAAGCTACGTCCCTAAAAAATTCACTCAAAGCCAACAAGAAAAAAATGACTCAGCATTCTTAAAACTTTTTTATGGGGATTTTCAACCATACTCCATAGTAGAGGACATCGGATTTAAGGAATTTGTTTCTGCCTTAAATCCAAGCTATCAATTGCCCTCCAGAAAGACGATTTCCCAAAATTTAATTCCTAAATAATTTGAAAAGTGCAAAACCGTTATCGCTGAAAAAATGAGCAAAGTGGACAAAATTTGTTTAACTGCTGACGCTTGGTCATCAAGTACAAATGAAAGCTACATTGCAGTTACTGATCACTTTTTGGATGACGACTTCTTATTGCAGTCAGTTCTCTTGGACTGTACAGTCTTTGAGGGATCTCATACCTCAGAACACGTTTCCACAGAGATAAGTAATATAATAAAATCTTACAAATTGTCAGGAAAAATATCTGCTATTGTAACTGACAATGCTCCCAACATGGTGTCCGCGGTTACAAACTTTTTGAAACTAAAACACTGGCCCTGTTATGCGCACACACTTAACTTGGTAGTGCAAGACACCTTAAAAAGTGTATCTGTTGTTGTGGAGAAATGTAAAAAAATCATTACTTTTTTCAAAAGAAGTAATACAGCAACAGAAAAACTTCTTAAATACCAAAAGAACTGCGGGATTAAAAATCCTAAGAAACTGTTACAGGATGTATCGACACGATGGAACTCGACTTATTATGTGTTAAACAGATTTGTCGAGTTACAAGAAGCTGTCCGAAGTTCCATCGCTCTCATTGAAGTGGATTTGCCGACCTTGACAAACGACGAGTGGAACATGTTTTCAGATCTCTGTAAAGTATTAAAACCATTTGAACAGGTAACATGCAAGATGAGCGGGGATAAATACTTCACAGGAAGTCAGATTGTTGTTTTAACAGTTGGCTTACAAGACGTATGCTCGAAATTGTTATCACTCGATCTACACGCCACAGTCAAAGGAGTCGTCTCAGATCTATTAGTTGGCCTTCTTGAACGATTCGATAATATCGAATGCAATAAACTTATATCGGTAAACTCGTTTTTGGACCCGAGGTTCAAGCTCTATCCTTTTTCAAGTGATGCTCACAAAGATTCTACAAAGAAACTGGTCATTAAACTTGTAGCCTCAAAAATTGCTCAATCCACCACCCAGGGAAGACCTAATGACAACGACACTCCAGCTAGAATAACAGAACCACAAACAGAACTTTCCGTATTTAATTTTTTTGACTCAATCATCGGCAATGTAAGTAAAGACTCAAACAAAAGCTCTCCGCAGGCGATGGCAATCATTGAAATAGATAGGTATCTTGCAGAAAATCCCCTTGAGAGAGAAGGTGACCCGTTTTCATGGTGGAAACACAATGATCGGTTCTATCCTAATCTAAGTGCTTTAGTTAAGGAGTACATGAACTTTATCGCAACTTCAGTTCCCTGTGAAAGGTTATTTTCAAAAACGGGACTTGTTCTTAGTGACCGCAGATCTCGTCTGCATTATACCAAAGTCAGACAACTTGTATACCTTAACAGTAACTGGAGGTATATGTAACTTAATATCTAAATTAATGTCCAGAAGTTTCACGTTCTGCACTTCATTCCAATTTCTCTAAAGACGTATATTCTTATCGCATTTACTTCGTATGATCGTGTGAACGGGTTGTACAATACTATAGGCTAGTTGTTGATTCCAAGTTGGTAAATTTTAATTTTCTTATTTAAACTAAAAGATGTACATTAGTTTATGTCCATCTCAATCTATTTTGATTTATTAGCGTATCATTGTATGAATTTGACTAACTATACTGTAATTAATTTATTTCAAACAAGATAATTGTTTAGTACTTGTATGATAAGTTAATTAATTGGTAAACCATTGTGTAGTTTAAAAACAGTTTAAAAACAATTTTTAACTGTCTTCCATACAAACGTACATAAACTAACCCCTTCATATTTTATATTTATTAGCTTACCTTTGACTAAACTTGTTTAGACTATACTGTAATTAATTTATTTCAAACAAGAAGATGATTGTTTAGTACTTGTATGATAAGTGAATTAATTGGTAAACCATTGTGTAGTTTAAAAACAGTTTAAAAACAATTTTTAACTGTCTTCAATACAAACGTACATAAACTAACCCCTTCATATTTTATATTTGTTAGCTTACCTTTGACTAAACTTGTTTAGACTAAACTGTAATTAATTTAATTCATAACAAGAAGATATTTCTAATGCAGTAGTATGATAAGTCAATTGATTTTAAAGCCGTGTTTTATTGTATTATATATATATATATGTATAACTATTCTTCAACATAAACAAATTTACATGAATTTATCCTTTTATATTTAACATTTTATTAGGCCTAATTTCCCTTTGTAACATGTTTAAACTGGACTATTTAATTCGTAGTTGAACAATAATTTAATAGTTGATTTCAAGTTATAACCATTTTATTTTCAAGTAAAATCAAGTAAAAAATTTACATGATTTTATTTTCATCTCAATTTATTTTGCTTTATTAGCGTATCATTTTTTGAATGTGTTTGAACTATACTGTAATAGTATTTCATTTTAACAAAAGGATGTTTGCTGTGTATTGTTGTATCATGCAATAATTAAACCTTATTTATTATTAAGTACATTGTTTGTATTCCATCCCGAGAAAATTCTTATCTATTAGCTTCTATTTAATTTAAGATCTTAAAACTAAGCTTTACTTATGAGTTTGGAATTATTTTGTACATATATAGGTGTTATCTCTTGCAAAAAGGTTGATCACGTCCACCCTTTAAAGTGCATCTTTTAAATACGTTCCAATACTGACATCACTCCGCCGCAGCGGGAAGAACTAGCTGCAGCGGGCAAAACTAGCTGCAGCGGGCAAAACTAACTGCAGCGGGCAAAACTAGCTGCAGCGGGCAAAACTAACTGCAGCGGGCAAAACTAGCTGCAGCGGGCAAAACTAGCTGCAGCTGGAACTGCTTTTGGAACGAGTTCCACAGCAACCTTGGAACTAGCTGCAGCTGTTTCGCCCGTGTAACTGCTTGGCACATCTCTAGCTCCGCGGACGGTCGCGATGGGGGGAGGACTCGTAGTAGGACGATGACGTCATTAATTAGTTCAAATTTGCTCCACAAGCGGCGCGCCAGACGGACCCGTGATGAAGATGACGACGTCACCGTTTCTCGCGGCTCGCGAGCGGAGAGAGCAGGCGTAATCAAATTCGTCTGCTACTTGATTTGTCAACTGTTGAGTTAGGTTAAGAAGCATTAATTTACTTGCAATAAGGTTTTTTGTAATAATTAGGCCTACAGTTTGATTAATTAAGTTAAGTGGATGTTAGAACGTCAGTTTAACTCTTGAGAGTAATTAAGTGAACATAATTTATCGATGTAAATTAATTTAATAAGTTAAGTTAGCTCTTAAACTCAAGTAAGTTAGGCCTTAAAACTGTTTTAACTGTGGGTGTGGGACATTTACATTAGTGAAGATATGACACTGTGACAAAACACCCTTAAATTTTAAATGATGTATGCATAACTTAGGGCCTAACGATTTCATTTCAATAACATCCAGTCAGTAACTTTAGTTGGTTACACTTAGAGCTATCCCAATTAATTTTCCAGTAAAATAAAAAAACTAGGTTAACATTAAAAAACAAGCTCGAAGCCTTTGAATTAAGGCTATCTAACTTAGGCCTAGCTTATTCATTTGAGTTGTTAACAAATCAGTCGATAGATAAATCTAAAAACCTTGCCTACTTGGTCAGAATTGATCTGAAACTAAGATGCCAGATATAGTCTGTGGAAATACTGTAAGTTAGCATCTAATGTTCTAATAAAAAGCAAGCCTCGACTTGAAAACTAGGTTTGCTTTTATAGCAGTGAAAACCAGTTGAGTGTAGCAATCATGTTTCATGGTTTTTAATGAAACAATAAATATAAAAAAATGTTTATGGATATAATACAAAATACAAATGTTCCCACACACTGCACTGCTAGCCTTTACTACTTCCTTCAGCTCTTCCTACGTCGTGGACCTGTTTCCCTTCCTTCCCATGGCATTTTAGGATAGCCGATTCATTAATCTTAATGCCACAAACGGTTCCCACACTCAGCACCTTTACTACTTCCTACGTCGTGGACCTTCTCCCTTCCTTCCATGACCTTAATGTAACTGCCACAAACGGTTCCCACTCTGCACTGCTAGCCTTCACTACTTCCTTTTCCCCTTCCTACCTCGTGGACCTAATTCCCTCTTCCCTCCCTTCCCATAGCATTTTATGATTGCCGATACATTAGTCTAACCAGGGCAGCGTTAAGGGTCAGTGAAATTCTGGTCAAACCCAAAAGCAGCGCCCCCTTTTTTCCTAGTGCGGGCGGGTGGTGGTTGGGGGGCACCCCTAAACCTCCGGTGCCCCTGGGCATATGCGCAGTCTGCCCGTTTATAAAAGTGGGCCTGAATCTAACTGACACAAAGGGTTCCCACACTCTGCACTACAATAGGTTGGTGTGTTGCTACAGAAAATAAAATGAGTGTTTTTTATTCAAATCTTGAACGCTTAATATGAAATAAACAAATTTGTCAAAACAAAAAAGTAAATCGGTTGGTGGTCTAGGTCTTATCAAGAGACCTGCGGTAACAGCTTATTCCCCATTTGGAAAATTCACTAAAATTAGGTGTAATGGCGGAGGCCGTATTAAATAAAAATAAGTAGTTTTTTAAACGATAAATACTTACCTTATACCATTGTCTATTGGATAATAGTCAAAGCTTATACCTAAATATTGAGAACTCACAGTACCTAAAATGTGCTGTGGTCAGGGAAATTAACAGAATTCCGTCAGGGAATTCTGTTAATACACTCACGTCACTTAAGATATTTTTGTGGGAACCCAGTTCAAATACCTTGGGAATTACTGGTAAAAGACTTAGGTCGGTATGATTTTACCTGTTCAAAGAGGCTTCCCAGGATTTGGGATGACAATTGATTGTACCCTTTTGAAATGAGCTGGTAAATATTCCAGTCTTAACATTGTATTAAATAACATGGTAAAAACTTAATTCCTTTTTGTGGAAGCTCTATAAATATTTTGCCAGTTATGAGGTTGTAACCAGGAGCCTTGTCAGAATGAAGATCGTTGACGATGATTGATTTCACCTACGATGATATTTACTTCTGCAATGAGAAGTCAAGTTGTAATGGAGACTACAAATACTCAAATATCTCTTCCTCGTTGTTTACTTCTGCATTTGATTTGAACACATCCTCAAAGTATTGAGCAAAGGGTTCTCTGTGTTACATTTGGCCCAGGCAATTAGACTTTAAAAAAATACCCCCGCCGCAGCAAACCTGCAGACTAAGCGAATTTCCATTTCCCTGAATGGATTTACACTAAAATGTCTCCTTAAAAATATCACATTTATTCCCTATTTAAAAAGAATCAGTTTAAAACATACTTAGGTTTGCTGCAACAGGGAGGGTAAAAGTGTTTTTTATGTAAAATGTTAATAGTTGGTAAGAAATAAAAACATTTTCCAAATTTGGGCAAAATATGTTAATAAACAAGCAAACTACAACAGTTTACTTATTCTCCATAAGAATAACATGGAAATTTTAAATTTACAATTTTTTGGAATTTTCTCCGTAAATATTAGGCGCATTATAACGCTTCAATATACTAAATTATTTGTTTTTTTAAGCTCTACAAAATAGTTTAGAAAGAAATTGCAAAATTTTATGTTTTTTGGGTCAAAAATGGGAAAAACCCATTTTTACCCCATAAAAGCCCCCATAAACCCCCGTTCCCATGGTCCGATCATGCTGGTTCGCGAACTCGTTCGAATAAACGTAGGTTTACACGTTTGTACCAAATTTCATCAAAATCGGATCATTTTTGCTCGAGTTATCACGCTAACGGACACATATATAAATATATATATATGAATTTGAACGGATGGTGTTTTTGGCCTCTAGGGACCTCAAAACGAAAAAAAAATCGGTCCTGGGTCCAGGTCTTACCATGAGTACTACGGTAATAGCTTATTCCCTATATGGGAAATTCGCTAAAAGTTAATTTAAAGCTTAGGTCGTTTCATAACTCACCAGGAAATGCAGGCTCCCCCGGTGAAACAAGACGTCGCGAAATCTGCCAACTTACCAATATGGGAGCCGTGTTCGCGACTGGAATGCTATCCACCCCCTTAGCAAAATATGATGCTATGTAATAGTAATTTTTAATTTGGGTAATTCCGTTTGATATTAGAACAGTTTGACAACGAAACATGTGTTTCCGTGACTGGAAAACTCTCCCCCCTCCCGATCTCTGATGTCAACATGACGTAGGAACCTGCTTGGGGGGGGGGGGGTAGTTGTCCGGGGGACAGTCTTCCGGTGACCCACTCCCCATAGTGAATAATCTTAGGCTTCGCCATAGGTGATAGAGATCGGGTACTTCTCACTGATGTACTTCTCATACCAGTGATTATTGATATTATATAACAACCGCTTTAAATGTTAAGATGACCTATTAAAATGTTTATCAATTGGATTCCTGCTATTTTGCCAGATTCTTCTCAAAATATATCCATAAGCATTAAGCAATCAAACTACGTAAAACAGTTTAGGCTACTTACAGTATCCTCCAAAAGATTAAAAAGGAAATTTTGAATTTTTTTTTCTCCGTTACCAATAATTGTACAAACACTTTAATGTACTAAATTATTTTTATATTTTTAAGCTATTCAAAATGGTTTAGAGAAGAATTGGGAATTTTTATGTTTTGAGGGTAAAAAATTAGAAAAACCCCATAACACCCTGTTCCCATAGTCTGATCGTGCTGGTTCGGGAGTTCATTCAAGTTTATCCTGCCCTACACCTTCAAGCCAAATTTCATCAAAACCAGACAAAATGACTTGAGTTATCACGTTCACGGACACATATATAGTTGTTATATATATGTAACAATTTGAATGAATAGTTTTTTTTGGCCGCTAAGGACATCAAAATGAAAAAGTATATCAGTCCCGGGTCTAGGTCTGATCGTGCCACCTACAGTGATAGTTAATTCTCTTATAGTACAGGTAAAATTCGACTAAAAGACTAGTGGAAAACATAAAAATTAGCCCATTCATGAAACTTGCAGGAAACGTAGTACTTACCATTAGGTTTTGAAATCTGAAGAGTCCCTAGTGATTGGGGGGGTGGAAGTACCATTTTATGGGGGTTGAAGTTTATGGGGGTAGTGATTTTGAGAAAATTTTTATTTATGGGATCCAAGCAAGTGGGGTGTCATTTTCTATGTTTTTTTCATGCAGAAGTGAAGAAAAATACCCCCGCCACAGAAAACCTGCAGACTAAGCAAATTTTCATTTGCCTGATTGGATTTACACTAAAATTTCTCCTTAAAAATATCACATTTATTACCTATTTAAATATAATCAGTTTAATAAGTAATTAGGTTTGCTGCAACAGGGAGGGTAGAAAGTTTTTTTTGTTAAATGTTAATAGTTTAGTAAGATATGAATACATTTTCCAAATTTTATCAAAATATGTTCATAAACAAGCAAACTAAAACAGTTTACTTTCTCCATTAAATTAACATGGGAATTGTAAATTTAACATTTTTTCGAATTTTCTCCATAACCATTAGGCGCATGATAAAACTCCAATATACTAAATTATTTGTTTTTTTAAGCTCTACAAAACGGGTTGGAAAGAAATTGTGAAATTTTATGTTTTTTGGGTCAAAAATGGGAAAAAACCAATTTTTACCTTATAAACCCCAGTTCCCATAGTCCTATCATGCTGGTTCGCAAACTCGTTCAAATAAATGTAGATTTAAACGTTTATACCGAATTTCGGATAATTTTTGCTCGAGTTATCGCACAAAAATGATATATATATACATAATGAGTGCATTATGCATGAGTATATGAATTTGGACGAATGGCTTTTTTGGCCTCTAGTGACCTCTGCTAAAACTTACAATAAATACAACCAACAGTTGATGAGAAAAGACAAATTTATTAATAAAAACCTAAATATAGTATGACAAATTACGGTACTATAATTAATTTGTCTATGTGGCATATTTTAATGTTATGGCGTCAGCTGAATACTGGACAGCAACCCACAACAGCTGATGTTTTCAGCTGCCACTATCCTGATTAATCTTGTGTTCATTGTTGTGCAATGTTTACATATTTTGTGTATTGTTACTTCAATTATTCGTCTTTGACCGAATATAGTAATTCTGTTCATGTTTTTAGTGAAAACTCCGTGACGGCATTTTTTGCCATGTATATCCGTATTTGTTAGTGGCTGATTTAAAGCGAATGAGCATTTAATGTTTGATAATGAGTGAAAGTTGCAGTGAAAATGAAGTAAGTGGTTTGTGTTTTATTTGTGAACAGCCGGTGACAAGTCGTGAAAAAGTTGTTCCTAACCAAAGCGCACGGCAAACAATCATAAACTGTAGCATAGAGAGGGGTGACGAAAAACACAGTTTAATTACCGCAGATAGTTCTTTAGTAGTACACAGACAGTGCAGGAATGAATATACAAAGCCTTCTAATGTTAAGAAAGCTAAATTAAGAAGAGAATCACAAACCGATGAAGGTAATGTTTTGTCACCCAAAAGATTAAGATCTACAGGGACCTTTGATTTTTCTGGTGTTTGTATATTCTGCTGTGAATTAATAGCCGATTTAAATAAGAAACCCAATTGGAACAATCGTGAGATATTAAATTACACTTTCAAAAGTAATGTTGAGAAACGTGCACTCAGTAGGAAGGATAGATGGGGCCGGCAAGTTTTTTCAAGAGTTTGCTCAGTTAACGTGGAAGAAGTGAGGCCTAAGTATCACTATGTTTGCTGGAAGAAATTCATGTGTGAAAATCCTGCTTCCACGTTCATGCCTGATCGTCCTAAGGATAACAGTATATCCCAGGCAATGGAGTTTGTTTACTCTTACATGGAACAGAGTGATGACAGCCAGTTTTCAATCCTGGAGTTATGTGAGGTAGTAGAGGATTATGGTGTCAGCGTCCAAACAATGAAGGTAAGGCTCAAAGAACATTATGGAGATGACATTAGCATAACATGTACACAATCCAAAGTTCCAGTTGTATGTTTCCGCAGCTGTGGAGACAGAATCATTCGTGATCATTGGTACCAGGAAAGGAAGAAAAATATACAAGAAGAAGAAGAGAGGATTATGACTAAGGCTGGTGAAATAGTCAGGAGATCTATTGAAGATTTTATATTTGACAACAAAACGTACAATAATCCTCGTGGGTTTATGAAAAATATTTCTGAATGTATTCCGAGGCAGTTAAATGTGTTCCTGGATGTTTTAACTACGAAATAAGCGAGATCCCGCAAGCCAAAATCTTTGATTAACAAATCCGCTGTAATAGCCCACTGTCTGATTTCGCTAGTGAAGCCAAACTCTTTTCTCTCACCTGTTTTACTAAGTGTGGCTACTTACATTCATCAAAAGGTAGGATCAAAATCTCTCATACATATGCTTTAAAATCTGGGTTTGTGTGCAACTTATCACGATTTGAAGGTCTTTGAAGCTTCTATAATTGCAGCACCTAAGGAAATAATAAAAGAGGGCACTTTTGCACAGTTCAGTTTTGACAACTGTGATGTGAATGTAAACACCATTGATGGGCATGGTACATTTCACAACATGAGTGGAATTATGTGTGTAACTCCGTTAGACGCCATTGATACCTCCAATGACAGAATAATCAAACAAAAAAGAATCTCACAATCCTGCTTACTAGAAAACAAAGGAGTAGTTACAGCCCTAGATTACAGGCCCGGAAACGCATCTGGCCTGGATTGCTTCAAGTTTGTAGACTTGGAGGAACTGTTTCTAACAACAAATTGTGACGACTTTCCAAGCACATTGGATGTTTGTTGGTTAGTTACCAAACTGTGGAAATTGCCTGAAATACCAGGGTGGCAAGGAATGTTAGAAAGATTAACTTGCAGTGAATACTGTGATGTGTCCAGAGTAATTCAGTTACCCTTCATTATGGCCCCACCTTCAGAAAATGACACTATATATACTTCTCTAATGATGGCTATTAATGAAGGAGACAAAATAAACCTGAAAACTATTTTTGTAACATTTGATTTACCACTGTTCATGAAAGCAGTTAGCATTGTACTTTCATCCCCGCCTCAATCGCCCTTGCAGAGAATTGTTGTCCGGCTGGGAGGGTTCCATTTAGTGATGTCTTTTTTAGGTACTATTGGGTACATAATGGCTGATAGTGGGTTGGACCAGTTACTGAGTGTAGTATATGCAGAGAATTCAGTTACACACATACTTAATGGCCATGCTTATTCACGTGCAATTCGTGCTCATATGTTAGCATCTACCGCTATTGCCCACTTGGTTTTAAAGCATGTACATTTAACCCAAGAAGAAGAGGTTGAAATCAGAGACTTACTGGAAGACTTTACTGATTGTCCACCAACTAAACAAACTGTAGATGACAATGCAGCTGTAAGAAGTATTTCTGAAAAATTTAAACAAGAACTTTTGAAGGTTGAAGAGAGTGGACCAACCGCAAAATTATGGATTCAGTACCTTAAAATGGTAACTTTGGTTAGAAGATTTATTCAAGCAGAGAGAACTGGTAATTGGGAGCTCCACTTGGCTGTTGTAAAGATGATGATGCCTTATTTCATTGCAAGCGGTCACTTACACTACAGTAAAGCTTGTTACATATACCTTCAGTTGATGTCAACGTTACCCCAGCGAATGGATCCTGAGGAGTATAGAACGTTCGCTAACGGTTACTGTACTGTAAGACGCACCAACAAGTTCTGTTCAGGAACATGGACCGATATGGTCATAGAGCAGACTGCCAATCGTGAGTTTAAGGTACTGGGGGGGGGGTGTACAGAGTTGCGATCTGTACAGAGTAAGTACAGGTCTCCGGTAATTGTATTTGATGGTTACAGTGATCCTGATAGTGTTAAAACATGCGAGCAGCTACGCAGATATCAACTTACGGCCCCTAAGATAAAAATGACTGAAAATACCGCTGTGTGTACGAACCAAGAAAGATTTCTTGCTAATGCTGACAACAAACAACAGTTAATAAGCATGTTAACAAGGACATTTAGTGAAGCGGGAATAGAAGTAAGACAGTCTACTGGAGACGCTGATGCGCTAATTGTACAGTCAGCCTTAGAAAAGACGTGTAGCGCTATAGTCACCAAAGACACAGATATACTTGTACTGTTGACTGCCCTTGCACCAGTGAATCATGAAGTTCTTCTTATCAAGCCAAACAAAGGATCTACCAGTGAGAGTATATTTTCTTCAATCAGCCTTCAACAACAGCATCAAGATGTTAAAAATTACATTCTCTTAGCTCACTCATTCAGTGGTTGTGATACCACCAGCGCAATTTATGGCAAAGGAAAAAAGCAAATACTCAAACTGCTAAAGACTGAAACTGGTTTGGCCAACCACGTACTCACCTTCCACAGACCTGATGCCAATCACATTGAGGTGAAACAAGCAGGGGAAGGTATACTACTTTTCTTGTATGGATCCAAGGACGGGACGCTTACACTAAATCAACTAAGATTTAATCTTTTTCAGTAATCGCTAAAGAAAAGTGTAGCCAGATTGGAATTACTACCACCGACTTCGGACAGTGCTGCTCAACACTCCTACCGCACCTACTATCAAATACAACTCTGGCTAGGGAATAAGCTGCGTCCAGAAGAGTGGGGTTAGGCTAGACATAACAACTACTTGCTACCAATTAGAACAACTGTTGAGCCAGCTCCAGAGACAATACTCAAATTGGTATCATGTTCGTGTAAAGGTAGCTGCTCAACATCACAATGCTCATGTGTAAAGAGCGGGATTAAATGTTCACCTTTATGCCGATTTTGTGAAGAAGGGGGATGTAGAAACTCAAAAAACATAACATTGAGCTGTCAGTAGTTGGCAGTGAAATTGTCTCAAATCAAAATGATAATGATAATGGAGAAGAACTAATTGAAGACCCTGACGATTTCATAGATGATGATGATGATGCGTCAGTGGGTGATGAACAATATGCCGTATAGTGGATAAAAGAGGCGTAACTACAAGTTTCTTAGTTACCAGTACTTAGTCCTCTCAATGTAACATAGACTCATTTTTTAATAATTAATATTAATTGTATTATTTTATTTTAACTTGTCATATTTATTTTTTAATGAATAAATTAGCCTTTTTCTAATAAATTGTCGGTTGTGTTGCTTTTATTATGCTTTTTTTCGATTCTGCATCCTAAGAAACATAGAAAACGACACCCCACTTGCTTGGATACCATAAATAAAAATTTTCTCAAAATCACTACCCCCATAAACTTCAACCCCCATAAAATGGTACTTCCACCCCCCCCAATCGCTAGGGACTCTTCAGATTTCAAAACCTTATGGTAAGTACTACGTTTCCTGCAAGTTTCATGAATGGGCTAATTTTTATGTTTTCTTGGTAGAGTTTTACCTGTACTATTAATACATTCGATATGCTTGATAGGGTCACATAAATATATCTTAAGACTAATATTTTCTCACTACTTAAACCAAAAATAGCAATATAGGCCTACCTTGAACAAATTGTAAATATTAATCAATTGAAACAAAAGAGTTGTTGAAATATAGTTTTATTTATAAAACACACATATTTATTTTCCAAAGCTAGCTTTTAAAATTTAGGTGTTAATTTTGTAAAGTAAAAGAATAAATTGTTAAATTAAAAATAACTATTCTTGGTCTTTTGTTTCCAAGTGTTGGGTGTTGCTTGGCTCCAGAACCAGGAATATTGTCCCATTTGTTCCTAAAAAAAATTGAAAAACTATAGTACAATATGGCAATGTACATTGTTGTAACAATATTTTTGGTCTGTAGACTGGCATAGATTTAAAACATTGACAAATTGATCGGCTGTTGGCAAAATATTTTTCCTACAGTTACCTAACAATGTACATGTTCTCTCACTGATTTTAGAAAGCAAAGTGGCCAATTCGCTCATCAGTGAGACAATGTTAACATTGTCTCACTCTAATTACTTTGTCTCAATCACTCCAGATTTGCAACGTGAAGGCACGAAATAGTGAGCGTGTAACATGCAGACAAGGTCGTATGCGCGCAATATACGTTGGCAGCACTGGCTGTAAATCAGCTGGTCAGCTGTTGTATCATTAAATGTAATATTAAAAGTTCACTTCTGTGTAAAAATATGTCACGTTTCTTTACCATTTATTTGTTTTATGGTAACTGTAGGAAAAATATAATGTACAACTCGAGTGCAAAGTGCAATTGCCTCACTCGAGAAACCATTCCACACTCGCCTACGGCTCGTGAGTAAGTATTTCTCTCGAGTGAGTCAATTGCTCCCTTTTCTCACTAGTTGCACAAATAACTATATTAGAGAGGAAGAAACAGAATAGACACATCTCTTCTGACTGCAACACTTGAAATAATTTTCACTCTGTAAAAAACATTCATCGTCAATTTTTTATGTTCTGGAACTTTAAGTGTTATATTTTTCACTATGCCAAGTCATAAACTGTACCTATGCAGTAGAACCTCGCTAATTCGAAAACCTATATAATTAGAAATGTTTGTCTGTTCCCCTCACAAAGCCTCTAAAATTAAAAAAAATAATATACCGATAGTACAAAGTAGTACAAAGTAGTTTTAAGCTTAATACAGCCTCTACAATTTGAATTTTGTTGCCATAATTAAAACTGTTACTTCCAAAATTCGAAGTCAACCTCTACAATTCGAACTGCATTACCGTAAGACAAAAAATATCTTTGTTGAAACATGAACTGACAATCCGTCCCCCAAGATGTGTTCATTAGTCTCCATTCTCTCAAACTCCACACTTAAAACTGGGACCTCCACAATTCAAATTTTATTTTTCTGACCTCTATAAATCAAACTCTTTACATTTTAAACTTCCCATAGTTCGAAATATATTTTCTTTCCTCTGAAATTCTACTGTACTAAGCCTACTCACTTACCACTACTAAGACTTACCTTGTATTTGGCTCAGACCTCTTGATTTGGCTTGTCCGAGCCAGTCTTTGATTAACTGCCTCTAACTCAGGGTATGTCGCTTTAGCCGAAGATGCATGAGTCTAAACATAAAAATAACACAAATTTGTTAGTGATGGGTTGAATTATGATTAAGATCATAAAATCAAAAATAAATCTAAAAAAGTTGTTGGCATTAACAAATTTAGGTAAACATTTACTTTGATCCTCTATAGTCTATAGGCAGCCTACATATTTTTGAATGTGATGAGTGACTACCTGAAGAAACATTAAGAGGATAGCTTTGCAATAGCCTACAATTTTATTAAAATGGTAAATTAAATCTTCTCTAGCTGGAATAAACATGATTTAATTTTTCCCAAATACATGTTGGTACATAAAACTATAGGAAAGCCTCAACTGTCAGATGCTTCAGCAAAAATTGATAGCGGCTCTGACCATTGCAGTGATCTCGTATTTGATTGGCTAAGCCAAAAGGGATCCAGCAAGAGACTACCGTTGACTTATCACTATTGACATTAATGCACACATGGATATGATTACAAAATAATATATTAACTGTTCTTACCAAATAAGGTAATCTTGATTTAAAACAAAGATCAGAATTCAACACTCGTTTCTTCTTGAACCGTACTGATCAGATGTTACTTTTGATGCCTTGCATTTTGTTGAGCCACCTTCAAGGAATCTGTAACAAGACAATAATAACTTAGTGTAAGTTAAACATAAGTTATCGATTTTTTTTTTGTCGAGGCATATAAATTTTAGGTAAAATGGTGGTCAAGTTCATCGGGTTAACATATATCATTTGTCTCAAAGAGGTGAAAGGTGAGTTAACTTAGTCTTAAAATTGATCAAGATAATGCTTTGACTTAATGTAACCAAACATGCATGTAGGCTAGCCATTTTTAATTCATTAACTAAGACATAGTTGGATGAGCCACTTCAGTAACTTTGTCGTTCTACAGCCAGTTTATACTGACACCGGTCCGCAGAGCTTCCTGGATCAAACTCGCTATCGGCTTAGTCATACAATTTATTCATCCTTCATCCATCCCTTGCGATCAAACTGTTTTATGCTAACTTACCGACAAGTGTTCGTGCCCTATATGTTACCTGAAACAATTTAAATGTGTATATACTTTGCGGAGCCTACTCTTAATTTTAGGCCCTGGTAATTTATTTTATAAAAGAACATTTGACGAGCCACTTGCATTTCATAAAATCTGAACCACATCCGTCAGTTAGGCCTACGATTAAAACCTAAGTTGTAACTTAATAGGCCTAAGTAAGTATTTGCCTATCTTCAAGACAGTTTGTATAAAGCACTGTCTTTATTTCCGAAAATACAATACAAAGTTTTAACAATTTCGCTACTGTTAGAATCGGCTCCGCATTACAAGACAGCAAAAAGCAGGCAGCTCCAGCAATACCTTGTTTAGGTGATGAGACCTTCATGAGGCTGAAAGTTCTAAATAACTTACTGTTGTAATGCCTTCAAATGCCAATTCAAACTATGAACACTATGCCTAACTGATAAATAAGTAGCAAATAACAAGTTAGTGTCAGTAACTTAGTAACAGAAATCTTGCAATAATAATACTGTTGTAAGTAATGCCAATTCAAACTATGAACTATGCCTAACTGATAAATAAGTAGCAAATAACAAGTAAGTGTCAGTAGTAACAGAAATCTTGCAATAATAATAAAAATACTAAAATACTCAACTGCAACTCTTGTCTTCTGCTGCACCGATCGATGTATCAACATCAACAAAACATCAAGCCAAGCCTAAAAAAAAGTAAAGTTGATGACGTCACAACGGTGTCGGCTGCCTGACTAGAGTGCTGCCCGTGGAACAAATTTGAACTAATTAATGACGTCATCGTCCTACTACGAGTCCTCCCCTCATTGCGACCGCTCCGCGGACCGTGACCTACATAACAGTACCGGTGCTGCTCTGGCAGCTCCTAGCGACACGGTCCTGTACTACGTCCATTCGCGGTCCTCGCCTGAACTTCAATGCCCCCGTATGCTCGGCAAGTCTAGTTGTGGTTATATAAACTTTCGTTTGGGCATTATCATTGACTATATAGTCAATGATAATGCCCAAATGAAAGTGCACATTTAAAAGTGAGTTACAAGCGAAATATCCGTTTATTAAACTTAAGTTTGAGACGATCAAAAGTGATGTAGGCTGTGAGAAGTGTCGTACTGAGTTAGCGTTGCTCATGGAGGAGCTTATGATATTGATAAACACTTAAAGTCAAACAAACATGTTGCTTCTGACCATGCTGCGTGCTCGAGCAAAACTATATCTTCATTTTTCAAAAGCAACGTCCCAAACAAAAAGACCTGGACGTCTCAGCGGCTGAGGGTGCCTGGGCCTACCACACCGTACGTGAGAACCATAGCTTCCGCTCCAACGACTGCGCCTCCAAGGTAATAAATACTTGTTTTGAACCAAAGTTTCACTGTGCTAAGACCAAGACTCCGGATATAGTTACACAAGTTATTGCCCCATTAGCTCAGGCTCAGCTTAAAAAGGATCTGACTAGTTGCAACTATGTTTGTATACTGACAGACTCATCCAATCATGGTTCACAACAAATGTTTCCTGGTGTAGTACGCTATTTTGATAAATTTAGCGGCATTAAAGTAAAGGTTTTAGATTTGCAAATACCTCCCCGGAGAAACATCTGTAAACTCACCTTACAATATTCATTTAGGCTAGGCCTATTCTATAAATGTTTAAAGTTAATAAGTTAACAAAGATAAGGATTACAAAAGGTGTTTTATTTAAACAAATGAACAATTAACATGCAATGAGAAAAGGCTTGACGTTACAATGAAAGGATTGACAATGGTGTATGGGGTTAAAATTAAATTGAAATAAAAGATAAATTTGAATAATAACTTGAAGGTTCAAATAATTTAGATGTGATCTATCTCAGGGTAGGGTGTCGTGCTGGCTTGAATGCTGATAATTAATAAATTTAATAGCGTCCAAATAGGCCTAATTAAAGTGTTAAATTTACACAATCTCAACAATGGAAAATCTAATTTTGGTGTTGTCCAAAAGGTAAGTCCAATTAGTATAAAATTTAAAAGAGTTTAAAGAAAAGGTTATACTTAATTTTGAAGATAATGATTGAGTTGAGTCCTCTTGAGGTTTAGGCTACTATATGATATAACTTGAAACTTGAAATGAACTTGATTCTTGATAAATGAATTTGATTTAACTTAGGTAAAAATGTTGAGTCCTTCTTCTAATAATTTCAACTTCTCAAAGGCTTCCTTCTCTCTCAATTCCAATGTTCACATCACTGATTGTTGAACACATGGGATCACTTTCACTGCTTCTTAAATTTTGATTCCTTATGGACTAATTTTGAAATTATATTATAAGAAATTTTGATGTATTGCAATTCTCTTACATATTTAATAAATAATTAGGTTGTGGGTGTTGAAAAAAAAATATAGGCTATGGAATGAATATTATTAATGATTAATTGAACATATTAATGAAATGATATACCTAAATTAGGAAAATGAATATTAGGGCAGCCTTTCTGAGGAGTGATTATTAGGTGTATGAATAAAAGTTAACATTTAAAAAAAATTTAATACTAAATAATGAATGAAATGAAATGAAATATTACAATTTATCTCCTCAGAAATTTGTATGATATGGAATGAAGGACAAATTTCGAACGAATATGAAATGGAATTCATGAATCATTTAGTATGAATTATATTTAAAGCTAGTTATGGGTCACATTAAATGATTGATATTTTTGGATGATGATGATTAGAAACTTCTTAATCTAAATTTACATAAACACAGGAACAAACATAAATGGGGAAATTAGTGAGGTCTAAGATAGTTCATGACCTGACACAGGGAAATAGCAATAGAAGCAATGTTAAGGATATGTTTTCACAGTTTTCACTTGGGAAATGGGGAAAGGTACACGCACTCGCGATTAAGGTTCATGACGATCTCCTCTTATATAATTTATGACACTTGATTAATATGGATTGAATCGGAATTTATTTACACAATGTTTTGAGAGTTTATGTCGCTGAGATATTCTTCACCATTTGACGTCTCCTCTTCTATAATTGGTTCTATGTATCGTTTTAAAGCAGAGATGTGATATGGTCCGAGTAAAATATCTTAATTCTCTCTTGTTACATGATACGTGGATTTTCCTAATATTTGCTTGATGAAGAACGGTCCTTCATAAACTTCGAAAAGTTTTGCTGTTTCTCCATAGATGGCTCTGGAGAGGGGATGTGTTTTTATTAATACTTTGTCATTTATTTTTAATGTTTGAGGTTTTCGATTTTGATTTAATTTTGCTGATCTCTTGAGTCTTATGGTATCCAACCTACGCTTAGCAATCAGAAGCTTTTGTTCTATAGGGGTTTCGGTGTTGAATGGATTTTCAGATAAATATTTCTCCCAAAATCGGCGATCTCTAACACCAAATTGTAATTCATTGGGTGTGAATCCGGTTGATTCATGGTAAAGCTCATTGAGACCTGCATTAATGTCAGGGATATATTTTGTCCACTTCTTGTGTTGATTGGAGCAATATGTGCGCAAACATCGCTTTATTTCACGAATCGGTCTTTCGGCAAGATTATAACATGGATGGTACACTGGATTAAAGATTAATTCAATATTATTTTGTTCCATCTTATGAATATATTCTCCGCTCTTAAATTGGGTTCCATTATCTGACTGGATTCTTTTTGGATATCCATAATTTGGGAAGTGCAGTGTAAATAACTTGTTTAATATTGTCTTAGTATTAGCTTTTTGCATGGGATATAATTTTACAAATTTTGTAAATATATCGATGACTATAAGAATATATTTAACGTTTGACACACTGGTAGGAAGAGGTCCGATGATATCAACGGCAAGTTGTTCATTCTTTCCTGTACATAGCACTCCTTTCGCTGTAGCCATCAATGGTTGGTTACTGATCTTACATTTCTGACAAATATCGCATGTAGATAGGTATTTCCTTATAGTTCGATTCATGTTACGAAATATGAAAGTTTCTTGCAATAACTGAAAGCATTTTTTGGCTCCGCAGTGTAGGTAAAACAGATGACATTCCCATATGAGATCCTTAATCATACAATTAGGAACAACAATCAACCATTTGTCTCTTAACTTTTGATAAAGAGTATTTTTATAGATGCGGAAATTATTTGATAATTTTTGTGCAAAATCTGAATTTGGTTGTTCTTCAAGTATTTCAATTATAGGTTGTAGTTTAATATCTTCTCTCTGCAGTTGTGGTAGATTTCGTAATGCACTCTTCAGTTGTTGATCGGGGATGTTTTCAATGTAGTGAATCGTTAATTCCTTTGGATTGTTATATGAGATAGTGGATTGGTCGATTGAAAGGCGACTTAGTGTGTCAGCAGTAATGTTATCTATACCTTTACAATGAACAATTTTGAAGTTATATTCTTGTATAGTGAGTATCCATCTGGCTAATCGGTTATTTAATAGGCGGCAAGATTTTAAGAAAGTAAGTGCGTGGTTGTCTGTGATAATAGTTAATTTTGTTCCAAGGATGATATATCGAGACTTCTGTAAACAATAAATTATGGCAAGGAGTTCCTTTTCTGTCGTAGTGTACCTCTGTTCGAATGGTTGAAGTGTTCTTGATATAAACATGATGGCAGCTTTCTCTCCATTTTCTCGTAACTGATATAAATGTCCACCTATTGCATAGTCGGAAGCATCAGTCTGTAAGAAGAACTCTTTAGATGGGTCAGGATGTGTTAAGGTATTAGTTTTTAGAAATAGTTCTTTAATCTTCATAAAGGTGACGTCATCTTCTTTGGTCCAAACAAATTTGTTTTTCTTTGAAGTTAGTCGCATCAAGGGTTGTGTGGTTGCGGAAAATTTATCTATGAACTTGTTGTAATAATTTATACTACCAAGGAAAGCTTTAAGTTGAGTTCTGTTTTTAGGGGTAGGGAAATTCAATATGGGTTCCACTTTGCTCTGGTCCATTTGAAGTCCATCATTTGTTAACGTGTACCCTAGAAATGGTACAGAATTTTGGCAAAACTTTGATTTATTGAATCGAACTGTCATGTTGGCTTCTTCTAATTTCTTAAATATATATTCTAGATGTTTTATGTGCGACTCAAAATCTGGTGAAATTATACATATATCATCTACATAAATTGCAGTAAAATCTTCAGCTTCTGAATCAAATACATTGTCTAGTGCTCGAACCAAGGCGGCTTGTGAGGTAGAGATACCAAATGGTGTTACAGTGTATTGGTAGGTTTTGCCTCTGAATTGAAATGCTGTGTATTGTTTGGAATTTTCAGTAAGTGGTATTTGCCAATATGATGCGGTAAGATCAATACTACTTATGAACTTTGCATTTTTACATTTCCCAAGAATCTCATTTACACTTCTGTTGCATTCAAAATCAGGAATAATAATCTCATTTGCTTTTCGGGCATCAAGACATAATCTGATTTCTCCAGTTTTCTTAATGACTGGAATTATCGGGTTAATAAATGTACTTTTACTCCTTTCAATTACTCCTAAGGATTCCATCCTATCAATTTCTTTTTGTACTGCATCTTGATATTGTTGTGGCACGGGATAAGTTGCGCTTTTAAAGTGTTGCGGATTATCTACTCGCAAATCGTGAGAATATTTATTGCATATGCCTGGTTGTTCAGAGAAAATGTGTTTGTAATTATTTAATAATTGACTTAGAATTGTTTGTTCTTCCTGAGTAATACATGTGTTTGGTGCTAATGATGTATTAATCTCCTCAAATGTTAATGTGGTGTCCTTTGATGGATTACTTTGTTGATCATTGAAGTTGTGTGTTGTGCTATCATACTCATTATCTATTACGTTATTGTGGTACACATCGTACATCATATTATCAAAATTATCATTTATATTATTATTTGGCCTATGGCTATTATTAACTACTATTTGACATATTTGTCCTTCATGATGACACAAATTAAACTTCACTGTAACATTGTTATTATTGATTTGCATATTGATTTCATTTGTATTAAAATTCAAATCCATTTTAAGGGCGGATAGTACATCGACTCCAAGGATGACTGGCTTTATTAAGTTTGGCACTATCAAATATTCAGTAAGCACGGTATGTTTATTAATTGTGGTTGGGACATATATTGTTCGGGAAACACGCTTACTCTTTTCTCCTACAGCAGTTTTTATAACGGTATTATTTACAGGGAGTTCTTCAAATGGTTGTAGGTTTATTCTGTTTTCTTGAAACCATGATTCGGCTATACATGTAACTGACGAACCTGAATCAATTAAGGCATTTGTGTTGATGTTATTTAATTTTATGTTAATTTCTGGGCAGTTAATTTGAATGTAATTTTTGTTGACATTAGCTTCGGATTCATCTTCTAAGAGAAAGTTTTTATCACATAATATATTATTTGTCTGAATATGGTTAAGTATATGATTCCTAGATTGACCGAGGATTTCGTATTTTGGCGCTGTATTCAATGAAGAATCAGTTGACATAATTCTTTCTCGGCCGTAATCTACAGCGCCGAGTGGTTTTCCGACCTCTGTGGAGATCGTGAAACACGAGAACTTGAATGGTGGCTGTTTAGTTGTGGATCCATGGGTGGAGCAGTCGGGGCAATAGACAAGTTGGGATTTTGTCTAAACATCGCACATATTTGGTTTTGTTCCTTAGTAGGATGATTCCGATTATAATTGTAGTTTTGGCCATAGTTCCGGTCCGGGTAGTGGTCACGCTGGTACGGTTTGTTGTCTCGGTGCGCCCGTTGGTACTGTTGGAACTCATTACCATTGTTTCCGTTGTATCTGTAATTTTGTTTATTCCAATGATGTTGGTTGTTCTGTGTATAGTTATCGCTGTGTTGGAAGTTCTGGCGGTTCATCTTGGGCACGTAAGCTTGTTGGTTGGTAAATCGATCATGATAACGTTGCTGGTTCTGTATGTTAGGGCTAGACGGTCTGCTGTTCTGGTGACTGTTGTTGTAGCTCTTAACTTTCTTCGGTCCGTCTCGAATGTCATCCTTCTGTAGAAGTCGTTCCATGGCTCTTATTGTGGTGATATTTTGCACATTAACACTATCCTGGATGATTGGATCGAATCGCTCTGCCAATAATGATACGATCTCCTCTTCACTTAAACTATGGGAGATGGATTGCAATAAAAGTACACGTTCGGTTAAATATTCCGTACGGCTCAAAGTTCCATTAGCTCGATATTTTTCAGACTCAATCTTGGCTTTTATTCCTCTTTGGACGGCTTGACTCCAATATTTGCACTCAAATTCCTTAACAAAATGGTCCCAATCAAGAATGTCTGATCTGATTAGTTGTAACCATCGGGATGCAGGTCCTTCAAATGACGTTTCCAATAGGTCTTTAAGGTATTCGGTTTGATCGCAGTTCATATTCCTTTCGATCCCTCTCTCGTAATATCGCTTAAGTTTGCGCAGATATTCCATTGGGTTACCGCTTCGTCCATAAAATTTCGGCAATTGACGATCATTGTTCTCATTACCGCTACAGATTACCTGAATTGCACCTGCTTGTCCATTTATTGGGTTAGCTTGCTTTAAGTTGTTTACTTCAGACTCACATTTGATTAAATTTTGGTTGAGAGTTTGAATTTCGAGCTGTTGTGTTTCAATTAATCTAGTTTGTAGGGTGATTTTACGCAATACTTCATTTTGTAGGGCAGTTAAATTTATTTTTGAGTTACGTTCATTGTCAAGTTGTGTTTTAACTGTGATTTCTTCTATTTTCTGCTCAAAATTAGATTTATGTTCTTCTAACTGTGATTTTACTGTTGAGATTATTTGTTCTTGGAATTTGTTATGCTCTATTTCTGAATTAGATTGTTGTTTTGATATGCTATTAACAACAAATTGCTTCAACTGATTTTGAGAGTCTTCAATTTTTAACATTAGCCGATCATTTAGTTTAGCTGTTTCTTCAGTTAAAATACTTTGTGTTAATTTTATGGCATTTATTTCTGACTTTATTTCAATTTGACTTTCTCTAGTTTCACGTATTTGTGATTCAAATGCGTTTCTACAAGCTTGGATTTCTTGGTAGGTTTCGTTTATTTTATTGTTAAATGTTTGAATTAGTTTAGCTTCAGTTTGATTAATCTGCAGTTTTGTTATTTCTTGGATTTCTGATTTAGTTTCACGGATTTCGTTTTTAGTTTCACGGATTTCTGACTTTAATTCTGCAGTTATTTCTGACTTTAATTCAGCACTGGTTTGTTCAAACTTATTACTCAAGTTGGTCATAAGGTTAACTAACATGTTCATATCGATTGTGGGTGTCTGTACTGGAGGATTTGTGACGTTTAATTCATCAGTTGAAGTGTCGGAATGTGTAAGGAGCTCGTGATTCACATTATGAACGGACTGAGACTGTGTTTGAGTGATATCAGCTGTTCGACGGCTGTCTGCAATATCGTCTATCATCACATTTGTCGAGGTTCGGGGAACGTCGTTTAAGTCCGGTTGTATTCGGCACGACGGCACAATTGTGTTTTTTGTCGGTGGCGTTTCGGCTAGAGGCAGTTCGTGTGGCGGAACAAAGGCGGGTAAAGTCGAATGATCAACGCTGTCTGATTGGTCAATGGATCCGGTGAACGGTTGGTGGTCGTTGCAACTTGAGGCTTCTTCTCGGGTTTGTTGTTGTTCTGCTCGTTGCTCAAAATGGCTGCCGTGTGTTCTGTCATTTATGTCATCGTCGGCATCGTCACTTGAACTCGACAATCTATCCAGAGACGCGTAGTTTCGTTTAGGCCGTAAATTATACTTATTTTCCGACATTTTAATGTGAAATGTGTTAGGTCATGCGTGGTTATTAAATATGCGATGTTGTTGTGTTGATTATTTTGGGAAACAGGGGCAATTACGGGACAAATTAACAATGCAAGCTCTTAAATCTAACAAACTTATAGGCTAGTTATGGTGAGAATTGCAATAAAGTTAATGAGCTATTCAAGCCAACACGTTGGTGCGCCAATTTGTAAACTCACCTTACAATATTCATTTAGGCTAGGCCTATTCTATAAATGTTTAAAGTTAATAAGTTAACAAAGATAAGGATTACAAAAGGTGTTTTATTTAAACAAATGAACAATTAACATGCAATGAGAAAAGGCTTGACGTTACAATGAAAGGATTGACAATGGTGTATGGGGTTAAAATTAAATTGAAATAAAAGATAAATTTGAATAATAACTTGAAGGTTCAAATAATTTAGATGTGATCTATCTCAGGGTAGGGTGTCGTGCTGGCTTGAATGCTGATAATTAATAAATTTAATAGCGTCCAAATAGGCCTAATTAAAGTGTTAAATTTACACAATCTCAACAATGGAAAATCTAATTTTGGTGTTGTCCAAAAGGTAAGTCCAATTAGTATAAAATTTAAAAGAGTTTAAAGAAAAGGTTATACTTAATTTTGAAGATAATGATTGAGTTGAGTCCTCTTGAGGTTTAGGCTACTATATGATATAACTTGAAACTTGAAATGAACTTGATTCTTGATAAATGAATTTGATTTAACTTAGGTAAAAATGTTGAGTCCTTCTTCTAATAATTTCAACTTCTCAAAGGCTTCCTTCTCTCTCAATTCCAATGTTCACATCACTGATTGTTGAACACATGGGATCACTTTCACTGCTTCTTAAATTTTGATTCCTTATGGACTAATTTTGAAATTATATTATAAGAAATTTAGATGTATTGCAATTCTCTTACATATTTAATAAATAATTAGGTTGTGGGTGTTGAAAAAAAATATAGGCTATGGAATGAATATTATTAATGATTAATTGAACATATTAATGAAATGATATACCTAAATTAGGAAAATGAATATTAGGGCAGCCTTTCTGAGGAGTGATTATTAGGTGTATGAATAAAAGTTAACATTTAAAAAAAATTTAATACTAAATAATGAATGAAATGAAATGAAATATTACACATCAGATATTATTGTCAATTATTTGAAGGACGTGCTGTAAGAACATCAATTAACACAAAAAGTAATTTCATTTAGTGGAGATAACAGTAATACAAATTTTGGTGGTGCAGCTAGAAAGGGGAAAGAAAATGTTTATTTCAAACTAAAAGGTTTGTTAGGCAGAGATATTGTAGGCATTGTATGTGCAGCACATATAGTGCACAACGCCATACTAAGTGCATCAGATTGTTTGCCAGTAGATATAGAGGTTATTGTCGTTAAAGTGTATTCATTTTTCTATCTGTACACAGTAAGGGTGGCAGCTTTCAATGAAATGTGTGATTCGGTCGATATTGAGTACCACAAAATGTTGGGATACATCAAGACTCGCTGGCTTGCTTTAATGCCAGCAGTTGAAAGAGTTTTGAAGCTTTTCGTGCCACTTAAAGAGTACTTTCTTAACCAGCCGAAATATCCTGAGGAAGTTTTTTGGAAACCCACATTCAGAAGTATGACTTTATTTCATACATAGCCAAGCAGCTACGTTTCAACAAACTGTTTCAAATGTAGAAGGTGACAAGGTCTCAGCAATCGAGGTAACTGTTCAAGTAAAAAACTTGAAGGAAAATCTCAAACAGAAGGCCGTGAACAAATTTGTTCCACACATAGTTCGTAATTTGATGACGTAATGTTGCTCAGAAGAAGAAAAGCAAAGTATCACTAACACCTTTGTTTCGTTTTACGAGACATCACTGCAGTATTTAGATCAATGGACTATCCATTTTCAAAACTTGTAGATATTTCAATGGGTGATGTTGAAGAACACTCCCAAGTGGGAGGACATCCAACCGTCAGTTGACTATTTAATTAAGAATAAGTATTTTCCACCAGATTGTGATACTAAAGTATTCGATGAAATTGGGTGTGTGTTGAAATATGTTTGAATCAATGTTGTTAATTGGAACGAAGAACAAGTTGAAAAAGATTGTGTGACAGAGAAGTGCACGAGTTTTATGACTCTAAGCTTACTCAAGTAGGCCTAATTTTTCTTAACCGATTTTGACCATTTGCGTCTCATTGGAAAGAGTGTGTCGCGTAGATTCGCAATTTGTTTACATTAACTTGGGCTCTGCCCCTGTTGCTTTTAAAGCCCCCATGTAATTCTTATGAAGAACAATTTGTTTACACTGATCAGCTGGATAATTCAATTGCTGCTAATATTTATTTTTGCAATTCAATGCAAAGATTTACTGATTTGGTTGAAATTAAATATTTACTATTTAAATTTGTGTTTGTGTACATATTATTATTCCAAAATTTTAAGTTAAGGGAGGGGAGAGAAAGGGGGTGAAATATCTTACAAATTATAAGCTAAATACAAATATTTTTCGCCAAACACTTTATTTTTTCATGCTCTTCTATTTGATATGTCACAAGGGGTACCTTGCTATTTAAAAATACCCCCGCCGCAGCAAACCTGCAGACTAAGCGAATTTCCATTTGACTGATTGGATTCACACTGAAATGTCTACTTTAAAATATAACCTTTATTCCCTATTTAAATATAATAAGTTTAACAAGTACTTAGGTTTGCTGCATCAGGGAGGGTAAAACTGTTTTTTTCGTAAAATGTTAATAGTTGATAAGAAATAAAAACATTTTCCAAATTTGATCAAAATATTTTCATAAACAAGCAAACTACAACAGTTTTCTTATTCTCCATAAGAATAACATGGGAATTTAAAATTTACAATTTTTTGGAATTTTTGCCGTAACCATTAGGCGCAAAATAACGCTTCAATATACTAAATTATTTGTTTTTTTAAGCTCTACAGAATGGTTTGGAAAAAAATTGCTAAATTTTATGTTTTTTGGGTCAAAAATGGGAAAACCCCATTTTTACCCCATAAAACCCCCCGTAAACCCCCGTTCCCATGGTCCGATCATGCTGGATCGCGAACTCGTTCGAATAAACGTAGGTTTACACGTTTGTACCAAATTTCATCAAAATCGGATCATTTTTGCTCGAGTTATCGTGCTAACGGACACACACATATATATATATATATATATATATAAATCTGAACGGAAGGTGTTTTTGGCCTCTAGGGACCTCAAAACGAAGAAAAAAATCGGTCCCGCGTCCAGGTCTTACCATGAGTACTACGGTAATAGCTTATTCCCTATATGGGAAATTCGCTAAAAAATAAGTTCCGGGGGGATATCTTACAAATTTATGAGACAATTTTAAAATGTTTTTCACTAAACATTTTCGTTTTTCGTGCTCTTTCATTTGATATGTCACAAGGGGCACCTTGCTATTTAAAAAACATTAGTTGGTGGCGGGGGGGGAAGAGGCGGAATGTGAATGTAACGTTGAATTCAAAACAATTGGGCCCCCTACGTCAATATATAATTCCCGCAAACTGCATAATTCTATCTATTGCGGTTTTTACATAAATAAAGATGAAAGTAAAAAAAAACACCCTGTATTAAAAAAAAATTGGTTTTTCTTTTCCGAGTTCGTTTTGCTCATCTCCCTGACCGATTTTCATGATTGAGGTCTAAAACTGAAGGTATGCACGCACATATTTGCCATCAAGCATCAGCATATATTTATCTATAATCCCACTCGGTATATACGTAAACGAAATGTTCTCCCCATGTATTTCTTATTGGAGTTAAATTTGGTTTTCCTTTTCCGAGTTCGTTTGGCTCTTCTACCCAATCGATTTTCATGATTGAGGTCTCAAATTGAAGGTATGCACGCACAGATTTGCCATCAAAATTCAGCATATATTTTTCTACAATCCCACTCGGCTTGTACGTAAACGAAATTTTCTCCCCATGTATTTCTTATGGGAGTTAAATTTGGTTTTCCTTTTCCGAGTTCGTTTGGCTCTTCTACCCAATCGATTTTCATGATTGAGGTCTCAAATTGAAGGTATGCACGCACAGATTTGCCATCAAGCATCAGCATATATTTATCTACAATCCCACTCGGCTCGTACGTAAACGAAATTTTCTCCCCATGTATTTCTTAAGGGAGTTAAATTTGGTTTTCCTTTTCCGAGTTCGTTTGGCTCGTCTACCCAATCGATTTTCATGATTGAGGTCTCAAATTGAAGGTATGCACGCACAGATTTGCCATCAAGCTTCAGCATATATTTATCTACAATCCCACTCGGCTTGTACGTAAACGAAATTTTCTCCCCATGTATTTCTTATGGGAGTTAAATTTGGTTTTCCTTTTCCGAGTTCGTTTGGCTCTTCTACCCAATCGATTTTCATGATTGAGGTCTCAAATTGAAGGTATGCACGCACAGATTTGCCATCAAGCATCAGCATATATTTATCTACAATCCCACTCGGCTTGTACGTAAACGAAATTTTCTCCCCATGTATTTCTTATGGGAGTTAAATTTGGTTTTCCTTTTCCGAGTTCGTTTGGCTCGTCTACCCAATCGATTTTCATGATTGAGGTCTCAAATTGAAGGTATGCACGCACAGATTTGCCATCAAGCTTCAGCATATATTTATCTACAATCCCACTCGGCTTGTACGTAAACGAAATTTTCTCCCCATGTATTTCTTATGGGAGTTAAATTTGGTTTTCCTTTTCCGAGTTCGTTTGGCTCTTCTACCCAATCGATTTTCATGATTGAGGTCTCAAATTGAAGGTATGCACGCACAGATTTGCCATCAAGCATCAGCATATATTTATCTACAATCCCACTCGGCTTGTACGTAAACGAAATTTTCTCCCCATGTATTTCTAATGGGAGTTAAATTTGGTTTTCCTTTTCCGAGTTCGTTTGGCTCGTCTACCCAATCGATTTTCATGATTGAGGTCTCAAATTGAAGGTATGCACGCACAGATTTGCCATCAAGCTTCAGCATATATTTATCTACAATCCCACTCGGCTTGTACGTAAACGAAATTTTCTCCCCATGTATTTCTAATGGGAGTTAAATTTGGTTTTCCTTTTCCGAGTTCGTTTGGCTCGTCTACCCAATCGATTTTCATGATTGAGGTCTCAAATTGAAGGTATGCACGCACAGATTTGCCATCAAGCATCGGCATATATTTATCTATAATCCCACTCGACTTATACGTTAACGAAATTTGCTCACCGTGTATTTCTAATGGGAGTGACATTTTCTTTTCCTTTTCCGAGTTCGTTTAGCTCTTCTACCCGACTGATTTTCATGATTGAGGTCTTAAACTGAAGGTATGCACGCGCAGATTTTCCATCATGCATCGGCATGTATTTACCTATAATCCCACTCGGTTTCACTCGTCTTATACGTTAACGAAATATGCTCACCATGTATTTCTAATGGGAGTGACATTTTCTTTTCCTTTTCCGAGTTCGTTTAGCTCTTCTACCCGACCGATTTTCATGATTGAGGTCCTGAATTCCTGACCATGAAAATTCACGCAAATCTTGGCTAGCCCTTATAGTTTTTTAGTTATAGCCGTTAAAAAAAAAACGTGTTTTGTCGTTTTTAGAAGTCCGCCATTTTGAATTTTTGGGGGGGTTAAAGTTTGAAAATGAGACTTTTGCAAATTTCACCATTAACTATGGATCCCATACTACAATACCACCAAATTTCAAGTCATGGTAGTAGAATCGGAATCTTTTTATTCGGCTTCGGTTCAAGAGGTCATATGTTTTATTTCCAGGATGCCCACAAGAATTAAATGGGTTTGGGGTTTCCCTTAAAATTGTGTTTGCCTCATTCTCTCTTAACAAAATGCTTACGGTGTTGAAAATAATAGATCTACGGTACGTGATTTAACCAAGAAATCAATGATAGCAATAATTACCGTATTTAATTAACTGCTCAAACTACCCGGATAAAATCTATAATAGCCTACTAATTCCCCAAGGAAGTTCTTATGTAGGCCTACGGCAAAACTATTTTATTTATGAATAGTTTCTATATGATTGATTTGTCAAATTAAAGGGATTTCTCTGTAGAAGTCATGAAGTAATTTTTGTCACCCTCAGTTCAGTATGCTTTGCTTCATTGGATTTCATTTAAGTTTCAATGTTATTCTTATGGAAGAAACATTTTGTTGGATTTGTGTCCCTTGTGATTTCTCTAAATTAAGTCATTACATTCATCTGAAATTAAAATTGACAAGAAAACTGATTTATAGTTTTTGCTTTCAGCGCTGGTATTGTTTTACAAACTCCAAAGAAAAGAGTTCGAAAACGCATTCCTGATGTAAGTAAGTGGAAGTTTAACAAGTTGAAAAAAGCTCACCAAAGTGGTGCAGATTATGTCAGCCGAATAGGCAAGAATGTTAACTCGAAAACTGTAAAAACATTAAAAACGGCCTCACAGATTGTAGGTATGGATGTTTGAGGAAAATAACTGATGATGAAAGAATGGATATTCACGTAAGATACTACAGTCTACCAAATTCAACTGAAAAGAGACACTTCATTATCAACCAGAACGCCAACCGGAAATGCTGACTATGCAAGAGAGCATATAAAGTCATTCCCTACCATCGAAGCACATTATTGCCGAGCGACCACAAACAGACTTTACTTAGGTACACATTTGGAAAAATGTTTGAACTCTATAAAGAACGGTGTTCTGAAGAAGGAGTCCAACCAGTAAAAGATTCTAAATACAGAAAGATTTTTAACACTGGATTTAAATTGGGATTTCACATACCAAAAACGGACAGATGTGATTTTTGTGAAATGTATAAAACCGCCCAACAAACAGAAACTCTAACTGAACAAATGAAAGCTGACTACGAATTGCACATTAATCTGAAAAAATAATGAGTATATCCCGAAAGAAAGGAAGAGAGAATAAAAACTTGCCAGTATTGCAATGCTTCTACTCTTGGGCGTTGTGATGGTGGACCTAGCGGAGATGCCCTTGCTCCTGTGTCACCTGCAGATGCCCAAGCTTGGTTTATTGGTAATCATTTCGAGCCACTTCCATCTGCACCATGACACGAGGAACACGATCCTAACATCGAGCTCGTAAGTACTCTTGAGAATTTTTCTAACTCGTTCATTCCGGATGAGGTATAGGAATGTAAAGCGGCCGCAACTTCAGCTCAGATACTAGCAACCAGAGGAACTGAAACGTTACTAACTGTTTCAGATATAAAAATCTTTTTCCGGATGACTATAACAATGGCATACCTAAAACTCCCAAAAATAGAATGTATTTGGCAGCACAATTTAGATTTCTAGCATAGCAGATGTCATGCTAAGAAACAAATGTGTGTGTACGAGCCAATCTTCGTGTCAGAGATTGTTTTTCAGTTTCTGGCGAGGAAAAAAGATTCAATAAGTATTAGAAATTAGCACCATTGCTCAACGCTATCGATGCTGCATACCTCAAAAATCCTAGGTCTTTTGATGTATCGACGGATGAGCAGATAGTACCGTACTACCATTCTGGGGTAGTACTCAAATGAGACAACACGTGAAGGGAAAAATAATTTGGTTTCCTGTGCGCCTGATGGTTTTCCCCTGGATTTTTCCCTAAATGAAGGTAAATGTGACAGTATTTTACCTAACTACCCTCAGGTGGACGTAGAGTGGGGAGGTAATTGTAAGGTTGGCAAAACACTTACCACAAGGAAGGTAAATCTTTATGGATAGTTTTTTTTTATTTTTATTATTTTCTCCTGTTGGATGAGCTCCACGACTTTGGTTTCCAAGGGACAAGTACGATGGTAGAAGACCTAGATAGTATACAGGGGTTGGAACAGATCTATAGTAATGCAGATTTGCGAGGAGGAGGCGTAGACTACTTGAACCAGATAGTCAGAAACAATTTTTTTTTTTTTTTTGTCCTAGGACGCTAGGCACGAGCCTGGGATTGTTTTTTACATTACTTCAGGCTAGACCTAGGGGTTGCGGCATTGTCACTTAGATAAATCCATTGGTGACTTGGCGGGGATCGAACCCGGGACCTCAGGGACTAAAGTCCCGCGCTCTAACCACTACGCCAGCTCGCTCCCCAGTCAGAAACAATGGATAGGTAGCTATCGTAAAATGGTTGGATAATAAGCCAGTTATAATAGTAGCTCAACAGTTCTTGGAGTGGAGCCTACCTTTTAATACTTTTTTTTAAATATAGTATCGTTTTTAATACTACTGATGCATGCGTTGGTATGAGAATGAACGCAGGTATATTTATGGAAATAGCCCTCTAGAAGTAAAACCTTACAACTAGTCCAGGCGCTGAGGGGGTTTGAGCATGCATAAACGTGTAACGAAATTTGACTTTTGATTGTTGCTATGGGTACCTAGTAGATGAAGAAAATCGATGTTGTCGCATTTCTAGGTGGTTAATAACATGGGGGGAGGGGGTGAAGTTGGGGGGCCACCCGGGGGGCCGCCGCTCACAACATAGCTTATATCTCGAGAACCAAAAGTCATATGAATACGTTAGACATGTCAAACTGTGTAGAAAAATGCATTCTACAAAGAGATTATGTAGTAGTTTCACGGAAATTGACAATAAGTTTCTAAAAATTATATTTTTTAAATTTATGATAAGTATAATCAGGGGTATAGCCTAATGGTTTTTGTTGTTGTTTAGAACCATTAATTTTTTAATTGACAACTTTTGAGAGTAGTACACAATAGGTAAATAGTACTTCTGTATAATGAAAGTATTGCGGTACATAACCTAACAGCTATACAATCCTCAGATCCAATAAACATAATACAAACAAAGGCACAAAACGCGTCGCTGTCATTGTTCCTGCTGCCGTAACTATTAATGGCGAGTACAGTTCAAGCTGAGACTTATATTAGACTTTTAGAAAGATGGAGAATTTGAGGATTCATTTATATATATATATATATATATATATATAATAGTATTGAGAGACTATTATGTAGCGGGAAATATAGTTTGTAAAAGAAGAGAGTTCAAAATATATTTTGGTGGTGGATCGTTTCCATCACCATCTGAAACTGCAATAAATTCCCTACAATTTATATATCTCCGAATCTGAGGTTGGTTATAACAATTTTATGTAGTTTTAAAAAGGTCATAAAAATTATGTTTTCGTAAAAAAATTTTAACATTTCACATTCTGACGTAAATTACTCAGGAAATTTCGATTTCAACTACATTTAACTATACATTTTTAGAAAGAGCTTTTACTCTTAATTATGCAGTGTAACAAGGCTACAAATACAAGCTAGGAATACAATGGAAACTCCATGTACAGTATCTAAACTTAAATTTATTTCATTACAATACAAAATTGATGGTAAAAGAAAAGAAACTAAGGGTTCACAATAAAAGTTTACAAAGGGTGGCAAATGAATTTACAAATTTAAGCTTTAGGCTAGGCCTATTACAATAGTTCTAATTTAGGTTGAGGGGTTATATTGCATGGATCTTTATCCCAGGTGGGGTGATCGAGCGACGTTTGAATTTAATCTTGTGATTATATATAGCCTAATTAAATTTTGTTTTGAAATATAAATTATGTTCGAATTATTTTCTGATAGGTTGAATTAATAAATGTTCTGAATAAGCTTGTATTAGTTTCTTGACTTTGAAATTCTGGTACAAAAGTTCAAAAGTTAGGCTTAAAAATGTTGTAATGGCTTCGATCCAAGGAAAGAAAATGTCTGCTGGAGTGATCTCACCAAAATTGATGTCTTCTTCACTGTTAAATTTCTGGATGTTGTGTGGTTATTAATGTTTGTAACAAGGACGGATCTTCTTTAATCAAATTTCACTCATTTATTCCAAATATATGCACTTTTTTAATACATTTTCATATTAAAATATGCAGTTTACAATTTATATCTTCATACTAGCTCAGCACTCTTGGAAGTGAGGAAGGTTTGATGCATTGTTGCATTCACATATGTCAATGCTGACTTTATCACGGAAAATTTTAGGCCACTGTTCACACATATATTATAACAATTTTCATTTGCTATAGAGCTAAATTTGAATTTTTACAAGTTATTTAAGTAAAATATATTGAATTTGAAGCAATTTTGTTACAAAAAGTTATAGGTTATTATATATTTACATGAAATAAGGTTATTTGAAAATGTTCTATATTATAATGTATTGAATCAATTACCTATCGGTCTGCTTGGCCATATATTATACAAGGTTTGATAAAGGGAGATGGATTGACATATTGATAAAAATAAAAACATATGGTAAAAATTAAATTATTCTATTGAAAATTTGTGTGAAAATACTAAATTGTTACAGCAGTATAATATTTATTTACTGTTGATGCAATAAATCTATTTCTCATACAACAATTAAATACAATTTGGTTTTTAAAATAGTTTGGTAGTTTTTTTATAATTTTTTAATGCGTATTTAAAAAAAAAACATTGATATTTCTACGTAAGGAATCATATTTTACACAACCTTAACATTTGGATAATATGGATAAAAACATTTTTTTTATGATTTTTAGGGTGGATTTAGACATTTCTAATTTGCATAATCCAAAAATTTGCAAACCTCTTGCTATTACGCCTAAAAGCATTGCTGAAAAATATATATTTTATATTATTATATTCTACATTTATCACTGAAACATAATATATAATAGATATCTACTTATATGTCATGTAACTGTTCTCTGGTGAATTATATGATACAACTACAAAAAGGCCAAAATATAACCACCACTGGTACCCAGATAGGGTCAAGGATTGAGAGATAAGAAGTAAAATTATAATGCTTCAAACTTCAACTAATCAGCTGTTTAGGTCGATTTAATAGTTAACGATTGGTGTGATGATTCGTTGCATTACTGTTAGAGACAATGAGGGGTAAAGAAAAATTAACCTCTCTTTTTAAGTTTTGAGTAGTGGTTTTAGGTAATTAAAATACTGTCACAGGTTAATTAATGCACATAACTGGCGTAAATAGTGTTAACGACACTCGTAGAAGTTTTTAGGGCACTCGCCAAGGCTTGTATTTAACATTTTCTACTCGTATCGTTTACACTACCTTTACGCGATCGCCGAAACAGCTGTTGCACCAATTGTGCAGCCTGGTCAGGTGATGGAAACGTTCAACTACCAAATTTTTTTGAACTCTCCTCTTTTACAAACAATATTTCTCGCTACATAATAGTCCCTCAATACTATTTTATATATATATATATATATATATATATATGAATCCTCAGAATCTCCATCTTTCTAAAAGAATAATATAAGTCTCAGCTTGAACTGTACTCGCCATTAATAGTTACGGCAGCAGGAACAATGACCGCGACGCATTTTGCGCCTTTGTTTGTATTATGTTTATTGGATCTGAGGATTGTATAGCTGTTAGGTTATGTACCGCAATAGTTTCATTATACAGAAGTACTATTTACCTATTGTGTACTACTTTCAAAAGTTGTCAATTAAAAAATTAATGGTTCTAAACAACAACAAAAACCATTATACTCCTGATTATACTTATCGTAAATTTAAATAATATAATTTTTAGTAACTTCTTGTCAATTTTCGAGAAATTACTACATAATCTATTTGTAGAATGCATTTTTCTGCACAGTTTGACATGTCTAACGTATTCATATGACTTTTGGTTCTCGAGATATAAGCTATTTTGTGCGCTGTGGCCCCCCGGGCGGCCCCCCAATTTCACCCCCTCCCCCCATGTTATTAACCACCTAGAAATGCGACAACATCGATTTTCTTTATCTACTAGCTACCCATAGCAACAATCAAAAGTCAAATTTCGTTACACTTTTATGCATGTTCAAACCCCCTCAGCGCCTCGACTAAACGACAAGGTGGAAGGGGGTAGATTTGCTGGACATGATGATATCTTACTATCGGACATCCGATCGAACCAAAATGTAGACTTTCAGGTTATTATTTCACATGATCGACTTTGTAGTTGCAGATAACACGCGAAGGGAAATAGGACAGATCTTACCTGCAAAACAGATCTGACCGATCGAAATGTGAAAAACCACCATTTTGAAATTAGCATTGATCATAAAAGTTACATTAGTGTGGATCTGTAAAATCCACGCTAATATCAATAGTTTAAGATAACCTATATTTGACAGTTAAAATATTATAAATCAAGTTCAATAAGTTGAAATAATATTTATGTAACCTAAAGAGCTTATTTTAATCTCCATGATGTGTGTTGTGACAACTTGGCTTGTTTGCGAAGTATTTCAAAACCTATTCAAGATCATTTATATCTTAAACCATCTTTTATTGCAGGACGTTATAAGTTTAGTAAAATGAATTTAGTAGTAATGAAATGAGTTTAGTAAAACATGAGACTGTGTCAGAGTATATCGCAAGCTTGAAGCGGTTATCGATTCATTGCGAGTTTGGTGCGTCGCTGAATGATTATTTTCGTGACCGCCTAGTGAGTGGCATTAAAGCCTTGGTTTCTCTGAATCACGCAGCGTCATTGCGTGATCCGTGATGTGTGATACGCGGGAATCACGCGTGCGTGATCAAAAAGGCGGGTGTTTTCTCTGACCCCACCCTCGCAGGGCGCGATTATATCTTAGTCATGGACAACATGGATGTCAGACTCGTTGCTGTAGCTTTGTTGCTGGACGAAGAGGATAATGAAGAAAATGTACTAGTGAATTTAGTAAATGAAGACCCTTTGCCACTCTTTATTAACAGGGAGGAAGAAGGGTGTTTTAGAATCCTGATTACCAGGCATCTGTTGGACAATGAAACTAAGTTTAGAGAGTGCTTTAGGCTTTCAACACAGTTGTTTTATGAGGTGTTAAGCTGTATCCAGGAAGAAATTTCATTGCCAGCCACAAACAAAATAAAACAACCTATTTCACCATTCCAAAAGTTGTGCTTGACGTTAAGGTAATTAGGTATGTATATATATAATTAGGTACGTTAGGTATGTATATATAATTTCGTATACTAAACAATTCAAGTTTGTTAATTCATCCATTATTATTGAAATATTAAAATTTCTTTAATATATAAGGGAGTAGATTAATTAAAAATTATTTAAGTACTAGTAAAACAATACAACAGATAAGTTACATATAACATTTCAAACAGCCATAATTACTAGTAATAGGCCCTATTGCATTTAGTAAGATGTGTGAATAAGGAAAAATATAACAAAAAAATCATAATGAGACAAAACAAAGTTTATTTGTTAACTGGAAAAATGCTGTACATAGCTCAACTAAACCAATTTAAAAAAGCGTTTTCCATCTATTTGAGTGGTTTCGGGGTTACTGGAATTGTCATCACTGGACATTGTTTGGATACAGCGTAGGAGTTATTTGTCAAACATTTGAGGCAGATTGTTTGTTCACTGTTTCCAAATACTCAACCGAATAGTTCAGGTCGGTGTTGTCGAAGCTGCTGTCGCTAGTGGTCACAATGTGGTTAGCCATTCTTGAATTATCATGCCTTATGTTCATCGGCATGCCACGGTTACTAGACACAGACTGTGGTACGTCCAATTCACCTTCTGTTAGGGCTCTCATCTCCATTTCAGTCACTATCTGGCAAACCTTAAGACGGGTCTCCACCTGAAGATGTCGGGGAGGTGTTTTTACGACTTCTGACATGCTCTTAAAGAAAATGTCGATCGAATGCTCTGGAACATTTGCAGTTTTCTGCGCCGTAAATAAGTCCTTCAAAATTAAGTTTCGTTCCTCACGGCCAGATTTGATTTCTTGGATAATTTTTTCCTTCGATATGATTTTCTTTTTCTTCTTTTCGGGCTCATCATATTTTTCATTCGGCTCATTTACTTGTGCTTCACCAATCTCTTGAGTACCTTCTGGCAATTCCAACAGGTCTCCGTCTACTGCTTCGTCTGTGCCATGATCGGCTATTCCAACTTGTGGTTCTGTGTGTGAAGTACCACGGCCGTAGTTAAAGGAGGCCGTGGAAGTACTCGGCCTACTCTCACCGTCAGCTGGTGCTGCAGTCAGAGGGGCAGGCGATTGCAAGCTGGACGCCACTCTGTAAAAAACGTTAATAAGTTGTATAATTTGCTTGACCTGGTTGAAATTATTCACACTTAACCATATTTTGTGTATGCTTTACCGTTTTGTATGTAAGTACAGTAAAGTGTAAAAGTATATTACGTTACTAATCCTGAAAATAGGTGTTTACCAGACGAGTATGGTCGTTCCCGTGCGAGACGAAGTCTGGTTCGGAATTAATTATTATACGAGCCCGGTAAACACATTTTGGACGATTGACGTTTACATATTACGCCCTAATACTCTAGGCTGGTTTAACAATAAAAAATCTGTACGAATCATTATACATTATAGATGGTAGATATAGTATATTTAGTCTAGTCAAAATATGAAAAAACACCACTTAACCTAAAAAAAAATTGCTCTAAAAGGTTTTTTGATGGTTTTCATTTCCAAAAGGTATGTTAAATTACATACTAAAATTCTAATAAAATCGGAGTCTCGGAAATTTGATTTTTCCAATATGGCGTCCAAAAATTTGAAAAAATAATAAACCTTACTATTTTCCCTGTAAATTTTCTTCTGAACCTCCAATTTAGACCGAATTTGGTACAAACCTTTGAAACTGTATTATCTATAAACTATTCATGATTTAAGATAAATAATATACAGTAAACGTGTTGTATGAGGTTAAAAATAGGTAATAATCTGTCTCAAGTTGTTAGTAGTAAATAACTTATTTCAATATTGGTCACTATAGGGAACAAAACTTTTTATCCCTAGTCTGTGCTATACCCATGTTGTAAATCCTAAAAAAATGTATGCAATTTAGCATTTTTAATAATTAAATTATTTTATCCTTTACGTGGTGGTGGGATAGTTATAAAAAAACTATGTAATTCTTACGGAAATTCTGAAAATTACCATATCTTGATTGTTAATTGGTACACTTGGATAACAATTCATCGTGGCCTGTATCGTCTCCACAGATACAAACACACACATATTTGTCATAAGCGAATTCTGTGTTGGGTCAAGTAATAGAATTTGTTTCAGTACTTATTTTTACGCTCATTCAATTCTTTTATTTTGTAATAGTTCACAAGTAGTTTATAAAAAAAAATATATGTATCATGTGTACAGGTTTATTTTGGCAATTCTGCTGTTAATCAGATGTTTTTTTGACTTCATATGATTCCAATCGTATTGTTGTTCATGTTTCCAGTTATTTAGATCAAATTTACTCTAGTCAAGATATGAAATAAAACCCCTTAACCTTAAAAAAATTGATTTAAAAGATTTTTTGATGGTTTACATTTCCAATAAGTATGTGAAACAATATACTAAAAGTCTAATAAAATCGGAGTATCGGAAATCGAGTTTTTCAATATGGCCAAAATTTCCAAATTTCACTAAAATATTTCCATAGGCAAGCAAGTTTTAACACTTTATTTATTCTCCATAAGAATAACATGGTCATTTTAAATGTACACTTTTTTATTTTCTCCGTGACCGTTAGGCATACAACAACGCTTCTGAATACGAAATTATTTGTTTTTATGATCTCTTCAAAATGGTTGCAACTTTTTACAGTGAAAAATGGGAAAATCCCATTTTTACCCCGTAAAAAATAGATCTTAAGCATACTCAATTTTTGGGCTTAACCTAGACACAAATATTAAATATACACAAATCATAATACAACAACTTTCTTCAGGGTTATATGTTTTTAGGCCAGTGTCACTAATGTAACCTGGACATTCTAAAATAAAAATATTTTGTCTTATGGTCTGGCAATCTATGGAGGAACGCCCAAAAAATTTAGATTCAGTTCTGAAACTCTAAAAATGCTATAAGAATCATGCTATACTTACTTAGACAAACGATAACTGTAAAAAATCAATTTTCAAAACTATACATTTTGACTGTCTTATCAATAAATATGTACTATAACTAGTAGGGGCCATAGCCCGTAATTTAGACTACAATAAAAAACCATATATAAAAAGACAAATATTCGAAATATGGTTTTAAAATTATCAATTTTATGTTACTTAAAATGAACAGTGTTTCTTTTTTATATCTTGGTTTTCCTTCCGTTAGAGTCGTATATTAGTTGTTCCTGATGTGTCAATGAAATACAATTGTAAAATAAAGATTTAATCAATAACACAACATAACAAATGGAAACATGCACACGGTTTGTCCATTCATATGAAACTAGAAATAAAATTTATCTAAATTTATCAATCTCAGCTTCTATGAAAAACTAAAAAAAGGAAACCTTCATGAGATCAAAATTTTTGAATCATTTTCCTACCAAATTAAAAAGTAAAATAAACCAAAATTATTTCATAAATCTAGTGAATCAACTGCTAAAAAAAGAAAAGAACTATTATTCATTTGAAGAGTTTTTTCAATTAATGTAAAAAAATCATGTTGAGATGCTCTGCTGGAAAAAATAAACAATAAAAACGATTCGATGACCCAAAGTGCCGCACCAGAGATTCTCTTAAGATTTGTTCACTGCAACTACTCTACTAGCTGCAAGAATTTGCAATGCTCCTGCAACAAAGTATGGGTTACCTTGTACTACAGCTTGTGGACTTTACCAGCTTGAAGAACAATGTGACAGTTCGTAAAGTGATCAAAACAGTGAGTGTATAACATGATGAAAATTATGAATTATTATTTGTATGATGCTCTACTACTAACCACAAGAAAGTGTTACTATATTATACTCTTACTAATATTATAAATGTGACAGTTTGTTTGTTTGAAGTTCAATCACGCATTAACTACTGGTCCGACTGGGCTGAAATGTGGCTTTATGATAGCTCAGATTCCCTATTAATACAAGCCTATTCTTTTCTCAAAAAATCCTTTCGGGCTAAAAATGTATAGATATTTATTTAAGTAAATAAAATATGTATGTTGAATTTTAGCAAGCTTGTGATCTTTATTTTAAGACCTATTATTGCATTTTTCAAGCAAAAAATAATCATAAATTAAAATACCCCCGCCGCAGCAAACCTGCACCCTAAGCGAATTTAAATTTGCCTGATTGAATTTACACTAAAATATCACATTAAAAATATCACATTTATTCCCTATTTAAATATCACTACTTTAACTAGTACTTCGGTTTGCTGTGACAGGGAAGGGTAAAAAAAGAGTTTTTAGTAAAATGTTAAATAGTTTAGTATAAAACAAATGCATTTTCCAAATTTGATAAAAATATATTCATATGCAGGCTAACTACAACAAGTTTTCTTATTCTCCGTAAAAATAACATAGGAATTTTAAATATTTTTTTTTTTTTTTGAATTTTCTCCGTAACTAGGTATTAGGCCCATGACAACGCTTCATTATTCTAAATTGTTTTTTTTTCTGAGCCCTAAAATGGTTTCAAAATAAATTGCTAAATTTTACGATTTTAGGGTCAAAAATGGGGAAAACCAATTTTTACCCCATAAAACCCCCCATAAACCCCTGTTCCCATGGTCCGATCATGCTGGTTCGTGAACTCGTTCAAATAAATGTATGTTTACATGTTTGTACCAAATTTCATCGAATTCGGATCATTTTTGCTTGAGTTATTTTGCTAACGGACACATTTGACCAAAATATTCCGAGACTCCGATTTCATTAGACTTTTTTCCTGGAAAATACACGTCATAATTCTAAGTCAAAATAACCAATAAAACAATTTAAAGAAATTTTTTTAGGGTTCTCGTACGGATTGACTCGACTAATTATATTATATATAGTTATAGATAATATTATAGATTATATATCATGATTATATATACAGTATATTATATATTGGCTGTACAATTAATTTTAGTGTAAAATTCATCTGATTATAACTTCTTTAGGAAAAGTATTGTTTGTGTAGGGAAAGTAATGTGTATGTAACGAAAATAGTGTTTATGTCAGGAAATTTCAGCTGATCACTATTGTTTTTGGTGTTTGGAAATTGTAGATTTTCGAATATCTTAGCTTTACGCAAATGGGCTATTTTCAAATACAGAGTGATGAAAATATACTTTATAGAGTTGTAAGAATACGTTAGATAATGATTTGTACTTACTTTCTTCCCTTAAATGTGACATCCAAAAATTGCAGGTTTTTGCTGAAGTACTTTGATTTGGGGAATGCAGGAGATCCAGTAGTACTGTTGGCTTTAATTTTATTCAAATTCTTCTTGTACGAGTCTCGTATAGTTCTCCATCTCATTTTACATTCATCAACTGGAAAAATAGATTAAAATAATTGTTATTATCACCAACATTAGTATAAATTATAAAAATATTTTTTTCCTACAGTTACCTAACAATGTACATGTTCTCTCACTGATTTGCGAAAGCAAAGTGGCCAATTCGCTCATCAGTGAGACAATGTTAACATTGTCTCACTCTAATTACTTTGTCTCACTCCAGATTTGCAACGTGAAGGCACGAAATAGTGAGCACGTAACATGCAGGCAACGTCGTATGCGCGCGAAATACGTTGGCAGCACTGGCTGTAAATCAGCTGGTCAGCTGTTGTACTGTTGTATTTGTCACTTCACATTAAATGTTATATTAAAAGTTCACTTCTGTGCAAAAATAGGTTATGTTTCTTTATAAATTATGGTAACAAGTTATGGTTTTATGGTAACTGTAGGAAAAGTATAATGTGCAACTCGAGTTCAAAGTACAATTGCCTCACTCAAGAAACCATTCCTCTCGAGTGAGTCAATTGCTCACTTTTCTTACTAGTTGCACAAATAACTATTGTTCCAGGTATTTGGCAACAGGAGAAAGTTTTCTTTCCCTAGCGTTTCAATTCCGGATATGTTACAGCTGGATAAGCAAAATTATTAAGGAAACTTTAAGTGCGATCAAGAGCAAGATGTTACATGTTATAGGAGAAGAAGAGAATCTTCCCATGCCAACTGGAAATGTAATAGAACTGTCTGCAAGAAGAGGTAACGCAACTAATTTAGCTTACAAAATAAGAGACGCCTTCAAAAACTACTTCTGCAGTGCCACAGGATCCGTGGATTGGCAGTTGGCTCACGTGAGGGAATTGGATCGAAGTATAGAAATAAAACGAACTCTAGAGATATATGATAGAATTGGATTACTTTCTTCATTCTATTATGTATTAGTGATACTTGTGTCACCTCCTTGTAATTAGACGAGTCAAAATAAGAAAATGTATTGCACAACCTTAAAAAATTGCTACAAATGGTTTTGTATCGTTAATTTAATCTAATTGGTATATTAAAAAACATAGTAAAAGTCTAGGAAAATCGGAATCCCGGAAGTGGGTTATTTTCAAGATGGCGCCTAAATTTGCCAGAAAGTACAGATTTAAAAAGTTATTATTGTATAAAAAGCACATTTCTTATCAGATTGTTTTTCAATTTGGTGTGAATGTAAAAAAAACAAATAATTTAGTATATTGAAGCGTTATTACTAATGGTAAGGTTGCGTTTAGCCTAATGGTTACGGAAAAAATTAAAAAAAAAATTGTAAATTTAAATTCCCATGCTATTCTTATGGAGAATAAGTCAACTGTTGTAGTTTGCTTGTTTATGAACATATTTTGATCGAATTTGGAAAATACATTCATTTGTTACTAAACTACAGTATTAACATTTTACAACAAAAACACATTTTTACCCTCCCTGTTGCAGCAAACCTAAGTACTTGTTAAATGAATTCCATTTATATAGGGAATAAATGTGATGTTTTTAAGGAGACATTTTAGTGTAAATCCAATCAGGCAAATGGAATTTTGCTAAGACTGCAGGTTTTGCTGCAGCGGGGGTATTTAAATGTGTATTATTACTTTAAATTAGTTTTTAATCCGTTAGAGTATAATTTTAGTGGATAATTATCATTCATGTATTCCTTCGTTCTCTCGTATCAAAAACTGACTAGGCCTGATGATGCTCTTATGCAATTTTCTGTATATTATGGCTGATAACGATTTTCAGCCAGATCGCCCAATTTTTACAAACAACTAAATCGTTAAATACGAAGTGGTTGAAATCAGACAAAAAGGTGCGTCAAAATGTCCACCGAATGGTGGAATAAACGCGGCTAGTGTTCGAAGAGGGAACACCATAGTAGAGGTCCCTGGAAATAAGGTGCATACAAGTTGTCGTAAGGTATAGCCTACATTAAAAAAAAGATATAGAACTACACTTGAAGCGAACACATGAAGGTTAAAGTAAAAAGCAATAATTGAAGCAGCAACAATATTTAAAAAAGTGGCATTAAGGGAAAGGTACAATCATATAACATAATATAGAGAAAACCCCCACCATAGATGACATCAATATTCAGTCGGCTTTAAATTACATTTTATGTGAATCACTTAGAATTTAATCATAAACAACATTTGTTAGAAAAGTCAAACATCAAAAGGTTGCTGGCATCGGTCAGTCGATTATTCAGGAAGTCCGCCAACGAGCGCTAGTTGATCCTTTACACTTATCCCTTTCTGTACAAATGCATAATTTATTCAAGACCAGATTTCTAAATAGGCACTTTAAATAAATTGGAGTTCTGCTCGTCGTATAGTGAAGTGCAAAGATTTGGAAAAAATGCTGCTAATGTTATTGCCCCAAACATGGGAATAGCACTGAAATAAAATATTCAGCTTTGTTATTAGCAGCAGAAAATGTTGACCACAATATATTAACTCTCGATGTAAAAGTAACGTTTCATGGAATGGAAATGATAGCTGCCATTACACCAGGCAAGACCATACTAGTGTAACCTTGCACCAGGACAGAAGACAGTCTTAGATATAGCAAGGCGTCATTCAGCTGAGTTGAATATTGCTGTATTATCGAAAGTGCCGATATTTGTTTAATCTTCAGAAAACAATAGGTTTATTCATAAAACATAAGTTTTACAGAGCCCCTAATTTTCCCTGAATGTAACAAGAAGATTGATATTTTGTGGGAACTGTCGTCCAGATTGGCTACCCTAGGATGGCATGGTTCGATACACACTATTTATAAAGGAAATGAATACGGTACCCAGGAAAATCGTCTGTCAGGTATTTGCCAATGATAGATATGTACTCTGCAGACAAATGATGTATTCTTTCCACAGTGAAATTCCCATGTGTTTCCAGAAAATGTCAAAAGGGGTCCTTACCTTACAATCATGTACCAAAGTATTTACCACTACGAACCAGACCACAAAGCTCATTGATGACCTTGGTTGTAAGGCCAAGTCCATTTTATATGATGGTACATGTAATGGTTTCATAGGAAAATTGCGATACAATATATACAATAAAAGGTCGTTACAGCTTCTTAATTCGTAACGCCACAGAAAACGTACTACTATACCGGTAGTACGTTTTCTGTGGTAACGCCGGAATCACCTCCGCCGTCTGAATGTGCCTCAAAACTGCATTGTCGCAGAGGGTATTACCAGATTCTGGTATGGATGGGAAAGGAAAATTAGGTTTATCCTTTAAAGTGGGACTGGAAGATCCAGAACAACCGATTCTATCCAATAATTACAATAAAGCGTGCTGCGCCAGAGTCTCCTGAAGGTCATTCATTGTAACTGTTCTACCAATTGTAAAACCTTAAGATGTTCCTGAAGAAAGTATTGCCTTCCTTGCACAACAGCCTGTGGTGCATGCCAATTTGAAGAGCGTGACGATGTGCAGAACAATTCATATTCGATAGAGTTAGATGAAGACGAAGACGGTTGAACAAGTTTTAACAGAGTATCCAATTTACTATATCAACATTGTAATGCATTGTATATTTGTTAGAATATTTATGTTAATAAGGTTTTAATGTCTTTTTGCACGTAGTGTACATCATTTTGTGGTGTTAAATGGTTATTTAGATTGAAAATCAAAGATATGTGTTAACAAATATTCAAGATACCTTGATTTACTTATTTTTACATTAATCTTCGACGCCATCTTGGAAATTACCCTTTCCGGTGGCCCGATTTTCCTAGACTTTTATATTTTCATTACAGGTATCTATTAAAGTAAAATTCAACAAAAAATCATTTGTAGCAATTTTTTTGGGGTGTTTGCATAACTTTACTCGACTAAATTGGATTGTGTCCCTAATTTGTGAAACTGATTGTGACGTAATTTGTGTCACTAATCCTTTTACACCTAATAATTAAAAGCATTGTCTGTCAAAAAGTCTCATTAATTGTCCTTCGCCTCGAAATTATCATGTTACAATATAATGTAATATTTTTGGTAAAAACACTGGGTAATAATGTCTTATATTTCTACATATAAAACAATTTTTGCTAACATAGGAAATGACTTCATTGTTTAAAAACAGATTGCACTTAATTAACCAGTTTTTACTTTACAGGCTCAAAGTAAAGTAGTATCAACTCTTCGAAAAGTATGAGATTGAAGTGGAAGAATTCCACGAGAATCCCCAGACGACCCAGACAACGATAATCTGGATGATATGGCGTTTGATTTGATGTCTGAAGATGACGACCCAAATTATGAAGAAAACCTCAAAACTGGAGCAACCATTGAGATGAAAGACATTCCATTCACGAAAAAGGAAGGTCTTCTGGTTCCGTTACCAGAGGAAAAATTACCGATGAGTTTTTTTTACCTACTGGTGGATGACTTTTTTATGGAGAGCATCGTAAAAGCCACAAACACCTTGCATCACCAAAATCATCGATTCTAGCTGGATCGACCATTGTAATGGACAAAGCCCCTTGCCATTATTACAACTTACCATGGGGCGCGATTGTAGATGTTCACGTATTAGCCAATAAAAGCGCCCACGTCAGGTTCACGGAAGGATGAAATGGTTGAATGGCTATGATTCCCGCAATTCTTATACTCCAGACATGAGAAACCAGAGTTATACAGTATACAGCCTTATTAAGAAACACAAGCCACAGGTGACAGATGTAGTAAATATTAACTACAGCTGTTTCGTGCCGCTGGGGCACATCTTCAGGTTGTTGGGCGTTAAGATAAAAGAGCTGTTATCCTTGGATGAGTTTGTCAAAATTAATAATCACACAAAATACACAAATACAAAAACATTTCAATAACACAAATTTAACTTGGCCAAATAACTCGACAACCTGAAGATGTGCCCCAGCGGCACGAAACAGCTGTAGTTAACATTTACAACATCAAGGATCGTTTGACGCAAAAGGTAACATAAACCATTTTATAGGACACATAGTGTTTATGGCCTCGAGATACATCAAAATGAACTTACTATTACTTACTATTTAATTTGATTGGTTCTTGTAAAGGCCCTTGTAGAGCTGTTATGAACGTTTTAACGTATCAACATATCAAGATAATTTAGAATTTTAAAATTGCTTGAGTGATATTGACCAAGTAATTTTTTATTCCAGAGCCTTTTTAATGTGTATAAAGGCGTCTTTCAAATTAATGAAAAGTACAAGTTTTCTTTAATTCCTGTCTCTCTCAGTTAGACTGCTATCATTCTGTATTTTTTCAGGTTACTAAAGAGCCACTTCTGGTTTGGACCAACCACCAAGTTCAACCAACGCAGTCGTACGTGTCAAGCCGAAGCTAACGTCGCTTGTTCTGTGTCCAGATACTACCACCTCAACAAGGACATCCTTTCACTACCAGGTCCTTTACTATAATGAATTAAAAATTAATATTCGCCAAGAAATTAAGTTCCTACACTGTCAAATAAGCTTTGTGAAACTCCAAATATAATATAATTCTAATTATATAACTGTAATGAAAGTTAAGTCACACAATTTACTTAGGTACTCTTAATTTTTACTAAGGAATATATATTTTTAAATGTTATACTTAAAATTGGATTAATTGTGAGAATATAATCTGTGATTGTTGTGTTTATTGATAGATTTTGTATCATTACTTTGTATCTATAGTTTGTACATGTGTATAGGATTGATATTGATAGGAAAACTGACAACCAGTAGTTAAATTACAAAAATGAATGTTAGTTTTCTAAGGTGTAAATAAATATATCATTTCAGCAAAGTGTTTCATATTTTACAGCTTTTAAGCTCCCTAATTTTAATACAGTAAGTGGGAATTGAACATGTTACCATGAAGTACTGCATGTTACCATGAAGTACTACATGTTACTATAAAGTACTGCAAGTTACCATGAATTACTGGTTGTTTCCATGAAGTACTGCATGTTACCATAAAGTACTACATGTTATCGTTATGTACTGCATAATACCATGAAGTACTGCATGTTACCATGAAGTACTGCATGTTACCATTATTATGTTCTATAAAAGAACCGCACTAATGAAAAAGACTGCGACTAACCTGGTAGATAACGTAGAACTGAGGCCGGTTCAGAGACATCAGCTGTGACGACATTGCGTTGGCAGTGCAGCCACACACACAAACTAAATAGCACTACTTTCTGCTAGTGCATAACTTTAAAATATATCACACTCGCCACAACTAAAAATTGGTGATTCTTCACTTGACCAGATAAAAATTAAAAACCTGGTAGGCCAAACTCAACAGTACTTTAAATAAAACTTGGCCTAATAATTATTGTAACTCAAAATCAATTGCTTCATAAAATAAACTAAAAATTCTTCTGTGCCTTACTTTTGCTAAGGCCTACAAATCAAGCCGCGCAGGCTTCTTCACAGTCCTGTCAGAACGTCTTAGTTGTGGCGGACTGCACTGCACAACGGGAGGCTGAAGTTCTGCCACTGGTGGTTCGTCTGACGTGGACTTCTTCTGCGGCGATTGTTTCTCCGGAGAGGCTGGTTTTTCATTTACATTCCTCCTTGCGGGTGTTCCTGGAGTGTAGCAACTCCGGATGGGTGGAACAGTAGGCTCCTCTTCTTGAAGGGAATATTCCCGGGTTCGTAGATGGTCAGCATGACAAACCCGTGTGCGCCCCAGTGATGACACAATGTAAGTTACTGGGCTACGCTTTTGTAAAATCTTCCCTGGCACCCAAGATACCTTCTCATTCCTTACTGTTCGAACCAATACCAATTCTCCTTCCTCTAAACTTCGGAACTTTCCTCTACTCCTATCCACATACTTCTTCTGTCGATCCATCTGTCGATGTATCGTCTCTTGCAAGTTAGGCTTGAGTAAGGTTAACTTCGTCCTAGGCTTCCAATTCAGGAACATCTCAGCTGGTGTGAGCCCCGTTACAGAGCAAGGGGTGTTACGATACGAAATCAAGAAATTGTCCAACTTGTGCTGTAAGGTAATGGAACCTGTGGCACTCTCTCCCAAAACTTGTCGAAGTAGATTTTTCTTGACAATTTGAACACTGCGCTCAGCAGAACCATTGGAAGCAGGATGGTAGGGTGGTGTTAACGTAAATTTAACTCCATTCTTAGCCAAAACTCTCTAAATTCGGAACTAGTAAAGGTAGCTTGGTTATCAGAAACTAGCTCTTCAGGTAACCCATAAGAAGCAAACAGGGTTCGAAGACGGGAAACTGTACTGGAAGTGGTAGTAGAGTTCATCAAAAATACCTCGATCCACCGAGAATACGTATCTACTAGTACAAGCATTTGTTGTCTAGAAGTAGGCTCCTCAGCAAAGTCAATATGTACACGCTGCCACCTCCTGGTGGACTTAGGCCACTGCTGCAAGGAACCTTCACAGACGAGTTCCGAGAACTCTGACAGATATGACATGATCTAACCATACTCTCAATCGCTGGTTCAAGACCAGGCCACCAAACGTAGCTTCTTGCGAGCATTTTCATTCTTACAATACCAGGATGTTGGTCATGTAACAACCGAAGCACATTGTCTCTAAGTTTATCAGGAATTACAACTCGAGAACCCCATAATACACAATTAGCCTCAATGGACAAATCATCCTTCCTCTTTAAATAAGGAGTCAACTTAGGGTCTTTTACATCTCTCCAGCCATGCCACAAAAAATCACGGACTCTAGATAAAAGTGGATCTCTGCCAGTACATCTCGCTATATCTACAGAAGTAAGTGGATTTTCACTCACCAATTGGCAGTTGAATACCTCCAAGCATTCCTCCACATGGGCGACACAGTTAGCTTCCAATTCCAGGGATTCATCCATGGGTAGGGGTAATCTTGACAATGCATCCGCATGTGATACCTCAGATCCTTTTCGATACCGAACTTCAAAGTTGTAGGTCGATAATATCAATGCCCATCGTTGCAACCGTGCTGCGGCAAGACTAGGTATTCCTTTCTTAGAACCAAATATGGCTGTTAATGGTTGATGGTCTGTCTGCAAAATAACATTCATCCTGCCATAAATATATTTGTGGAACTTTTTTGCACCAAAAACCAATGCAAGAGCTTCTCGGTGTAATTGAGAATAATTTTTCTCACTAGAACTCAAAGACTTGGAGGCAAAGGCAATAGGCCTTTCCTCACCATCGATAATATGAGACAAAACAGCCCCAACTCCTCTAGGGCTTGCGTCACAAGTTAGCACTAACGGCTTATTAACATCATAGTGAACCAGTATGTGCGAATCACATACCCAAGTTTTTCTCAACTGAAAAACATCAGAACATTGTTTAGTCCATTTCCAGGACACATCTTTCTTAATCAAATCATAAAAGCAACTCAACTTGGCAGACAGATTAGGTATGAAACGGCCATAATAATTTATTAGGCCTATGTAGGTACGCAGCTCATCTTTGTTAGTAGGCTCCGGTGCATTCCGGATGGCATCAAGAATACCCACTTGCGGGCTAATTCCTTCCGCTGACAGGCGGTAACCTAAATACTCCACCTGGGACTGTAAAAAATTACATTTGGATTCATTAACTTTGACCCCATAGTCACTTAGACGCTGTAGTACCAGTTCCAGACGAGAGTACGCTTCTTGGCGTGAAGAACCTCCTACGATGACATCATCCAGGTATGCTACCGTACCGCTTAAACCTGACAAAATCTTGTCCATGGCAGCCTGAAACAAAGCGGGGGCCGAAGACAGTCCAAATGGCAAACGCCGGAGTCGAAACAACCCTTTGTGAGTTGTTAGCGTCAATAACTCTTGAGACGATTCCGCAACAGGCATCTGTAGGTACGCAGACTGCAAGTCCAACACTGAAAAGAACTGACATCCCGACAGTGCCGCAAATATATCATCAGGTTGAGGCAAAGGGTAATGCTCATTTTGAATTACCTGATTCAAGGTAACCTTGAAATCACCACATAACCTAACTCCCTGTTGTTTAGGTATGACTACCAATGGTGTGCCCCACTCCGAACTAGTCACAGGATAGGCTACACCGTCATCCACCATCTTCTGTAACTCTTCTTCAACCTTATGGCGTAACGAAAAAGGCACTGGCCTAAATTTAAAAAATTTCGGAGTTGACCCCTCTCTCAATACTATGTGAGCATAGTAGCTATGTGACATTTTTAATTTCACCAATTTTACCTTTAAATACAGACAAATATTTATTTTTCAAAAGATCAACATCTTTAGGCACTTGGACCTTGGTTAGGCTAGGTTCTGCCAAAACATCATGGCCTCGAGAACTAGGCCTAGACTGTGTACAGAGCTTATGAGTCTGGACTGCACTAGACTTACTTGAAAAAATAGAGTTCCAGTTCAAAACTATTTTTTGCAACCAATTTCTACCTAAAAGCAACGGTGCATTGGCTTTATCTACATCCACTACTGTCATAGGCAACATGTAGCTTGTCTGTTCATAAACCACGTTAACATCTACTTGGCCTACTACCTTAACTTCATCACCAGAATAGGCACGTAATTTTACATTACTACGAGTCAATTGTAATTGAGAAAAATGTTTTTCATACACTTCAAATGGACATACTGTGATAGCAGATCCTGTATCAATCTCCATGTCTAAGTCTACATTTTCTATGGCTACTCTTACCTTGTAACAAGAGTTAGGGTCAGTTAGGCCTAGCCCAATATTGTACAAATTTAGCTCTTCACATTCCTCACTAGGGCTTTCAGACATCTGATGCACTTTATATTTACCTCCAGTAGCTTTACTACCTCTATCCTTGGCCTCCCTAGGTGACCCACTTTTGAACATATATGACATTTATATTTATCATATGGGCAATTGTTAGCCTTATGGTCGGTCTTCAAGCACCTGTAACACTTAAAAAATTTCGTAGCACCTTCACTTTCTTTCATTTTGCCACCCCTAGGCCACGTGGTTTTCCTAACATGAAACTTGTTCACATCCTGAAAAGTTTCCTGTTTGCTGAGAAACATGTTTGTGTGCTTGTCTGCCTGTTCAAACGTAAGCGCCAACGCTAAAGTTTTATCAAAATCTTTTTCCTCCGACAATAACTTTTGCCGAATTTGTTCATTGGAAATTCCCGAGATTAGCCTATCTCTTAAAGCGTCCTTTAGGAATGTTCCAAATTGACAAGAAGCCGAAAGATGTTTTATCGCAACCACAAAATCTGAGATGCTTTCACCCGACCTCTGCGAGCGGGAATTGAACAAATAACGCTCTACCACTATTAAACGTTTGGGTGAAAAATGTTGTTCCAGTACTTTAACGAGTTTATCAAAATCTAATTCGTCCACTTTTTCAGGGGAAACTACATCCCGTAACACTGCGAGCACTTTAGGACCTAACACGGTGATTAGAACAGAAACCTTGCTCGTGGCCTTGACATCATTCGCAATAAAATAATGTTTCAAACGCAACAAATATGACGAAATATCTTCTTCACTGGGATTAAATTCTCCCATTCGTCCCACACTCGACATTTTCACCGACTACCGACTGCGCCAATATTATGTTCTATGACTACAAGTTAAAAGAACCGCACTAATGAAAAAGACTGCGACTAACCTGGTAGATAACGTAGAACTGAGGCCGGTTCAGAGACATCAGCTGTGACGCACACACAGTGCAGCCACACACACAAACTAAATAGCACTACTTTCTGCTAGTGCATAACTTTAAAATATATCACAACCATGAAGTACTACATGTTACCATGAAGAACTGCATGTAACCATGAAGAACTGCATGTAACCATGAAGTACTGCATCTTATCATGAAGTACTGCATGTTACAATGAAGTACTGCATGTTACCATCAAGTACTGCAAATTACCATGAATTACTGCATGCTTCCATGAAGTACTACATGTTTCAATGAAATACTGCTTGTTACCATGAAGTTCTTCATGGTAACATGTCTTCATGGTACAGACCAAAGATTAAAGATCACAGATCACAGATCAAAGATCATAGATTACAGATCAAAAGTCACAGATCATAGATTACAGATCACAGATCAAAAATTAAAGATCACAGATCAAAGATCAAAGATCACAGATCACAGATCAAAGATCACAGATCGCAGATCAAAGATCACATATCAAAGATCACGTATCAAAGATCACAGATCAATGATCAAAAATCACAGATCAAAGATCACGGATCAAAGATCATAGATCACAGATCAAAGATCACAGATCAAAGATCACAGATAAAAAAGAGCTATACAGTATACAGCCTTATTAAGAAACACAAGCCACAGGTGACAGTGTATGAAATCAACAAGAGAGCTATTCAACTTGGATTCAAAATTATAAGACTGCCGCCATACTATTATAACTACAATCCGATTAAGCTGGTCTGGGCGAATTAAAAAAAGTATGTACCATCAAGTAATTCCACCTTTAAGATTTCTTGTGTCCAAGATTTATTCATGGAAGCAGTTGACTCTTTCTCCCAAGACAATATGGTGGAGGGTTGTCGACCATGTTAAAAACCACATCGAATCGGACTTGATAAATGAAGGGCTCAAAGACAGCAGTGTCCTGGAATTGATCATACATTTGGCGCCAAGTGACTCGGCGACAACGAATGGGAGAGCGGTGATAATTCTAACAAACGGGTGTCACCTTTAGATTAATCAGATATGGAATGTTATGATTGTTTAGATAAACTCAATAAAAACTATGAATTAGGTTGTTACTTATTAAATGACGTCAAAACGTTTGACTTTTTAAATTTTATCCCGCCTAACAATACTAGGAAATGAAAATATCCAAACAACTATTTCATATTCTTATGTTCGCAGTTTCGCGGTGCACGACTGAAGAATACATAATCTCTTCTCGAATAACTCGACTGTACATAATTTTATTGCATTAATATAACTGGCTGGGTAGGTGAATGGTTATAGTGTTCGCCTAGTAATCAAAAGGTCGCTGATTCGATCCTGAGAAAAGTCAGAAGCTTTTTGATGGTTCGAAACTATATTTACAACTTTATGTAATTGATAAGGCTGAGACAACTAACTGACATCCCCATGTCAAGGAATTCCAGCTTTAACATTAACATGTTAAAAAGTAACATGTTAAAATGTAACATGTTAAAAAGTAACAAGTAAAAATTTAACATGTTAAAACCCCACAATCAATTTCCCAAAACTGTGCTAAAGGGTTATTCATTGGCACAGAAGTACGATATGAACTGACACGACGTGACGAAGGAAAAATAAAACTTACACTGTAATGGATATACCTACCATTGAAGTTAGAATGTGTCTTCCCGGGCAACAAACAGATATTTTTTTTTCTCAAATAAATCATAGATTAATCTTCATTATACTGATGAAATCACGGAAATGTTAAACTTCAAAAGATCCACCAATATGATTTTAAAACTATTTAAAGGTTCTTCCAAAGGAAGAGATACCAGATAACATAATAATAATAACTCCGATGACGTAGGGTATGGGACATATTTTATTCATTGAATGATCAACCATATTTGATAACTAAAGGTGCGTTTACACTATGTAACAAAGTTTTAAAACAAAGTTACCTAACATTGTTTTGTAACTTTGTTATGTAACAATGTTTTAAGAAAATGAAAAAAACCTATAACATCGTTTTACAACATTGTTGTAAAACAGTCTTATAAAATAAAGTTTGATAACAAATGTTTACTATCTTTTTAAGTATTAAACAAAGTTATAAAACACGTCTCTCTTCCCAAGATGGCTTCTCCAGATGACGCTGCACTTTCTGCCGCCGCGTGTGTATTACTGTGTGCAATGAGACGTAAACGAAGATTTTGGGTAAGACCTTCATTACGTGCAAGAGATCGGTACAGTGGTAGTGATTTACTGGAAGATCTAAGACAATACGATGCAAATATACATATTGGACATGAACTTCGTTCAGACGGAAGTTTTAAAAACTTTTGCCGAATGCGTAGTGAAGATTTTGAATTTTTATTAACAATGATTGGCCACAATATTGCCAAGAAAGATACTTCATTTAGAGACGCGATACCTGTGCAGGAGAGACTGGCAGTAACACTAAGATTTCTCGCCCGCAAGTATCTCTCACATAGTAGTAGAAGTGTGTGAAGCAATAATAACATGTTTGCAGAACAATATTAAGGTGAGTTTGAAAATACGGCTGGCATTATAGAAATTATTTAGATATAACATAAATGGAAAAATATTAGGTAAAAATCAAAAGAATTATTCTTTTAACATTTCTCTTTGTTTCATATCATGTTATTGCAGTATACATACCATAATTCAACATTAACACAGAACAATAATTACACAGAACACAGAACATTACACATTACATAATGCATTGGAAGGTACAAGTAATAAGCAGTTTATATGGCAAATTCTTCATAGGATTATTGTTTAAAAGGCATGAAGGCGATCAATTCACAAACTTGATCTTTTGTTGGAGAATTTCCTTTGTCCTCAGGTTGTTGAATATAAGTGGTCGGTAGAAGATTGGATGATGGTAGTGGGGAGGTTGTTGTGGTAGCTGATGAGGAGGACAAAATAGTTATATGATTTGTTTGATCCGGTTCGTCATAATGCCCCATTTCCCCTTAGAAAAGTAATGCATTAATTTCATGCTTCACCATAACTTTGGCATGTTTAGTTTTCAGATTCCGCAAAGAATGTGCAACATACTCTCCAAATGCATCATATTCATCTCTTTGCACTGACATATTTGCTCTTCCTTCCATTGATTTCATTGTAATATACGCCTCATTAGCCATTTCATACATAGTTTTCCTTTTTTTGGTACCGGTAGTTTGTGTGCCATAACTAAACGGTACTTTCTTTAAAGTTTCTTTTGTTGTCCCGCTGACAATAGTAGTTGCACTGTCTGTAAGGGTATTATCATCCGGGTTAACAGATCCATCTTCCTCGTCTTCAATGTCAATTGTTCTGTCAGTCTGTAACAGAAGATTTCCCAAACAATTAGAGGCCCTAAATATACAAAAAATAGACCTTAAATAATTTGTTAGCTTAAATCAATCTCTTTTTTATGGAATTGTATACCACTTGTTAAGCAGTTGTATTACAAACTGAGACTGTTATTTTGTTTCTTCCAGATGGCCACTTGTAAAGCAGAATGGTTAGCAGAGGCGAAGGAGTGGAACGACAAATGGCAGTATGGATGGGAAACACGTCACTCTACAGGCACCCATTGGAAGTGGAAGTGATTATTATAACTATATAATGGAACTTTTAGTATTGTGTTTTTTGCAGTTGTAAACGCAAATTACAACTTCACTTATGTTAATGTGGGATATCAAGGTCGGCTGTCTGACGGTGGCGTGTTTGCAAAGACAGAACTGGCCAACAGGATAGAACAGAAGTTACTGGATGTGCCGGAAAGCAAACTTCTTCCAGGAAGACAACCTGCAAACATACCAGTTCCTTTCATGTTTATAGCGGACGATGCTTTCCCACTAAAACCGAATATTATGAAGCGTTTTCCTGGTAACTTTGACAAAGGATCAAGAGAAAGAATATACAACGGCCGTCATTCAAGAGGAAGAAGAGTAGTTGAAAATGCCTTTGGCATATTGTCTGTGGTTTTCAGAGTGATACGAATGCCTTTACTGTTAGAATCCAATAAGGCGGAGAAAGTTGTACTGGCTTGTGCTCACTTACACAACTTTCTAAGGAGAAATCCAAGTACTGCGTCAAAGTATTCTCCGGTAGGAACTTTTGACTCTGAGGACCAAATAACTGGCGATGTTATTCCCGGACAATGGAGGATTATAGGTTTGCCTAGTGGGACCCTCCTGAAGCTGAAGAAAATTCCTAGGAAACCCTGCGAAGTTGCACGATTGGTCCGGGATGAACTGAGTTATTTCTTTTTAACGGACCAAGGCAAAGTTCAGTGGCAAGACAACTATTAATACAGTAACTGTAACCCATCCAAAAGTTCATACCCAGTAACAAAGGGTACGGTTGCTTCCTGGTTGTACATAAATTATCTATAGTGGTAAATTTTCATACTCAATGCAATGAACATACATGCAGTACTCAATGGTATGGCACCATGGATTTACGTTAGCCTAAATCATTCTTACCTTTTTAGGTATAGGACATACATAGGTTTTTAATTAGTTGTTCTGTACGCATGAGACAGACAGACGTATATTTAAGAAACAGGCCCTTTACTCTATAATGTTTATAATAAATGGAAAGTTTATTATGAAAAGTAGTAAAATATAGGTAACCAATGAAATATATTATAGGCAAATGTTATGCTTGTGTTTTTTTTTATCGTGGGTTGAGTTTTAAAATAAACATAATGTAGGCTATAATTTAATCCACTTACCTCATCAGTTTCTTTTTGCGAATCGGCAAAACCAGCTTCTCGGGAGTGATTGGGTAAGTTTTTATCCTTTAAGAATAAAAGTAGTTTGTACGCAAACCATTTCCGATTTACTTCATCAGCCCCCGAACCCGATTTTCCTTTCTTACTTTCTCTGTTGAACTGTCCGATGAGTTTTCTCATTTTCCCTTCAACCTCATCCCGAGACATATCCATTGTCGCCGCTATTGCACCCCAAGCGTCATGTTTTCTGTTCCTATTTTTATAGTCGGGATTGGTGGGATCCCACAACACAGGTTTCTCTCGATATAAATCGATTAGTAAACAAACGTTTTCTTTGTCCCACTCCATGAGTAGACCAGGCAAGTCACGGAAAAATTAACAACGGTGCACTTGTAAACACGAACAATAAACACACTAATTAGTCTTCACGAACATTCTCTAATGACAGCAACAATTAATCAGCTGTTGAAACGTGCTGTTCGCAAGATCATACAGAACGGCTCATCTAAACAACTGACTCATATTTGCTCTTACTGGACATACATTGGAAATTATTTTATAGAAGATATTGTACACAATTCTTTTGGCAAAACAATGGTAATCTTTTAGAAAAGACTTCTTTTATAACTTCTCCTTTATTACATTTATTGATGTGTATAACTACCGGACTTCGTGCATGGTTCATATATTTTGTGTACTGGACTATTACCTTAAACTTTCGAAATAGTGTAAACATACCCATTTATCTGGTACATATCAAACAAATTATACAAAGTATATTTTATAAATTATTATTTCATACAATATTTTTGTAAAATAACTTTTATAGTGTAACTAGGCTTATAGCTGCGAAGCACGGGTACATCAGGTAGTTATTTATATCAGTGAGTGAGTGAGTGAGTACGGCCGTCTAGCTTTATATTATTAAAAGATACCGGCAATATAAAGTTATAAAACAAATTCGGCACGCCCAAACGCCTGTAACAATGTTTTAAAACATTGTTTTATAATACCCTTTGATCTCTACCGACTATGGACGGGAAAGATGTAACATGGTTTTAAAACAAACTTTCACTGTTTTAAAACAAGGTTATATAACTTTTAAAGTCATGATACTGCATTCCTTAAAAAGTGTTTTAAAACATTGTTATTCAAACAATGTTATATAACTTTTGTTTTAGACAAACTGCATTCCTGTGTGAAAAGTTTTATAACAATGTTATAAAACAGTGTTTTGTTACATAGTGTAAACGCGGATTAACGGAATTAATATCATTATTGTTTTTACACTAACTTATTACTCTTTAAACAATGCTAAATTAGTTAGAGTTAAACTCCTCCGCCATTTCTTAACCGATTTTACCCATTGACGTATCATTGGAAAGAGCGTGACGCGTAGATTTGCAAACTGACCTTACATTTTTGAAAAAGTCCCTTGGGCTCTGCCCCAGTGGCTGTTAAAGTTCCCATGTTATCCTTATAAAGAACATAATTGTTTACATTTTGATCAGCTGCATAATTTAATTGCTGTTATTTATTTTTCAATTCAATGAAACGCATTGGGTACATTTACTGATGTTGTGGAAATTAAATAGTTACTATGTTAATTTACATTCGTACATATTACAATGTAAATAATCGAGAGAGCCTGGACAATTTGATATGTTTTGCCAAATAAGAAAAATGAATTGACATAGTACTGTATTTCTTGAGAAATCATTGATAAAACCAATTTGTTAACCATGGAAACATAGCAAAGTCATTGAACGCCACCAAGTAGAAGAAATAGAGACTTACTGGATTTTAATATCTGGCGATCTTGCTGCCTTGGTTTGACAAGGTTCTAACTGAATTTTTTGCTAAAATCGGTGTTTTTATATAGTAAAACTCAGTTTTTATTAATTCATGTATTTTTCTGATTTTATTACTCCATGTATAACAATAACAGAGTTAGCAATGTGACAAAGTTCTATCATAGATCAAACATACTCCTTGCGGTACTCTTTTACTAGGGTTCTATCTGCAAAAAAATAAACGATATGTAAACAAATATAGCAAAGTTCTAATGAAATTTATGCAATTGGTTAAAATGTCATTCAACAGAAATAAAATTAAAACATGTTCAAATAAGAAATAAGAATAAAACTACCTGGCAGATTGTAAAAAAAGAAATGAAAAAAAAAAACTTCTCCTAGTAACAAAGACAGATTTCTTTTTTTGTATCAATCTATCAATACTAATGATCAGTTAAATTGTGTCAACAAATTCTTTATAGATACTTGCAATATTTTAAATGTTAGTTATCATGCTGAAAAGTCAATCAAATTTTTAGAACAAGGAATCCATTCTGAATCGATATTAATATCGTTAAAAATGACATATCCTCAAGAAGTTCAGCAATAATTAATGATTTAAAACCTTCTAAATCATCAAATGATCACCTTTATAAAAATGCTTATCCTTCATCTCAACACAGTTTGCTCATTTAATTAACACTTCTCTTAATACAGGCGTGTTCCCTGATTTATTAAAGTTGTCAAACGTATTATCAGTTATACACAAGGAGATCCAACAGATTTAGCTAATTATAGACCCATTCCATTACTGCCTGCATTCTACATAAGTTTTGAAAAGATAGTTTTTAATACATGTATGATTTACTAGTTGTAAAAATTTTTAACATAAATCAGTATGGATTCATAAAAGGTAAAAGCGCTGTAGATGCCATATTTAGCTTGCTAACCGAGGTAATGGATGCTCTTGACAGTTCGCAGAATGTAGCTGGTCTCTTCTGTGACCGCTCAATACCGTTTGACTGTGTACACCATTAAATCCTGATCCGGAAGTTGCAGTTTTATGGTATATCGGGCAGGACTATTACATTGTTGTTTTCATTTATATCTAGTAGAAAACAGTGTATAAGGCTGCAGTCACTGGGGTTTAGGTCTGATTATGGATTCATCACAGAGGGTTTTCCTCAAGGGCCCCTACTCTTTTTAATTTATGTAAATGAGGGCCTAATGTTTTTAATCAAGCCTATTAGGGTGGGTCGAAAATAATCAAAACTTTTTCGAATCGCAATACCTCGGAAAAGATGCTAAATTGTTAGATTAAAACAGGATATAAATATAAAAAAATATTGGTTGTCATCTTCCGGTCGCGCATGTGCCATAAAGTTTGAAGAAAAAAATACATATTTTTTGGAAGTTTTCTTTGCATTTGCAATGTGTTTTGTAATGTGTCACATTTTTTAGTAACTTTGTGGATCGTACTGTGTGTGTAATGAACAATGGCAGCATCTAAGAAAATCATCATTAGACAGGTATTTGACTGTCAAATCTTTGGTACACCAAAGGATTTACCTTTAAACAAACTACCTACTGGAGAAGACGTACTTAGATGTTTTTTCACACGAGAGATACAAGCTATCACTTAAAATTAATAATAAGAGTGTGAGTTTTTCACGAGTAGCTAACACAGTATCTAATAAAGTAATTTGTTTGTATAAGAAGGCATCTACTCCAACATTTAGTGATACAAGAATAGTGCAACTTCTGAATGCACTGCATGGTAAATACTATGGCTTACGAAAATCACTTACACATGACAAAAATAAAGAATCTTTCATAAGAAAACTTGACGAGTTCAAGCACAAATGCTCTTTACTATTTGATGTTGCCGCTTGCAAATGTCCAATTCTTCTTAACTGTAAGTTCGAGAAGACTCCCGACCTATGTCAGTGCAACTGCGCTATCACTTGTATTTGTGAGAAATCAAATAGGATACCATATATTGAGCTAAAGTTTATTTCTCGCTTCGAGTTCACGGAATCAGAAAAATTGGAGGTGTAGACTTATGCGAAACAAAGAAACGCATGAAATTACTAGAAAGAAAGTCTCGTGTCAGCACTTCAAACCAAAACTCCGAGATTAAAGTATTATAAACTGAAGCACAGGCTAGTTGTGATAGTGTATTACTGTGCTCACCAGCCAAAACTGACAATTACAGTGACAGCGACCCAGAATCATTTTTATCTGAACTCCCAAAAAATAAATCCCCTGGTTGGCAAATGAGGATTTACCTTAAATCTACTGCATTGGTTAGCGATCGCTATGGTGTTTCGGATCGTGTCACAGCTGCCATAGCCTCCAGTGTTTTGCATGACATCGGCTTAGTAACTAGTTGTGACAATTCGCAAGTAATAGATAAGTGTAAAGTAAAGCGGGAAACACGTAATATAAGGGGCTAACTGTCTAGTTTTAAAACACCAAATACATGGATTATATTTTGATGGCCACAAAGATGATACGATCGTGGTTGAAATTGTACATTCAAAACGATTTCGAAGGTTATAAAGGAGGAACATTACTGTCTTTTTCAAGAACCAGATAGTGTGTTTCTTGAACATGTGACCCCTGATTCAGGAAGTTCAGAGGACATTTCAATTCTATCATATTTGACCAGCAAAAATATTTCGTAATTGGATGTGATGGCAATGCTGTTAATACAGGATTGAGAAACGGCATAATTGGCCGTATTGAATTGCACTTAGGCCTCGTTCACACGTATCGACTTTTCGCCGTGCGCCGTGCATTCCTGAACCGCGCCGTGGACCACACGACTCGTGCCGTGAACACTACAGTAGTCATGGCAGCGATCTAGCAGGAATTTGACCTTGAGATGATCTCAGCTGATTAGTTGACCACAGCTGACCACGTGCAGTAGGTGTTTTGTGGATAAAAAGTGTTGGCCTGACCGGGTTTCGAACCCCGGTCTTTTTGCTGGTAGTTGGAGTCGTTACCATATGAGCCACAACAGTAATTATGGGTATGGAGTTTTATATTGGTAAATGACATCTTACCTTGTATCTTATATATACAGGGTGTATTGGAGATTTGATTTTAATATGGTTCACGGGTTCGAATCTAACCTATGTTAGAAGTTCACGGGTTTGAATCTAACCAACCACTAATGGTAACTGAGGTTCACGGGTTTAATTCTAACATATGCTAAATATGTTAGAGGTTCATGGGTTCAATTCTAACCAACCACAACTGTTTATTTCAGCTGATCATCTAGTTTAGAGGTTCACGGGTTCAATCCTATCCTAGTAGGATTTGTAAAAAACCATTTTATATAGTGTATAATGCTTAAGCGGAACTTTACCGTTGAGCATGTTATGTTGATATTATATATGTGTATCTCTGTAACTTATATATACAGGGTGTGTAAATATTGGTTGGAGGTTCACGGGTTCGAATCTAACCAACCACTAATGGTAACTGAGGTTTACTGGTTCAATCCTAACCTATGCTAGAGGTTTATGGGTTCAATCCTAACCAATCACAACTGTTTATTTCAGCTGATCACTTGGTTTAGAGGTTCACGGGTTCAATCCTATCCTAGTAGGATTTGTAAAAAAAAAACACTTTATATAGTGTATAATGCTTAAACCATACCGTTGATTATAATTGGTAAATGTTGGAGGTTATTTTATAGTGTAAAATAAATATAAATCAGCTGAAAGAGGGCTTAAGTGGAATTTTACTGTTGATCATAAAAGAATGTTAAATGTGTAGTAGTATTGGAGGTTATTTTATATAGTGTATAATAAATATAAAAACAGCTGAAAGAAGGCTTAAGTTTACCACTGAGTATAAAAATGGTCTTTGTAATGGCTATTAAATATCATATGTCAAACTTACATCTAATCTATGCTAAATGAGTTACGTAGGTTGTTTTTTGTATAGTGTTGTATTGTAGTGGGTGTATTAGAGGTTTAATCCTTACCAATCACCAATCATTCCTGGTTGGGGTGTTTTTTTGTATAGTTAACTGTTTGTCCAGAAGGTTTGATCTTTTGTATATGTAACATAACCTCACTTTTTACTTATTAATTTATTATTAAGTGTTGACAGTATTAGTTGAGGTATTAGTTTACAAATTCTCTACTAGGTTGCAGCACTAGTGCTACCAACTACTGTTAGCCACTTATGTGACTTTGTAACATAACCTCACTTTTTACTTATTAATTTATTATTAACAGTATGTTACTCTAAGTTGAGGTATTAGTTTACAAATTCTCTACTAGGTAGCAGCACTAGTGCTACCAACTACTGATTATATTGTATATGTAACATAACCTCACTTTTTATTTTTTAATTTATTACTAAGTGTTGACAGTTTGTTACTCTGAGTTGATGGTATTAGTTTACAAATTCTCTACTAGGTAGCAGTACTAGTGCTACCAACTACTGTTAGCCACTTATGTGACTTTGTATAGGTAACATAACCTCACTTTTACCCAAACTACTTTGTTAATTCACCACTAGAGCGCTAGTGTTTATGGTATAATTATAATAATGATTAACTTGATATAAGATTATACTCTGAGTTGATGGTATTAGTTTACAAATTCTCTACTAGGTAGCAGCACTAGTGCTACCAACTACAGGTTAGGTGCTCTTGTAACATAACCTCACTTCTGTCTTATATGCTTTCCCGCCAATTTTTCCATTGCCTCCCCCTATTAGATTATGTAATTTTAAAACTTGTTGGATATTTAGTTGAAAGAATAATGAAAACAACCGTGAAAGCTAAATATGAATTTATATATATATACAAACTTATATTATTTCTATTTATATTATATACATAATCCTATAACTTAATACTTAACGTTAGTAGAGGAGGAGAGGGGCAGCCATCTGAAACAGACAATAAACATAATTAGCTAACTATGGTTTAGTATGGTAAACTGTTTGAACCTAGGGTTATAAGTTTGAATTGTACCAGGGAGACTAATGTTTATACTAAATTAATTAGCTATGACCCTCATTATTAAGACTGTATTGAAGCTATAACATAGCCTCACTTTATGTATTGTGTAGGTCGCCATTTGCTTTTCTGTCAGTTGTATTGCCAAATTGATATAACCTCACTTTTTTATAACTTTATAACTTCAAGTTGAACAAGTTTATTAATTTACCACTAAGTATCAATGAAATATATTTTGAGCTATTTTATTGTATAAAATAAAAAGTCAGGTAAAACGATTCTATAGTAAAGATAACCTTATTTAATCAAAGTTATTTACTAAAGAGTTATCTTTCTGATTATGGAATATTATTTGTATGAAACTAACTAATTGACATAGGGAATTTACTTAATGTTTTACTATAACAAATTATATTAAAACACTGATCATATTATTTGTTACTAAAACATATTATACTAATGTATTAAAATATGAGTACTGTATATATTTTTCACCATTACATTTGATGAGTATTGAAGTATATCTTATAACTGAGGTCTGTTAGGCTTATATTTGAGTGTGGTTTCCTCTCTAAAGTATTATTTTATTGAATTACTTAACTTATAGTAACTTTAATGAATCAATAAAACAATATATTGAAAGTTGATTTTTTTCTTAAGTTAGTAATCTAACCTGCTAATTTAACCTCTTGAAACCTAACACTGTTAGGGCTATAAATGCTTAACCAGGCCTCACTTAATGAGGGGATAGTTTAAAACTCTATCTAATATAAAGCTAAAAGAGGTGTAAGAATACATCATTTCCACTATGGAAGGCATAGCAGAAGAACTACACAAACCCGCTAGGAAAAACTATACCAGACGTAATGTAACTCTTAAGGGAATAAATGACTTGTACCAGGCTGATATAGTAGAAATGCAACCATATGCAAAGTTAAACAAGGGTACCGCTATATTATGACAATCATCAACTGTTTTTCCAAGTTAGGTTTTGCTATACCTTTAAAGGACAAGTCAGGTCCTGTAGTTGCTAAAGCACTTGAACCTATACTAGCTAAATATAAAATGAAAAATTTTCAAACTGATCAAGGAAAAGAATTCTTTAATATTCATATTAATAGGCTGATGAAAGAGTATAACATAAATCATTACCATACATTCTCAGAAATGAAGGCGTCAATATGTGAGAGATATAATAAATCTCTTAAGAATAAAATGTATAAGTTATTTACTGCTCGTGGAAGTTACGAGTGGTTAAGTATTTTGCCAAATATTGTAAAGTCGTATAACAATAGTAAACATAGGACTATTGGTATGAAGCCTAAAGATGTTAAACAAAAACATGTTAGGATGATACTAAAAAGGCTAAACAAACTAAAAAACCCTAAAGGTAAAATTAAATTTCAATTAGGAGATAATGTTAGAATCAGTAAAGCTAGAAGGACATTTAAAAAGGGATATCTACCTAACTGGACTAATGAAATCTTCAAAGTATATGCAATTAAACCTACAAGGCCTGTTACATATATATTACAAGACTCAACAGGGGAAATCCTTAAAGGTGGCTTTTATGCCGAGGAAATTAGTAAGGCCAAAATGAGTAATGTGTTTTTGGTTGAGAAGGTTTTACAACGTAAGGGTTCTAAATTATTTGTCAAGTGGAAAGGTTTTGATGAAACACACAATAGCTGGATAAATATCAAGGATGTAGTTAAGTAAAAAACCACCAAAGACCTAGTAGTTGTTATCTTAAGTATAAAAACACACATCCGCTTAAATCTGTGCAATCAGTAACGATGAGGTTAGTGCAACAGGATGTACAGTTTCCCGTCACAAACTTTGATATCTTTAGTGGCATGGGGTCAGATAAGAATTATAAAAATGGTCAATTATTACCATGTTCTATCCGGTCTATTATCTGTGGACCTAGTTCCTGTGGTAAAACCAACATACTGTTTAATATGATTTTTGATTCAAACGGTTTAAGATTTGAAAATATTTACGTTTTCTCAAAGTCTTTATATCAAGATAAATACAAGTTACTTAAACAGGTGTTGCCTGAAGAAATAGGGTATCACGAATTTGATGATAATATATTAGTTATAAATCCTAAAGATACAAAGAAAAACTCTATAATTATATTTGATGATATAAGTTGTGAGAAACATAATATGATTAGAAGTTACTTTGCTATGGGGAGACATAAAAATTTAGATATATTCTACTTGGGACAGACATACAGTAGTATTCCAAAACAGTTAATCAGAGACAACTGTAATTTTCTCATACTATTTAAACAGGATGAAAGGAACCTGAGACATGTATATAATGATCATGTGACAACTGATATGTCTTTTGATAAGTTAAAAGAGATTTGTGCAGTTTCATGGAAAGATAACTTTGGCTTCCTGGTTATTGATAAAACATCAGACCTTAATAAAGGCAGATATAGAGTGGGACTTGACAGTTTTGTAACAGAGTTGTAATGGTTCGGATATACCATTATAATGACCTTAGAGGTTATGATACAAAGCTACATAATGTAAAATCAAACCTTTGTGCATACTACTATAAGGATAAGAAGAGATTCTGTGGTAACTACTGCAGTAGAAAACCCCCACATGGCTATATGTTTAACAAGAGATGTTGGAGACATAAGAAACCTAAAAGCTCTGCTATGACACCTCCTGTGGTGTTATTAATGATATCGTCAAGTGAACGAACATACAATAGAGATACATGGTTAAATTTTTTGTTTAGATGCCAAGAGAGGGCTGTTCCTTTAGAATTTGTAATATATCACGAAGATATGGTTAATTGCACAGTTAGGGACCCACAAAATTTAATATCGAGATTTCGACCGTTTCCAGATGTATTTGGTAAAGCCTTACCATTGCGCAACCTTCATGGCAGTGTAAACTTTACACAGATATGTAATAAAATGTTAGAGTATGGTTGTAAGATACCCTATGCCACCCGGTGTGTACTATTAACCGAAAGAACTATCCCTATAACATCACCTTTTAAATTATATAAACGTATTTTGGATCTAAAATGTCATATTGACATAAGTTACAATGTAAACTATGCTAAAGTTCCTGATGGGTTGCCTAAAGGTTATAGAAACAAACCCTTCGGCGGTGTAAACAACCTCTGTCAGGGATCTTATACTACCGAGTTTCTTAAAGTTGCACTACCGACAGTACCTAAATATTGTGAGAAGTTTGGCATCTCTTTTAATAATGGTGTATATAGTGTTACAAACCACGTGCTATTTGATCAGTGGAGAGCATTTACCGGATCTAACCCTAGTGAATTTTGGCTATTAAACTCGTTTCTACTAGACCATGTACGCGAACAAAGACCAATTAAGTTACTTAAAAAATATATGAAAAAGACGATTGAAAGTGACAAATATACAGTAGCTGAAATACCTCAGTGGAGAGATGGTTGGAAACGAACATTTGTATTTAAAAGTTTTACCGGTAAATACCAAATACCAAGATTTGACGCTAAAGTAAGACAATATTACCAAGGCCTAGACTTGAGTACAGAAATAACTCTGTTAGATATTATATGGTATTTAAAAAAGAATAAAAGGCGTGCAGTGTTTTTTAGGCAAGTTGAAACCCCATAAAACTACACATGCATGCTGACATACTTCATTTGCAAATATGAGTTCCAAGGATAAACAACAGCTAACTGCTCGACTTATTGAGCTTAGAAAAGCTATTAAACACAAGTACAAAATGTTTAAAGAGGGTACGGAGGATACAGATTTACAGCTGGAAAAACAGTACAGACCTATTATACAGGAATTGAGAAAAGCTACCCCACCAGTAATCAAAAGTGAAGTTAAGGAAGAGCCTATGGACTATGAAACAACAGATTCGGAAAATGAGATAGTATCTGAACCACCAGCTTCATCCACCCCTATAAGGGTAGTTGAACCACCAGCCACCCCTATAAGGCCTAAAGAATCAGAATTTACCGAACTTGTCTCAACACCAACTAATTTAGCCTCTACTACTCAGTTTATTGAGGAATACTTTGACAATCCACTGACACAACAATATATGACATGGTTTATCAAGGATATGGGTGGAAATAAAAAGGTGATAGACTACACATATGGTCCACGTTACGAAGACGGTAGTAAGTTAATGGTTGGCAGTGAGAACTTGGACTTTGACCATATAGGCAATATACGTATCGGTGGTGTTAACTATGGAGCGTCTGAAGGTCTCTATGAACTATTATTTAAGCATTTGCCCGATAAAGGTACTTACACGCAAAACGATTTAAAAACCTACAAAAGTATATTGTATGCTACAAATGCACATAGGGAGAATTATCAACCTACAGGTCAGGTTAAATCAAGCAAAGGTCATAAATATCTTAAAATTATCCGACCATTAATGTCTGCACAAGGGAGAGGCTTATTATGGAAAAATATACAATCCCGAGACATTATCTATTGGGATGATGTAAATGAGCTTGTAAACAGACTTGGACATATAATCATGTCTACAGAGACTGGAAACAGAGTACATTCCAATGAGATCATTAGTCTTATAGAAGAGCTACGGGAAGCTGGGTATATAAGAGGTGGTGGAAACTCTAGGTTTAAATCATTAATATAATGACCATTGATAAGTTTGGACGTAGTAGTAAATCGGGTAAAGGTCCTGTTAAAGGACCAAAGGGTGATGGATTTATTTTTACACCTGAGGGAAACTATGATCTACAGAGCAAAATCCTGACTAATATTGGTAAACCTAAAAACAGTAATGATGCGGCTTCAAAAGAATATGTTGATAAAAGAATTATACCCAGTGATAAACACAGCTATAATCTTAGAAGTAAAAGATTAATAAATGTTGGTAATCCTGTTGAAAACAGCGACGGAGTCAACTACCAGACTGTAAAACGACTTTGCCTAACACTCAAGGACTCTCATTATGATGCACAGGGAAAACAAATAACACATCTAGCTGAGCCTAAGGATAAAGACGATGTTGTAACAAAAGGATATTTGGAGAAAAGTACAAACGAAATATTTATACCGGTATCTACACATTTGGCTAAACTTCAATCTGATATTAATACCATCAATGAAAAAATATCGCACCATCACGGTTTAATAACACAAAACAAAGACCATCATGATAAAGAATTGAAAAAATTTGGTGTGATTTTATTTAACTATATCCATAAAAGACACACGGGAAGGTCTGCTAATCTACCTATTGCTGGGGAAAATGATTATTTAAATTGGGGGGAACTATTTAAAGTCCCTAATGAAGAAATAGAACCAACATCCTCTGATGGAGACGAAGTAGATAGATTTAAACGAGTTTGAAAGATGATATATTAGCTATACAACAGTTGGTACTACCGCCATAACTAACTATAATCTGTTTATGATGAATAAAAAAGTGTACTTTTGACCATTAAAGCTTGAATCTTTGACCATGTCGGTTCTTGTGTTTCTATTGCTCGTACACACTGTGTTTTGTAATAAAACATTAAAATATCTAGAGAAGTATGGCTATATAGCTGATTCTGCTTTAACTGCGGATATAACTGATGCTGTAAAACAGTTTCAAGAAACATTTAACTTGGAAGTAACCGGTGCTTTAGATAATGCTACATTGGAATTATTAGACCAACCTCGATGTGGGAATAAAGATAATCCACTACCATTTTCAGTTGTACCTAACCGTAAATGGAATACAACAGTAATTACATGGTATGGATATAATATATCTCATCTACATAGTATTATTATTGAAAAAGCATTCCGTGTATGGGAAAAGCATGCAAACATTACCTTTAGAAGGTCATTTCATAACCCTACAATATTTATTTCATTTTCGGTACAAAGAAAACATATGTTATATTCTAGAAAAGATGTTTGTTATTATGATTTTGACGGACCTGGTCTAGTATTAGCTCATGCTTATACACCTCAAGCTGGATATAATTCAACCGATATTCATTTTGACTCTGAGGAGAATTGGGATTATACTATGGACTTACCACGTTATGGAAACATTTCGTTCTTTCTGACATTAGTACACGAGATTGGACATGCATTAGGGATAGATCACTCTTTTGATAATGAATCAATTATGTACCCTTTTATGAGACATCCTCAAGGAATTGTAGATCTAAACGATTTTGAATTGGGTAAAGATGATATATTAGCTATTCAGTTTTTATACGGTAGACGTCCTATTCAAACAACAGCTAGTAAACTAACTACCTCCACAATTATATTTACAACAACTAGTAAACCTACAACTACATCCACAACAACTAGTAAACCATCAACTACTACAACAACTAATAAACCAACATCAACATCCACAACAACAACCAGTAAACCAACAACATCTACTACAGAAAAACCTAATAACTTTGAAAATATTAATATTTGTGAGTTAAAAAGAAACATATCTACATATTTAATTGTGAATAAAAAAATATTTGCATTCCTACTAGATCGTGTATGGGTATTGAGTCTTGACCCCTCTGAAAGAACACCTGAACAATACAATACTAGTATAAAGATTACAGACTGGTTAGGGTTTCTACCCTATGATTTTAAAGAGGTATCGGCCATTTACCAAAGACCAAGTGGTCAAATCGCTTTATTTAGCGGGAATGATGTTTATCTATTTCAATATCCATCAATGATGTTAAATGTTAAACATAGTGTTAGTAGTATAATTGCAAGACCTGTAATTAAAGTAAATGCTGTATTAGCCGGTAACACAGGCAAAACATATTTATTGGTAGACGATTGGTCTATTTACTCACTGGATGAGTGTTCATATAGAGCTTCTCATTTAGGTCTTATAGGCTCCTACTTAGCTGGGGTTCCTAATAGTGTTAATGGGGCTTTCCGGTATATAAACGGTAGAATATACTTTTTAACTGACAGTTCAGTGTTGGAATACAACGAGTTTACCGGCACTATTACGGGCTCAGTAAAAAGTGCGTTTGATATTTTGGAAATTACCTGTATACGTGAGACGTTACTCACCAGACTGTACGAGGTGCTTAAATACCTGCAGTAATGAAAAAGACAATCAGAAAGAAACAGACTCCCAAAAGAGGAAGTGGGTTTATCGCATCAGCTATAAATAAAGTCATTGATAAGCTACCTATTGAATTACATTTACCAGCGGGTATTAACCCTTTTAGTAGTAAAAGGTATAATTATTGTGGACCTGGCACAAAATTAAAGGAAAGGTTAGCGAGGGGAGATAAAGGAATAAACAAATTAGACGAGGCGTGTAAGGTACACGATATTGCCTATTCAAAATACAAAGATAACGCGAACCGGCTAAACGCAGACCGACAGCTGATTGATAGTGCTTGGCAGCGTGTAAAAGCATCAGACTCTAGTATAGGTGAGAAAGCTGCAGCGTGGGCTGTGACAAATATAATGAAGACTAAAACAGCTTTTGGAGGGGGGCGGAAAAAGAAAAGATGTACCCCTAAAAAGAAGGGTAAGGGTCTGTATCTTAGACCGTATAAAAGAGAAGGTGCCGGTAAAAGGAAAGTAAAACGCAGAGTTACAAAGAAAAAAAAAGCTTGTCAATACCGATAAAACCTCTAACAAACTATGATTTGATAAAGTATGCAAAATTACTTAAGGTACCAAACTTTAGAGGCGTATATATGAGGGATAGTTTACCAAAAAAGCCTAAAGTGTATGAATCGGCTATAGTGAATTTGGACAGTATATCAGGGGTCGGTACCCACTGGGTATGTTATAAAAAGATAAACAATATAATTTATTACTTTGACAGTTTTGGCAATCTCAGACCCCCACCTGAGCTAATGAGATATTTTGGGGGCTGTGAGGTTTACTATAATTATATGAGAGAACAGAGTTTTGACTCAGTCATATGTGGACACTTGTGTTTAAAGTTTCTAACTAAAAATGTTTAGCCTCACAGGTACAAGTAGCATTTTTACACACGAGTTATCAACACCTATTGATGTTAGTAATGGGGAGTGGGAGCTAGGGTTAATCGAACTATCTACATACAATTCTATACCAAATATTGAAAATAATATAAATAACAAGTTTCACTATGGTAATAATGGTCTTGTCACTATACCCGAGGGTTCATATGAGATTGAAGATATAGAAAAATATATAAAGTCCCAGCTATCTAAAGAGTACAAGTTTACATTAAAAGCTAATAATAATACACTTAAAACCGAGCTGACTTGTCAGGAAAGTATAGATTTCAGTAAACCCGGCACAATAGGTAAGACGTTGGGTTTTGATAATAAAGTATACGAGGCGGATAAAACACACGTTTCCGAACTACCTGTCGATATTATCAGAGTTAATTCAATCAGAGTGGAATGTAACATAACACGTGGCTCGTTTATTGATGGCATCGAATCTCATGTAATACACGAGTTCTATCCAGCTGAGCCACCAGGGTATAAAATCATTGAGATCCCAAAGAATGTAATTTACTTGCCCGTCATTGCTCAAAGGATAAACAGCTTAACAGTTTCGTTAAGAGATCAAGACGGAAACTTGGTAAACTTTCGTGGAGAGAGAATATCAGTACGTTTACATCTAAGACGTACCAATGGGTCTTATCATATATAATCAGGGACCTGTAGTTTCAAAACGCATTACTACCAGAACACCCGGAGGGTTAACTAATAAGAATATAAACTTGCTGCGCTCTCTTGGCTTTAAAGTATTTCAAAATGGCTCTACTAGCAATCGAAAATGAAGCCTTGTATGATGACACTATTACCGGTATTGAATACCATACATATCAACCATACACTTCAACTACTCTAAACAATAACGATGAAATACGGATTCCAATTTTACAGCAAGATGTAATAACTCTACCGTTTGAGAGTTATATCATAATACATGGGAAAGTATCAGCAAAGAAAACAGCAGATGGTACAGAGCAAGATGTCCAGTTAATAAATAACGCAATGGCTTTCCTCTTTGAGGAAATCAGATATGAGATATGTGGAAAAGAAATTGACAGAACACGTAATGTGGGCCTCACTACAACTTTAAAGAATATCCTTTCAATACGTCAGGAGGAAATAAATCCCCTTAAAAATAGCTGCTGGCTAGGGCCTAGTAATACTGAAAAAGTTACCGAGTTTGTATATTCTATTCCTTTACGTCTACTACTGGGCATTGCCGAAGACTATAGAAAAGTTTTAATAAACATTAAACAGGAATTAGTGCTGTTGCGGTCGGCTACAGACATTAACGCTGTATGTTTAGCTTCACCCGGTACAGTTAAGGTGGATCTTACTAAAATATACTGGCGTATGCCTCACATTACAGTTAATGACACAGAAAAATTAAAACTATATAGGTATATTGAAAAGGACCCGGTAATTCATGTTCCGTTCCGTTCATGGGAGATTCACGAATTTCCTAATTTACCAGCTACTACTAATCTTTCTTGGCAGATTCGCACAACTAATCAGACAGAAAAACCTAGATTTGTCATCTTTGGACTACAGACAGGGCGAAAAGGTGACGTAACTAAAAACATGTCACAGTTTGATTCCTGTAACCTAAACGAAATTAAACTGTATTTGAATTCAAATTTCTATCCATACGATAACCTTCGGGGTAATGAATGTCTATTGTATGATATGTACACAAACTTTCAAAGAGCCTATTACAACAATACAACTAGCTCACCTATTTTGGACTTTAAAGAATTTAAGGAGAAATGTCCACTATACGTTATTGATTGTTCAAAACAAGACGATACAATTAAAACAGGACCTGTGGACGTTAGATTGGAAATTGAATTTAGAGAAAATGTTCCCGCTTCTACATGGGGATATTGCCTTATTATACACGACTGTCATATAACATATACACCTATAACCGGTGATGTGAGAAAAGTCTCCGCATAACAGGTTCACTTGTCAGTCTCTAACTAGTCTTCATACTAACAAGATGGGGAGCGCATATGGATGGGTTAAACTCGAGTTCTATACAAAAGACAATCTATTGATAAAATCACATTTTATAGACTGTTATAAATATCATACGGAAACATGTGTTTTTCAAGTACCTTTAGGGGCCTCCCGTATTATAGCTAAATGGCGTAAAGAATACGAAGATACTTCCTCTTCCTCTTCTGAGGATGGAGAAGAAGAAGAAGGTAGGGTGCAATTTCAGGATAAAACGGGGTGATTTAGAGTCAGTAGGCAAGATGAGTTCACAAGGTGAGGACGTAGTTACAGAGCATATACTCATCCCTAGAGAAAAAGAACCTATAAATGTAATAACCGGAATATTTTTAAAGTCAGTCTACTTTCTAGACTTTGACCTAACCAAATGTCTGATCACCGGGATCTTTAAAAACAGAGATAATAGTCTCGGGGTTTTATTTAAAGGGAGAAAAGGTTTTGTATTTTGGTCCTATGACTCTTTCTGTCAACTCTGTGACAGGTTTAATGAAATAACTATCGCTTTATTAAGTAAAAGTCAATACATTATTAAACTTGATACTAAGGCCTCGATTAAAGTAACAAGTATCTTTGGACATCAGTATGCATGTATCTCTGATGGAGAACACTCTTTGACTCTAAACCTAAATGAGTGGCATCTACTGATAAAAAATATACCTATGATAAATCGTTCACTTTTGGAACTATTCTATCTAGAGGAGGATATCAGAGTTTGTATCGAGAAACTTTTATCAGACGCAGAGGATTTATCACATAAACTCCCCGACCCATATTTTGACCGTTTGTATGGTGAAACCTCACTATGGAAGCTGTAGTAGAGTTTCAAGGGTTTAAAGATAACGATAATTGTTTTATTGTAAAAGAGTTTGCTATTGTCGCTAAATCATATAGAACACATTTAATTTTTCAAAACCCTTATAGCTTCAATTTTCTTAATAGTAAAATGAAACGTACGGCAAGATGGCTAACTAAACGTTTCCATCACCTAAATTGGTATGATGGGGACATACCTTATGATTTGGACTTTATTAAAGATTTATGTAAACCCTTTACCACCTTACATACAAAAGGTCTTGAGAAAGCTCAATTCCTCAGAGAATTGCATGATAGTGTAATTGAAATTGAAGATGATATGTATATAGATAACAATAGTAGTGGTAATATAGTTTGCTTTTATCATAAAAATATATATAACAGTAACTGTGCTCTACGTTCTGCTGAGTACTACGCAAAAGAGTTACTCTAGGCTTAAAGTTTAGTGTCTGTATACTGTCACCTACTCAAAAAAGGCCGAGCTAAGCCGTTGTAAGTCCTAGAGCGGATGTATAGGTTGGCCTAATAAGCCGTAGAACACTGGTTTCCTATGATAGGCACAAAACCTAGTAAATTGAGTAGCTCAGATTTAGAAGAACCTGTGCTACTCCTTGGAACGGTTTAGTGTACTGTCACCTGCTCAAAAAGGCCGGGCTAAGCTATAGTAAGTCCTAGAGTAGATGCATGGGTTGGCCTAAAAACCATAAAACGCTGGTTTCCTATGATAGATACAGACCCCCAAGCCTAGTAAATTGAGAAGCCCAGATTTAGAAGAACCTGTGCTTCTCCTTGGAACGGTTTCTAAGCCCGTAGGAATAGCAGAACTTGGAGCCACCAAAAAAATCATAAAAAATAAAAAGTAAAAAAAAAAAGATTAGTTTAGACCGTGGGGTAGGCCTACAGGGGATGATGCCCACGTAAAATATACATCAACGCGCTGAGACCTCTACCTCATGGGTGGTGTGGAAACGTGGGTCACCTAAGTAATATTTTAAAAATTAATAACTTACCAATTTATCCACCTTCCACAGCCTCATGCTCACATCCAACGTTAAACTCTTGATACGGGCCAAAATGTGCTGCCACAAATTCTGCTGGTCCAAGCATATCACATCTATCAATCACATAAGCAGAGCATTAAAACAATATATATAATTAAACCTTACATAAAACAACGCTAAGTTTAAAGATACATACCTGCAGCAAACATAGATTCCATCATCCCAAATCTGTATTAATATACAACAATATACATAGCGCCGACAGACAAAACACTCTCTAGCATCAGGCATCTTGTGAGGCTATAACTGATAGTGTAGCATAGGAGCTGGAGTGGGGAAAAGGATGTGGCAGTAACCTCAAGCATTTCCTCTCCCAACCGTATATATACAAGGTATATTTGCTGTTCAACAGTACAATCTGCTGAGATATTGCTTCTGCTGTACACTGAATAGATATTCTCTACATTCATCATCACTACAAGGTAAATATTACTACTATAATTTTAGTCCCCTTCACTAGAGATGTTTTTTTTAATATTAGTTACTTCCATATTGGTTGCAGAAAAATATTAGTTTTCATACTAGCCTGTTAATATCTATAAATTGAGTATATTAGTTTAAACCTGATTCTAATATAAGCTTTTGTTGCTAAATTCAGTTTATTATTTCAAGAAAGCCTGGGATATATATTACCTCTTGATCTAGCTTTCAGATCATTATTTTTACATCTTATTATTAAAAATTCAAAATTTGTTCAAACAAATATTTGTTAATAATTTATATATAAAATAAAGATTAATTCATATATACAAATTAAACTTTATTAGATGTTTTGCATTAAACATGTCCTTACCAAAACAGTTTACCAATATTAGTGTTGAAATATTTAATACTTTGATGTGAGTGTTGAAACAAAGCAATATTCTTTTTCATACATTGTCTGTTACTCCATAAAACTATTACTTTTGAATATCTCAAACCATCCCTACCCCTTACATATGATAATATGCTATGGTGTAAAATTAAAACACTTAAGCCATTAGAGATGAGTAACACAATCTTATGGACTTATTATGTGAGCTTATTCCTCAGACACAACTAAAAGACCTATAGTTTATGGTGAAATTCTAACCTTTTTTTTTGCCTTGTCAAATTTTCAGGTCAATACTCACCCTACTAATTTAACTGTATGATTTTAGATGGATCTTTCTGCCAGACTAGAGTCATGTGAGGTGCTTTCATCCCCATTGAAGATTCCTGTTAAAGACCTTAAGGAGCCGGCCAGGATCAAAGGGGCAAAGAGAGTCAGCACACGGTTCGGGACTACAGTTATTGTCTTGGAAGTGACCACATCTTCTGGGGAGGAAAGAATCACCTTTCTACCATCGAGATTCACGTCCCTCCTCACTGATGAAGATCTACAGTTTTTCACAAACTCAAGAATTTATAGTATAAAATGTACTGGTATGCATGGGAATTCCCCTAATGTACGTATATACAAGCACTAACACCATAATGTGTTTATAGAATAAACGCTTATATCTTAATAACTGTGTTTTCAATTGCATATGCATCCTCAGAGTTTAAATAATTTTAACACTTAAAGTTGTCACTATAATTTTTAAACTTACAACAAAATAGTACTGCTTTTAAGTATTTAATTTTATCATAATATTTATGTTGAAACAATTTTTACATATACCTCTAGATATACTATGGCAATATACACCTTTTTAAAAGTTTTTATCATGGTTGGTATAGAATAACCTTAAATAACTATTAAAAACTTACCTGTTAATTGTAGACTGTCACTTGATACTAGCTGAGGTTTTCACTACAACAAAACACTATACAGAGACAACTAAGGTCTTATCAGAGTGTGATTTCCTATCTAGATTAAAAATATATTATTTTGTTGATTTAACTTGTCTAGAGCATATTTAAACATCAATGATTCAGTCAAATAACCAGCTAACAATAGTTAGCTAGACACAGGTGCTGCAACCTGATAGAGAGTTTGTAAACTATGACAACTAATACCATCAACACTAGCGCTCTAGTGGTGAATTAACAAAGTAGTTTGGGTAAAAGTGAGGTTATGTTACCTATACAAAGTCACATAAGTGGCTAACAGTAGTTGGTAGCACTAGTACTGCTACCTAGTAGAGAATTTGTAAACTAATACCATCAACTCAGAGTAACAAACTGTCAACACTTAGTAATAAATTAAAAAATAAAAAGTGAGGTTATGTTACATATACAATATAATCAGTAGTTGGTAGCACTAGTGCTGCTACCTAGTAGAGAATTTGTAAACTAATACCTCAACTTAGAGTAACATACTGTTAATAATAAATTAATAAGTAAAAAGTGAGGTTATGTTACAAAGTCACATAAGTGGCTAACAGTAGTTGGTAGCACTAGTGCTGCAACCTAGTAGAGAATTTATAAACTAATACCATCAACTCAGAGTATAATCTTATATCAAGTTAATCATTATTATAATTATACCATAAACACTAGCGCTCTAGTGGTGAATTAACAGACTGGTTTAGGTAAAAAGTGAGGTTATGTTACATATACAAGAGATCAAACCTCCAAGACTCATATACAAACAGTTAACTATCAAAAAAAACACCCCTACCGGAAATGATTGGTGATTGGTAAGGATTAAACCCATGAACCTCCAGGACTCACACTACAATACAAAGAACTCATTTAACATAGATTAAATATGAATTTAACATATGATATTTGGTGGCCTTTACAAAGGCCCTTTTTTTATACTCAATGATAAAATTCCACTTAAGCCCTCTTTCAGCTGTTTTTAACATCTGTTTGTTTCACATTTATTATACACTACAACATATATAAAATAACCTCCAACGCTACTACATATATATTATAATAGTCTTTTATGATCAAAGGTAAGGTTCCACTTAAACATTATACACTATATAAAATGTTTTTTTTTTTACAAATCCTACTAGGATTAAACCCGTGAACCTCTAAACTAGATTACGTAATCAGCTGTGGTTAGATTACATCCGGCATTGAACCTCTAATAACATGTTTTGTGATTGGTTAGATTCGAACCCGTGAACCTCCAACCAATATTTACACACCCTGTATATATAAGTTACAGAGATACACATATATAATATCAACATAACATGCTCAACGGTAAAGTTCCGCTTAAGCATTATACACTATATAAAATGGTTTTTTACAAATCCTACTAGGATAGGATTGAACCCGTGAACCTCTAAACTAGATGATCAGCTGAAATAAACAGTTGTGGTTGGTTAGAATTAAACCCGTGAACCTCTAACATATTTAGCATATGTTAGAATTAAACCCGTGAACCTCAGTTACCATTAGTGGTTGGTTAGATTCAAACCCGTGAACCTCTAACATAGGTTAGATTCGAACCCGTGAACCATATTAAAATCAAATCTCCAATACACCCTGTATATATAAGATACAAGGTAAGATGTCATTTACCAATATAAAACTCCATACCCATAATTACTGTTGTGGCTCATATGGTAACGACTCCAACTACCAGCAAAAAGACCGGGGTTCGAAACCCGGTCAGGCCAACACTTTTTATCCACAAAACACCTACTGCACGTGGTCAGCTGTGGTCAACTAATCAGCTGAGATCATCTCAAGGTCAAATTCCTGCTAGATCGCTGCCATGACTACTCACTACGATTGGGCTGTGCGAAAATGACTTCTTGCCACATTGTTCAGTCTCTCAAAATGGATGACCAAACAAGGATGCTCTGTTTATACTTGCTAAATCGTCAAAGCAAAAGGAGGCGTAATAGGCTAATGTGGGTACACCCTATAAACGTGCAAAGGCCAATAACAGGAGCATTCGTTCTTCTTTTCAGTGACCTAAGCAGTGATGAAAGTAAATTCTTTAATTATTTTCGAATGTCAGTTGCTTCATTCGATGAACTGTTAGTAAAAGTGCAAGGAGGCTTATGAAACAGAACACCAAGATGAGAGATGCCGTCCCAGCGGTGGAGAGACTTGCCATTACTCTCAGGTACGTTTTGCGCTAAAAGGTGTATCTTATGTATCATACAAATTATGTAGCTGACTTGATTTCCAAAGAAATCTGGTTAATTTTTACAAAATAACTTTGCTGAAGGCATGACTTCACTGTTTAAAAACTAATGTTTGATAGCAAATAATACTATGTACAAATTGTACTATGTACTAATGTATGAAGTGTTCACATAAGTTATTTTCACAAATGTTTTACGAAAGTGTAAGATTCCGCCTTTTTTATGAAATCATACTTATGAAATCAGTCGGCCTGTTGATGAAATTGCAATCAATTCTAAGGATATTCTTGCAAACTAATTTCTTGTAGTGAAAAAATACAAGGGATATATTTAAAAAAACTTTTTATTGTGGAATAAAAAAACCGGTTGGCCTGGTTTCCAAACCTGGTTTCCTAAAATCAGTACAACATATAAAATCAATCATTATGAAATAAATTCAATTCTAAACGAAATAATAACTAGTGCAAACAAGATATCAAAATACACAAGGGCCATGTTGGTTTCATAAATATTCCTCATTACGGATTTGCAAAAGGGTTGGCCTAGTTCCCAAAGTTGATTTCTGAAAAAATCGGATGCAGCTGAAATGCTAGAGTCATCGGGTGGGTATCTGTTTTGTTCAGGACGAGTAGGTGGAACACTGCCTAAAGTGGTAGGATATGAACTGATGGGAAGCTGAGGGTTCTGAGTGGCAAAATGTGGCATTTGGTTGTAATTCACTTGATTTTGATAAGCTGGTGGAGGGGGGTAGTTCATGTTCCATGCTTGAAAGTTATATCCAGTTTGAGGGGTTGCCGCTACAGGTTGTCTAGCTTTATGTATGTCCTGTAGAACATTTAAGACACCGCTTTGAAACCGGATTACTTCATCATCTGCTCTTAAGAGTTGCAGTGACGGGAGGATTCCTTTGAAGAAGTTCAGGTGGCGGTCTTCTGCTTCATTCAGTTTACACATGATTGTTTTCTCTACGGCTGTGTACTTTGGCTGGCCTCGCTTCCTATTTGGTGCAGTTATCTGGCAGTCGATTTCTATGGCTGGTGCGTCATTGTTCTGGGACTGCTGATCTGTTGCACCGTTTACTTCACCTTCCTGAGTGATGTCCAAACTAGAGACAGTGTAATTTGTTATGATATTTTCTATCAAAAAAGACATCTGTTCTCTGTATATATACTTTTTTACAGTCTTTGCCTTAGAACCCGTAGAACTTTGTTCTTGGACCTTCTTTAAGTATTTATTATATCTGTCCCGCAGATTAGTCCACTTTTTGATCAATGTTTTACCTGAAAGTAAAAATATATAATCATAATCCCTTTGACATGTACGTGTCTGTGTCTGTCTGGGTGTGTGTGTGTTTACGAGCGTGTGAGTGAGTATAACGTATATTATAACCTTTTTCTGTTTTCCAGGTATTTGGCAAGTGGAAATTCATTTACAGATCTACATTACACCTATCGAATGGGAAAGTCTACAATATCAGCAATTGTGAACGAGGTTTGTGATGTGTTGTGGAAGACCTTACTTCTAGAGTGTCTCCCCCCTTTAACAACTGAACATCTTAAACAAGTTGCCCGCGGTTTTGAAAGGGAAACACAATTCCCACTGTATCGGTGCGGTAGATGGGAAGCACGTGAGAATGATAAAACCTGAAAACAGTACCTCACTTTTTTTTTAATTATAAAGATTATTTCTCTTTAATTCTGCTCGCAGTAGCAGACTCTGAATATCGATTTTTGTTCGTAGACATTGGAGCGTATGGCAAAGACTGTGATTCTACTGTGTTCAAATCCACAACACTTCGGGAGAACATTGTTAATGGTAGTCTACCTCTACCCACACCAAAGCCTCTGTGTTCTTCGATGCTGGAAGCGGTGCAATATGTATTATTAGGCGATGAAGGATTTGGAATACATACCAATCTAATGCGACCATTTGCTGGTACACCACACAGCATAGGGAAAAGAGTGTTCAATTACCGCCTTAGTAGGGCAAGAAGGTATGTCGAATGTGCGTTTGGCATTTTATCTAACAAATGGAGGATTTTCCATAGGCCACTGAATGTCAAAGAAGAACTGGCCATAAAAATTGTTAGAGCATGCTGCATTCTTCACAATTTCGTCAGAGTGCGTGACGGGTATAACTTTGAAGACGCCCTAACGATCGCTGGTTTACAAGATGTACAACATGCTCCAACTGGACGAGGCAAAAAAGAAGGCGAAGAGGTCAGGAAAGTATTTGTACGATACTTCATGAGTGATAAAGGGAGCGTTGAATGGCAGAACAAGATGGTTTAATGAACTATCACATAATTTGTATTAGTATCTATTGATTTTTATATCTCTGTGAATTATAAGTTAGGATGAAAATGGTCATAGATGTTTTACTTAAGAATTGCAATCCAGTTTTTATTAATTATCCTATTCCATCAATAGAATAATGCATAATTTTAAATGATTTAAAACAATTTTTTTGTGAAACATCAAATTACCCCAAAATCCCCCTTTTCATCCAGTGCCTTTTTGGCTCCTTTATTTTATAGAAATAAAATTATATCCCCATTGCAGCAATCCTGCATACTTAACAAATGCCAAATGCATATACACAAGTGCATATACATTAATTGCAACATAAAAAGATAGATTAACTTACCATATTTGTTTTTTGGGCTTCAGAAAGTTGTTCGAAGTTTGGGTTCATCCTCATACAAATTTCCCTCCATGCACCTGATGTCACCGTTTTTGATTTGTAGGGTCATGTAAAAAAAATGTACAAAACATGTCCTTGTACTTTAATTTTTATTTTAAAATAATCCCTACCATATTTATGTTTTTATTATTTTTATTTATTTATTTATTATTTTAATAATTATTTTATTTCATTTCAAAAATAAAACATTTGAAAGGTTTTAAAATGCAGGTACCGTATATAGTATGATTGTTTATGTTTGGGGTAACAAAAGCCACTTACTCTTTGGTAGTCTTTGTGGTACTTTCCTGTTAAAGGGAACATTCATTATTATCGATGATTTTTTCCGATATATCGATATTAACAAATTGAAACATATCACTCATATCAGCTGACAACTACGATAAATATTGTTCAGTATATGAAACTGTTCTAAAAAATAACCTAACATAACTAACCAAACTTGCTGTATTATTTAAAAATTAACTTGCCTTTTCTATTATCAAACCCAAACGGATGTTTTAAATAGTACAGCAAGTTTGGTTGGTTATGTTAGGTTAGCTTAGAACAGTTTCATTTCTTAATCCATATAGACTATTTTAGCCTAAACAAGATCAGTTTAGTTGTTGTCGATTTGTAATAGATCTGATCGGAAAACAAAAATATCGATGTATCGAAAAAAATCATCGATAATAATGAATGTTCCCTTTAACAGGAAAGTACCGTCTTTGTTACCCCAGACACAAAACAGCTAAAAGTGAAAAAAAAACAAAAAAAAACCTTTGATGAAATAATTTGCGAAATGAAAACACAATTAAAGACGAATGTTTTAGGTTATGTCTGAGGGTTTGATATTGAAAAACAATTGCAAATACATTGTCGGTATCCAAAGTTAGGAAGCTGTTAAAGTTTGAGTAAAAATTAGCTTAAGTATTGATATTTTTATACACTTACCTTCGATAATTACAATGTCGTTAGTAATAGCATTCAAAACTGACTGATAAACTGGACTAGTTGACGTCTAAACCTTCTCTGAAACTCAATTATTGTTGCCAACATTAGGACGGGAAAAATGGCTCTGCAAAATGATCTAAGTTACCCTGGTGGCTTAAGTAATCCCAGATTACGGTACAGATTTTAAGTTTAACAATTTCCACTATGTTTATTTTCTATATCAAATCCTAGTTATAATTCCATTATAAATGTTAATAATCATACTAAATCTACATTTTCTGGATAGCTAATTATCTAGTGCATTAATGAAAACTGGAGCCTGTCATGACAGACTTAAGGTTATTTTTCCACTATGTTACTTTTCCACTATCTTACGTAACAGAAGGGAATTTTTGTATTTTCCGTGTTTTCTGCAGTTTTGTTCAATTTAATACTTTTAAGGCCTTTGGATTCACTAAGCCTATAATTTTATTGTTATGTTTATTTATTGTCTAATTTAAATATTCTCAGATGCCGATGACAAATGCTGAAAAGCAGAAGAGGTACAGAGAGAGGAGGAAGAAAGTCCCAGGACGAGAAGAACTAACTCGAATTAAAGATCTGGAAAGGTATCTTGGCCTATATTAAATAACCCTATCCTTATATAACAAAATATTTAGGCTATTTATCTCTGGTTGCTAGCATACAGCTATATTCACTGCCTAGCTGAATCCCTGTCTGGGCTACTGTAAGTAGCCTATATTAGGTTTCGCCAATATCAATTTCAGTACGGTACTTTTCAGTTACATGGACTTAACCAACTTTTTCATTATTTTAAATAGGTTTTGGTAAATTAGGTTAGGTTAAATTTGAACCTAACCTAGGTTTTTTTTAGGTTTGAACCTAACCTAGGTTTTTGTTAGGTTTAACCCTAACCTAGGTTTTCGTTAGGTTTGAGCCTAACTCTGACAGAATTCTAAAAATTGGTCTGGTCCCTATACGTTTCTCAATTTCATACATAATTGGCATAATAATAGCCTTTTTAGACTTAATTTAATAAGAATAAATATTGTTTAAGTAATAATTTACGTTTATGTTACAGATATCATGCAAAGAAAAAACTGGTGGCGACTCTAACGGATCAAGAAAAGACGAAAATTCGTAAACGTTGGAAAAAATACAAACGTCAGCGCAAATAGAAAGTTTGAGCTGAAATAGCAGAACAGCCTATTACACCTCCTGCAACACCAACTCAGCAAACGCCTCCCACAAGGGGTAAGGCGAGGAACCGATATAGACTAAAAATGGCCAGGCAAGTGCTTCAACTAAAAAGGGAGGTCAAAAAACTAAAAAGATCTAATGAAAAATATAAAAAAACGTGCTTACAGAGCAGATTCTAAACATAATCTTACACCCAATAAATTAAACCTCACTCCACGTTCCAAAGCAAGACTTGTCACTAATGAGTGCTTTCAGTCAGGATCAATATCAAAGAGAAAAAAACGGGTATCAACTAACTTGCTTAAGTATTTTACTTTGACAGAGAGCTTGAGTTTGAAGTGTAGTGTATTTCATATAGTACACCTTGCTGTGTATAACTATTGTCAATGTATGTATCATGATCGCAGTGTTTGAGTGAATAAACCGTTGCCGTGGTCCGATCATCACGCCACCCTCAACCGACCAATCAGAACACAGCCTGACCACGCTCCTATTTTCCTGGCTTTTCCTCACAGTCTTCCAGCAGCTCCCGTTATGTGACCATCTCCGTGTTAGTCCCGCCCGTATCGGCCGCGGCAATTTATTACTGTAAAATGTGTATTTATTTACTTCCATTTTCATTCTTAAACCACGGACATTCCAATTTGGCGACGAGGCAGTGAGAATTCACGTAACCGGCAAGCGGAAGGGCTGTCGCGTGTGAACAATTAATTGTGCGACCATCAGTGGAAGGACTGTCGTGATCGCGACTTCAAGGAACTGTGTGTGAACTGTGCAGTGAGAGTGAAAAAGTGCAAACTGGACATTAATAGGACAGTAACGGGAGGTAAGAGTTTGCAGTGTAACGAGACATTCGGTGAGTCGTAAATTAATTTATATGTCAGGAATTTCACCAGTTTGTATAGATAGACTATTTAACGAGTATAAAATTGCAGGTCTTATAGGGTCTATGAATGCGTTTGATGCGGCTGAAGAAACGTGGTCCTCATATTTAGAGAGGTTATTAATTTTTATTGACGCTAATGACATTAAGAACGAGAAAAAAGTGTCTACCTTGTTAACGGTCATGGGTTTGAAAACATATAATTTAGTGAAGAATTTGTGCGCACCGGATAAGCCAGCGGATAAGACATTTGATCAAATTGTGGAGTTAGTTGAAAAACATTTAAGTCCAACTCCATCGTTTATAACGGAACGTTATAAATTTAGTTTGAGAACTCAGAGAGAACATGAGTCAATCTCTGATTACATAGTGCAATTAAAGGAATTGTCGATGTTTTGCGAGTTTATTTATTTATTTTTTATTTATTTATTTTATTTCCAACGGCAGCAGCCAATTTACAAAGATAAACATGATGGTTGAATACAACAAAATAGGTAAGCAAAATTTGATGATAAATATAAGTTAACAAAGATATAACAGGTTATAAATATCCAAAGCGTAACAACAACAAAAAAATAAGATTAACAAACAACAATAAATACTCTAACATAGCAACAACAGAAAATAAAGATTAACAAACAACAATAAATTAATTACTAGTCTTTCCCAGAAAGAAGAAGAGAGGAGGCCTGCCGACGAACCTGCTGAAGTCCATCCAGTTTAAAACCAATCTGTCGGATTATTTGAGGGATAGGCTTGTGAGCGGTATCCGAGGCGGAGCTGACTTTTGAAAAGGCGGTAACCATAGCAACCAATATGGAAATGGCGGAGCGAGGCGCAGCGGCGCTGATGTCGGGCATGCAGACAGCGCGGGGTCAACAGCAGACGACGCAACTTCACTACAACGCCGGGCGGAAGGGGCCGGCGGCGGCGGCGGCGCACAACAGTGGCAGTGGCAGTCATGGAGGGCAACGTCAACACTACCATTGACTAAATAACCACAACCCCCTGGCCTTAAACTCAGTTTCAAATTTCATCCATGGTTATCTTAAACAACATAAAATGCGTTGGTGTTACATAAGTGTTCTGATAATTAAACCCGTATATCTAACGACTAGTGTAAATATTAGGTTTGTTAGAAATAGCATAAGGCAAAACAAATATTGAAAAATTCATTTATCCTAAATTTACATATCGTTTTACATACGTAGAGTGATTTTCTCGATTGTTTTATTTGTTTTAGTGTATCAAAACATAAAACAAACCTTAGTACTAGTACTAAGTTTCAAGTTCCTAGGTTTCATATGTTTTGATAAGTAGTATTAAACTGCTAAAAATGACGAGCTGCTGTACCAGTGTACCATCGGTACACTGCATTTTTCAATAGAGATTATGGGGGAATATCACTGCTCTAAGTAATGTTATATAGTAAGTAGTTCAAATCATTCGGTATACCTGAAAAAAATACTTTATAAAAGTTTTAAAATAATTTTTTAGCTGTTCCTATCAATTTCTCTAACAAATGTAAATATGAAAAGGTTCAGATGATTGGTAAAACAATTCAGCACAAACTTTGATTTTTTAAAGCCTATAGGACGAAGGGCCTTCGTGGTATATCATTCATACCCGTAAAAGGCACATCTAAACGATAAGAGCTTAAAATTGATACCAAATATGCCTATAAAAATATTTAGGGGTCGATTTACTGCACACAAATATCCAACAAATTATTAAATATAGTATAGATTAACTAGCTGACCCGGCGAACTTCGTATCGCCTAAGTTATAGGTTTCCCCTAAGACAGACCGATGGAAAGAAAGTACCGTTACGTTTAATTTTCAAGATGATCTCGTTCGCATCGCTCAATCACGTCCTGGTTGAAGTTCGTTCGCTACGCTCACTCACCTTTGGGTTGGAGCTCGTTCGCTACGCTCACTCACCTTTAGGTTGGAGCTCGTTCGCTGCGCTCACTTGCCTTCAGGTTAGCTCGTTCGCTACGCTAACTCGCCTCCAGGTTGAAGTTCGTTCGCTACGCTCACTCACCTTTTGGTTGCAAATTAGCTGTTGTCATAAATGTAAAAGAAATAATAGTGCTGCACCCTGTTGGTAATCCTTGTAACTTTAATGCTATTGAACATCATAGAACAGAACCAACTTGTTTAATTGAAACAGCTGTTAAGATTCATTAATTCCAGTTCTCATAAGTAGTGGGGGAGCTACAGGGAAAAACCCATAAGAAAACTGCAAATTGTGATAAGAGGATGCCCTTTGGTGGGAATATAGTTTAGGGTTAGGCAATGCAAATAAGATGGGGAGGCACTGACCAAAGTTGCTATAATCCAAAATGGGGGCTATTTTTCAAAATGGCTGCCTGTATTTTGGGTTTTATATATTTTCTTTTTATATACATCATGCAAATTGGTGTTTCTTATCAATATTTAAGCTTTTAGGTATAAGGTAGGTAAATAAGTTGAGTAATAATGTAATAAACGTAAATTTATTTACAGAAAATGTATAGGCCTATCCCCTGATAAAAAAATACACATTATATTTTATAAGTTGCAGAATATTTCTACCAACATCATTTTTACCCTAGAGAAGTCGCTATTGCCGTAGGTGGCATGGTAAGACCTAGGCCCAGGACCGATTTACTTTTTCATTTTGATGTCCCCAGAGACCAAAAACACAATTCGTTCAAATAAATATATACAGTATATATATTTGTGTGTGTGTGTGTGTCCGTGAACGCGATAACTTCGGAGTAATTTTTGTCGGATTTTGATGAAATTTTGTTAAAATGTGTTAGGCAGGATAAACTTGAACGAGTTCGCGAACCAAAATGATCGGATCATGGAAACGGGGTTTTACAGGGGGTTTATGGGGTAAAAATTAGTTTATCTAATTTTTGAGCCTCAAAACATAAAATTTTCCAATTTCTTTTTCTATAGGCCTACCCTCTATATTTTTATTATTAAAGAGCTTAAAAAAATAAATAATTTAGTACCTATATCAAAGTATTTTTGTACAGTTATTGGTAACAGAGAAAATTCAAAAATTGTAAATTTAAAATTACCATGTTATTCTTATGGAGAATATTGTAAAATGTTGTAGTTTGCTTGTTTGCCTATATATGTTTATAAAAATGGCAAATTTAATTATTTTATACTAAGCTATTAATATTTTACTAAAAAACGAACTTTATTAGTTTCCTTGTAGCTGCAAACTAGGTACTCGTTAAACATAATGTTGTTTAAATAGATTTAATTTGCAAAACAATTAAGACAAATAGAAGTTCGCTTAGTCTGCAGGTTTGCTGTGGCGGGATATTATTGTTTACATTCATTCTTGCATTTTGCACAATAATGTGCAAGATAAACCAGCAGTTTTGCAGCTGCACTTGTTTTTGCAGAATTTGCAAACACATTTATTTAATGAGGTCTTTGTAGGAATCAGAAATATCTGATAATTCCGACCATTTCAACTGCCAAGATTCATTATGCAACCACCAACCCTAATCGTTTGGTGATGGTTCACACTACTCAAAACTTGCTGTAGTAATGCACCTTTTATTGGTGGAAGGCTTTCTAGTGGACGATTTTTGGTCATTAACATTTCCTATCTTGCTTCATTAACACTGATGTTGTCACTAGTTTAACAGTATATAGTAGTAACTACATACCTCTCAAATATATTTTGTGGTTGTGGTTGTGAGATAAACGAAAATTCAGAAGTGGCTTCCTTAAAGAACATCCATGAATTCCAAGTTGATTTGTTTGACTTTCCTGTGAAATTAGGAATGCTATCCATCGTAGCCTGTGAAAGCTTGAAATCATGGTAAAGTAATATAATTTTCCATCCAAATAACATCAGCTATTATATGAACTAGAATAAATCTGTAATATTTCCTGTTCCAAACGCAATCCAAATTTTATCAATACCCACTGTTGAAAAGGTAAAGAAGTAATCAATTGCTAAAACTAAGACATCAGTATCAACAGTGCGCAATATTCTTGTAGCCATTTCTACCAAGTTCTGTATATATAGCATTATTTTTGAGTCCGCTTCTTCATGACCAGTACAAGTAGCACCTATAAGGGAAGTTTGTGCATTTCTAAATTGACTTTGTCGTCTTCACCCAATGTTGTTACAACCTGTACGTTTGTAATGGTATCTATAGATAAATTTCCAAGTAGCCTAAGAGCTTTTCTGTGTTCTTTGAGTTTCTCGAAAAGCCGTGCCAATTTGTAGGTAGGTCTATAGGTAGTACAGGTATAAAGTACATCGTTTGTCTACTATAACCCGCTTCAAAAACCACATCTCTGCGTGGAGGAACAACAAACCGGAAAGATCAAATGTCGCACAACACCTGTTACAAAATGGGCACTCACTAGGAAAAATTGAGGATAGTCTAGATATTTTAAAGAATTGTAAGAAAGGATATGTAATGAATGCTTGGGAAGAATTGTATATTTATAAAAAAAAATGTAAAGATAGAAATAAGTTGATTAATGAACAAATACATTTTGATTCCAGTTGTACTTATAAAAATGTATTGGCCGGTGCTTCCGGTAGCCAATAGGGTATAAGTAGGGACGCCATTCAAGGTTCTTGTCATTCGCCTATTGGGTCTGATGATGATTGGAGTGTCCAATCGAAATCGATCACCACTTACCATCTTTTTTGTATATTTACCGTCTTGTGAGTAACAGTATAAGCGTAAATATATGTTTTAAGTGTTATAAGACGTTTCTTTTATTTACTTTCCGTACTAAAACCCTGCTATCAATGACAATAAGGCCATCATTATTTTTAGAAACGTAGGTTTCCTAGCTCTTTAAATGTACTGTAAAATGCTCGTACCTTAGCAACATATTTGACTTGTAATGATTGATTTCCCCAGATTTCAGTTTTATGTCACTCTTAAGCTATTGTATTAATCTAATTATTTAATTCTGATTTAAATTTTTCTAAATTCATCATTCCGATTCATTTATATCTACACCGATTTTCATTGAAAACATTTATATCAATATCGGTGAGTAAACTATTTATGTCATCAAAGTTCTGAAAGTTTTTGACAAGAGTTACATATCCGGTGCTACGAGCATTTACATTTTTATTGCTTGCAGGACAAAGCAAATTATCATTATCTGTCTTTTGGCATAGAATAAAATATGGACCAATCAACAGCTTTCGGTTTAAATCCACCCAAGTCACTCTGAGGAACTAAGTGTAATTACTTTGCCATTTTTAGAATTCAATCTTCATTCACTGGAATCAGAAAAAAGAATAAAGCCCCCAGAACTGGCACCGTGTTAGGCCCGGTGTGACGGTCAAATTTGTACATGTTTCCCTAATAAAACTACACTGAGAACGTGAGTGACACATAATAATAAACACAACAATCGTCTGTAGTATCAGCAGTTTGGCAATATTTGTCTATTTAGCATTGCCAATCTGGTAGAAAACAAAATTTGAAAAGGACATCATTTTGTTAAAATTTTTATCCTCTTATATTTCATGGAAAAAATATCTCAAGGAAGAAGAAGACACTCTCTTTTCAGTGATTTCCCATTATTTTTATTTTTCTTATGTCTCAATAGGTGTAGGCAAAGGGTAAAACACGTTGTAAAAAAACGTTGTAAGTGAAATACCCCCGCCGCAGCAAACCTGCCGAATAAGCGAATTTCCATTTGTCTGAATTGATTTTCAGTTGAATATATTTTAATAACATTAGGTTTAACGATTACCTAGGTTTGCTGCTACAAGGAAACTAATAAAGTGTGTTTTTGAGTAAAATATTGATAGCTTAGTAGAAAATAAATAAATTTGCCAAGTTTGATCAAAATATATCCATAAACAAGCAAACTACAACATTTGACAATATTCTCCATAAGAATAACATGGGAATTTTAAATTTACAATTTTTTTAATTTTCTCCGTTAGGTACTAATAATCGAACAAAAATACTTTTATATACTAAATTATTTGTTTTTTTAAGCTCTTTAAAAAGGTCTAAAGATAAATCGGGAAATTTTGTGTTTTGAGGGTCAAAAGTGAGAAAAACCAATTTTTACCCCATAAAACCCCCCGTAAAGCCCCGTTCCCATGATCCGATCGTGCTGGTTCGCGAACTCATTCAAGTTTATCCCGCTTTACACCTTTAAACCAAATTTCATCAAAATCGGACAAAAATTACTCAAGTTATCGCGTTCACGGACGTATATATATATAATATACATATAAATATACATATATAAAAATTTGAACGAATGGTGTTTTTGGCCTCTGGGGACATCAAAATGAAAAAGTAAATCGGTCCCGGGTCTAGGTCTTACCGTGCCACCTACGGTAATAGCTACTTCCCTATAGGGAAATTCGCTAAAACTTAACTCTTAAAACAAACAGTTTTTTGGTGACCTTCAGAATTGGCTGAAAACTAGTACATTTTCAGCCTTAGATTATAGTAATGATATAATTGTAATATATTACAAACTTGGTATTAAATTAAAGGTTGGAATCTCCAGATTAAGATGATACTAATATTTAATAGTGTTAATGCCATTTTTAAGCTTTTATCAGTGAATAAAAAGGTAAACACAAAATACGGGCAGCCATTTTGAAAAATATCCGTCATTTTGGATTATAACAACTTTAGACATTGCCTCCCCATCTTATTTTGGTTGTCGGACCATAACCTACATTCATACCAAAAGGGGTTTTCTTATCACAATTTGCAGTTTTGATATACGTAGCTCCCCCACTAAAGGTTAACATGGGAAACTCCAGAGCCACTGGGGCGGAGCCCTTTTAAGAATTTCGAAACGGGAAATAGTTTACGTCCGATTCGCATACCTACAGAATTTACACACCAAATTTCATAACGATCGGTGAAGTCGTTCCGGAGGAGTTTGCAGACAAACACTGTGACACGAGAATTTTATATATTAGATAATATAGATACTGCCATACTAATGTTATAAATGTGGAAGTTTGTGATTTTGTTTTTTCGTTTGGCAAAGCACGAGTATTGCAATCAACCCCGTTGACGTACAACCACAGCCACTAGACAAAGTTTGTAATTTCGTATTACTTTTAAGATATTTTGCTGGATATGCTGTGCATGCAACCATCAAAAGATTTAAATGCCCCATCTGTGCCGACGAACAACCAAAAAAGAATGAAGAAGATATCATTGATTTGCCATCTCATTCTTCAGCAGACAGCATATTAATTGAAACCCGTTCTTACAAAACTGGGACCTTAACTAATCCTACCGATGAAACCTGTCTTATAACACACATAGTCTTATCAGTATCCAACGCAATTTTTGAAAAACACATTCAAGAGATTGGTATAGTAAGAAAAATAAAATTTAAATCGAAGCAATGAATGTTCAAGAGTAATGCAACATGGGTGAAAGTTGGGACAAGTTGTGAGAAGCACCGCAATTTCTTATTAGTCAGAATTATAATCCCCAAAAATAAAAAGAAGATTGCAAGAGATTTCGAAGGAAGCAAGGCAGCCACGAGGAATATCAAAGAGTCCATTTTGGAGGAAAATAAAAAATTTGGAACACGTGTATAAGAACTCAGTATCCAGTAAGTAATGTGATGCCAATTCAACCGTACATTGTGATTGTACGATACGTCGTCATCGTACTGTACCTTTGGGGTCAGGGATGGGGTGTTGTAATAAATACACTTGTTACATTTAAATAACACTCAGAGGGCCGCAAAGGGTATGTGATGTTGACGGGACTAATACATGGTGTGGACTGACGTGAGGAGAGGGGATTTAGGCTTGTTCGGAAAGGTGGTGTGATGGTGGCGTGATATGACGTCACGGGAAATAGCCATGAGCTGTTTTATTAGAAATATCGCCTGATTTTGCATATTGCCAACCTAAACAGAAATTGTGGTTACATGATGGTATGAGTGTCAAACTATTGTAACATTATGGTACAAATTATCAGAATATGGTACAATCCTCCCCTCTTAAGTTTTGTGTTGCTATCGGTTACTATAATCTTGAAAACTTACAATCACAAATAACAATACCAGAGTATCTTATTAATTTATTATTATTTTTCTTTGCCAATCATTTAAATGAGAATGAGAATCAATCAATCATCAGTTCTAAATATATATTATGTATATATGGTCAAAATATTGAGATAATATCACACATTAAAAACACAAGTAAATGAAACACACACTTGAAATCATAAACCTTAATAGCATTAAATATTGAACCTTGATGATATTAAATAATTATAACACACATGGTACACACAATTCAATAAATACACATTTAAAAATCATTGATAAGGATATATAATAAATAAATCTATATACAAGTCATGTCCGGGTATTCAATTAAAGGTCTAATCTTATTACAGGTTTGCGCTCCCGTACAGGAAAGCGTCTAGTAGGCGTCTGTCTGTTTACATTTGGCGATTTGTTTACATTTGGAGGCGAAGCCAATGACCCCGCTCTTTCAATGTTTTGGTTTGCGTCAGGTGACCTAGTCAATATCGGAGTTTTCTGCCCGACTGTGCCCGGAAGAGCTCGCATACCTTCGCTACTGTTCCCTGTCAGTGTGTGGTCTGGCGAATTTTGCAATGTTGCCGGTTTTCTGTCTGGAAGCGACGTTGTCAGATCGTTTTTGGGAAATTCTACTACTAAATCTGACTGCTGCCCTAGCTTAGACTGTAAAGCTATCAACTGGTCTATGTGACGCTTCCACTGAACTCCTGATTCTAGTTCAACTAAATAAGTTACAGGACCCAGTTTTTCAATAACTGTAGCCTCTATCCATCTCTCCCTTCCCCTGTAATCTTTAGCTAACACAGGTTGATTAACAAATAATCTACGAGTTGTGACACCACCATAAGCTGAAACTTGTCTGTTTTGATTACTACTAATGACATCCTTCACATTAGGTCTAATTAAGTCTAACCTTGATTTCAGAGATCTGCCTAACATTAACTCTGCTGGTGTTTGATTGGTTGTGGAGTGTACTGTATTTCTGTATGTAAACAAAAAATTTGATAATGCTAAGTTCAAATCAGAAGTGTCTTGTAGTGCTATTCTAAGTTTGTGTTTTACTGTTCTTACAGCATTCTCGGCTAAGCCATTAGTCTTTGGGTTGTATGGTGGAGAAAATGTGTGTTTGATTCCATTTTTTTGCAAAAATGTTTGGAATTCTGTACTTGTGAAAGGTGGTCCATTGTCACTGACAATGTGATCTACTAAGCCAAATCTAGCAAACAATTCTCTAAGATGAGATATTGTGTGTTTTGCTTGCGTTGATGGAACGGGTAACACTTCCGGCCACTTTGAATAAGCATCTTTAATTACTAAAAATAACTTTGATTGAAAAGGTCCGAAAAAATCAATATGAATCCGGGACCACGCCTTATCTGGTACATTCCAAGTGTGCAAAATCGACTTGGGCGGAGTTACACGTTCCTTCAAGCATGATGTACAATTACCAGCAATTTGTTCAATATCTAAATCGATATTTGGCCACCAAACATAGGATCTTGCCAACGCCTTCATTCTTACTATCCCTACATGGCCATTGTGTAATTCTTGTAAAATATGTGTTCTAAACTTGCTTGGGATGACGATCCTGTAACCCCACATTAGGAGTCCTTGTTCAAAAGTTAATTGTGACTGTCGCACAAAAAATGGATTTAACATAGGATCCCTCTCATTTACGTCATTTGGCCATCCAAATCTAACATAACCTATCACTCTACTTAGTATAGGATCTAGTGCTGACTCTCGTTTTACTTCTACATAACTTAGAGGAAGTTCACTCTCAATTAAACACTGTAAATAGGTACCTACAATATTTACATTTAAGTCATTGTCATTGATTTCATCGTTCACAGGATTACTTACTGGTAAACGTGATAGACCATCAGCATTTCCGTTACATTCGGATTTAACATAAGAAATGTCGTACTGATAACCTGATAAAAACAATGCGTAGCGTTGGAGCCTACTAGCTGCAAATGCAGGTAAACCTTGTTTAGGTCCAAAAATAGCTACAAGCGGTTTGTGGTCTGTTTTTAACAAAAAATGGTTACCATACAAGTACTGGTTGAATTTTTTTACTCCATACACTATACTAAGAGCTTCTTTGTCAATCTGTGAATACTGCTTTTCAGTATCATTTAACACTCTACTTGTAAATGCAATAGGTCTTTCTGTACCATCTGTTTGAATTTGACTTAGAACTGCACCTATACCATAGGCACTAGCGTCACATGCTAACGTTAACTTTAACTTAGGGTCAAAATGAGCTAGTACTTGGGCTGATACTAGTTTTTGCTTAACTTCTTCAAAAGCTTTCTTACACGCTAAATTCCATACAAATTCAGTGTCTTTCCTCAATAACATATACATAGGGGTAAGTATGGTTGAGATTCTAGGTATGAAACGAGCGTAGTAGTTAACTAAGCCTAAAAATGCTTTTAATTGGGTGACATCTTTTGGTTCTGGGGCGTTTACAATGGCTTTGACCTTGTCTTGTGAAGTTTCCAACCCTCGTTTGCTTATGACAAACCCTAGATACTCTAAACTTTCACAGAAAAATTTACATTTACTTTTACTGACTGTGAAACCATTGTCTTGTAGTCGTTTACAAACTAACTTTAATTTACTAATATGTTCAGAGTCATTTTGTCCTGTTACAAGAATGTCATCTAGAAATACCGCTACACCTGGTATTCCTTGTAAGGTTTGCTCCATTGTGCGCTGGAAAATACCAGGAGCAGATGATATGCCATAACATAATCTATTGTACTCAAACAAGCCCTTATGGGTACTAATTGTACATAACTTTTTACTTTCATCATCTAGTCTTAGTTGTTGATATGCTTGTGACAAATCTATTTTAGAAAACCTGTCTCCATTTTGCAAACTGGAGAACAATTCTTCAATCTTAGGTAAAGGGTGTCTGTCTATCTCTAAGAAAGGATTTAGCGTTACTTTATAGTCTCCACACAATCTTAACTGACCATTTGTTTTCAAAACTGGTACTACAGGGGTAGCCCATTGGCTTGAATTTACTGGTGAAATAATACTCTCAGCTTCTAAACGTGCTAGTTCTGCTTCTACTTTATTTTTAAGTGTGAAAGGTAAGGTTCTTGGCTTATGATATTTAGGGGTTGCATTAGGTTTTAGTTTAAGTTTGACTGGTTCTCCCTTAAAACAACCTAGCTTGTCTGTGAAAACATCAGGGAATTCCTCATACAACTGTTTAACTAGCTGCTTGCCCTGCTGATGTACTGTGACATTTGTTTGTTTGTTTACATTGGTTACTGCGGTGTCGGCCACCTCAGTCGGCGCGCTAGTGTCGACCATTCTGCTAGCAGAACAGCTGACAGGTGTACCAACTGAGCTGTCATCCACAGCTGATTGAACATTGTTTACTTTACTACTATTTTTGATACTAACAACTAGCTGCAGTGCTTTCATCCAATCCCTACCTAACAATGGGTTTGAACCGTTAGGGACAACATACAGCTCTAATTGTTTACAAATACCTTCATGTTTTACATTTACACATAGTTTACCGATAGGTACGATCTTTTCGTGTGTGTACGAACTAAGAACTAAGCTTGTTGGTAGTAACTTTACGTGACTTAACTTTACTTTGTAATCTTTTTCAGATATAACTGACACACAAGCTCCGGTATCAATTTCAAATAGGATCTTTTTGCTCTCTACCTCTAATTGCACTCTAATTGGTTCTACTTTTTTCCTAACTTCTACTCCCTGTACCTGAAATAAGTTAGATATGTCATATACCGTGTCTTCGTCTACACTTTGTTCAGGGACATTTTCTGTTACATAATGTTGCCTAGCATTAGCATTACTGTACTTTGAATTAAAATACGACTTATTTCCTCCCCTAGACTGTCCATTAGTCTTAGATACATCATTATACTGTTTACTAAAATAGGGCCTATTTGTACTTCTACTCTTAGATCTACAAGCTTTTTCAAGATGTCCTTTCTTCTTACAGAAATTGCAATTGTACTCACGATACCGACATTGCAGAGTATTGTGATTGTTCTTTCCACAGCAGTTGCACTCCCGGGGCTGTGACGTTGCCGAACCTCTGTTGGCTGCGAATTTTCCCCCGCTTCCGCTTGGTGCTGTCCTTGTCGTCTGGCTGAGGCGCTGAAGTCGTCCTCCTGGATTAAGCGTCATCTGGGCTGCTCCTTTCTCGGCGAACTCCATTGACGTTGCCAGCTGTACTACCTTGTCGTAGGTCAGGTTCTCCTCCCCCAGCAGTCGTCTCTGGATGTGGTGGTTCTTGAGGCCTGATACCAGTCTGTCTCGTAGATGGTCTGGAAGCTTGTCCCCAAACTCACAATGTTGCGATAGCTGCTTAAGTTGTACGATATAATCACTCACTGTTTCGTGTTCTAACTGATGTCTGCGGCTGAATTTAAAACGTTCTGTAATAAACGACGGTTTCGGGTGTAAATGTTTACCGACCGTGTCTACAATTTCCTCGTACGTCTTGGACGAAGGTTTATCAGGTGTGATTAAGTCCTTTAACAATTTATACGTCCTGACTCCCATTACTGTTAGTAGTGTGCTCGCTTTCTTTGTGGCATTAATCCCGTTGCAGTCTACAAAAAGTTCAAATCGCTCTGTATACGATTGCCAAGTTTCTTCGGCGCTGTCAAAAGGACCGATATTACCAATTGTTGCCATGTTTGTTGAAAAATACGTTTCCGCTAACTGTCCGAATTGCTCGAAATAACTTTCAGTCAACGGCATAAGTGCCTTTTTTACACTTATTTAACTGTCCGTAGTCTAATATTACGTCCATAAAACAAAGAATAACGTTATGTTAGGTGTACCTTTCTACACTCACGAAAACGTTTCCGCCAAGAATATGAGTCTGAGTCAATATTCGCGGTTGTTTGACGTTCGTCGACCGTTTCTTCGCGTTCACTTGTCACTTTGTTCACTTGCACTGTCACTTTGTTCACTTGCACTGTAACTTTGTTCACTTGCACTGTCACTTTGTTCGCGAATTTAAGTTTTAAAACGCGATAATATTCCGTGTTCCTCGTCGCCAGTTGTACGATACGTCGTCATCGTACTGTACCTTTGGGGTCAGGGATGGGGTGTTGTAATAAATACACTTGTTACATTTAAATAACACTCAGAGGGCCGCAAAGGGTATGTGATGTTGACGGGACTAATACATGGTGTGGACTGACGTGAGGAGAGGGGATTTAGGCTTGTTCGGAAAGGTGGTGTGATGGTGGCGTGATATGACGTCACGGGAAATAGCCATGAGCTGTTTTATTAGAAATATCGCCTGATTTTGCATATTGCCAACCTAAACAGAAATTGTGGTTACATGATGGTATGAGTGTCAAACTATTGTAACATTATGGTACAAATTATCAGAATATGGTACAGTGATATCACATATTTCCATAATGAACCAACAAAATGGAGCAATATATAACAACATAGCCTTAATGAATAACATGGGTGAGAATAAAAGCTCTTAAAGCGTTGTTTGTATCACTAGAGTTACAAACAATTTGTTTGTTAGTACCAAAAACTTAGTACCAAAAACTTTGAATATTGTTCAGTAAGTTACTCTTTAGAACTCAACTCAAGTAATTTTTTAAAATGCCTAAAATGTAATTTTGTATTTTTAACATAGAATAAACATTAATTTTATTACTTTTGTTGTTTGTTTATTTTTAAACCTATTATTTTGTTCTGTATCTTGAGATAATATCAATTTTTATTCCACTCTGTTACTTTTCTTCAAATTGGCTAAAAATCCCAATAACAACAACCAGATTAATTTAAAAAATATATTTATTTTTATTTTAAACATTCCTTTATCAAAATATATTAGTTGCATAAACTATATAAGTATGTAGCTTCGACAAATAAAAAAACTTATATAGAGTATCCAATACTTCAGTAACAGAGTGGAACAAAACATATCAATAAAACTAATTTTACCTTCTATTCAACATTGTATTATTTCATATAATGATAACTTTCAACTAAAAACACAAATTACATATAAAAAATTATAACATTTAATTTATATATATTAATTTGAAACTGTTTTTCTTTGTGACAGCTATTTTGAGAGAACGGCTGAGCGTAGAAACTCGGTAGAGGTGTCTAAGGAAAGGTCCCGGTCTGTAGATGAGCCATCAAAAGAGAAACATGGAGAATTCCCTCGGGGCTCTGCCCCAGTGGCCTTTAAATTCCCATCCCATGTTATTCTTATGGAGGAAAACGAGGGGTTTGTCACAGCTAATTTGAGAGAACGGCTGGGCGTAGAAACTTGGTAGGGGTGTCTAAAGAAAGGTATTGGTCAGTAGGTGATCTCTCAAAAAGATAAACGAGGTAAATTTCCTTGGGGCCCTGCCCCAGAGGCCTTTAAAGTTCACTCTGCAATTTTGTTTACATTTCGACCATATGGATAATGCGGTGGGGCACACGGAAGATTTCTCAGGTGCCGTTTGACGTCACTAACTGCTGACGTCACTAACTGCTGCGTCTGAAGAAACAGACGATTTTATAATTTCCTATTATTAAATTAAACTGTCATAACCTAACCAAACTAACCAAACGTGCTGATAATGGGAAAATGAAATAAAGGTTTACTAATCTAAAAAATAGTTTTGTTCATAAAATAAAATTATAATTGCCTAAAATTAAATTTTATAATTTTTTAATTATAAAATTAACTGTCATAACCTAACCAAACCAACCAAACTTGCTGATATGAAAAAATTGTTGATAAAAAGTTAGTGCCGCCGACGGGATTCGAACCCGGAACATTCGGATTATCAGCTCGCAACGCTATCCACTGCACCACCGAGGCCGATGGCTCAAATTCGTATCGTTGCGGTATTGGTGTTTCCTCAAAGTGACGTCAACAGTTAGTGACGTCAAACGGCACCTGAGAAATCTTCCGTGTGCCGTTTCGTGGATAATGTTACACTACTTTTAATGAACCAGCTGTTAATATTAAAATTGTATTCAAAGGTCTACTGAAACTGTCAAAATTAAATGTTTACATTATTATTTATGATTTTAAATGGATTCTCCACTGCATGGCAAGTTTTTTATAGTTTCAACAAAATGATGGATTTATGATACGTTTTAAATGTTTTGTTCAAAAATCTATGCTTTATTGCTCTTAGAAAATTTTTAATTGTGAAACAAGTGTGACATATAAATTTCAAAGGAACATAACTATTCCTTATCGGGTTAGCTTATATATATTGTAAGGTTGGCACTTGCCTTTTTTTCCTACTTTCAATCATAATTTATTTTTTAATTCAAGAAAGAACACCTGAGATTCATTTATTGGTATAAAAGTTTTTGATAATCGGGTTGTCATAGATGAGTAGGTTGATGATGAGAGCTGTGTTCAAGTTTTGGAATAGACTAACTACGGAGTCTATGGTTTTGGTAAAGTAGGTGAACTAATGTCAATTCAGGTATTAAAAAAAAAGTGTAGCCTACACAATTTTTACTTTGATGTACACATGTAGCTAGGTCGAACAACGCATTTAAACCTCACTACATACAAAACATTCGGAAACACAACAGTGTCATCACATCTCATTGCATTTGCATAATTTGTTACCGTACTAGGTTATGGATTTGGTTCCGAAAATGTGATAAAATTTCCTACAATTATGGTTAATTCCAATCCACGAAATACATGCACAGCTTTATGTGATCTATATGGCCAAGGCAAAACTACCCCACAAGTTAATGAATTATCAAGTAAGAACAGGATGATTAAATACATGGGTCGATGTGGCAAGAGAAGGAATTAAAATTGATGAGATCGAAGTAAGAATGTTACTGCTTTCTAGAGAATCAGATATTTTTATCAAACAAAAAACTGATTTAATATGCTGATAGAATTCTGTATTTTTATGACCAAAGATGAAGATTACTTATAAATCAGGATACAATCTGAATGATTTTCATAAAGCAGATGGAATTAGTGGTTAGTAATAAAATTGACTCTTTCCGTAACATGATAGACTAATTATTTGAACTCATTCTCCCATATAGTGAAAGTGGCTTTGGTATGAAACAAACTCATGAACAAACAATTCTAAAGCCGATAAAAAGGTAGGAAATATTGTGTTAAACGAATTCATAAATCACGTTTTTTAGGGAACACAATCGTCATACTTATTAATGCTTATCCTCCCATCATTTAACTAAGATTTTAATGACTTCACTCTATCCATCGCAGTTAGCTGAATTTACATAAAACCCCAAGATTAACCGTCGATTTCGACGGGGTTCCACTAGTTATGATGATTTAAAAATTGGTAACAGAGTGGAAAATTTATTGTGCATTGCAAACATTAATCAACAATTTTCAATATTTTTTTTTTTTGTTTACCCAAGTGAAAAACCTGCAGTAGTGAAGCCATAATATCAGAGAATGGGAAGGTAAGGTGTTAAAAGTAATAATTTCAGATTTAAATTTTCATATTCTAAAACATGAAAGGTGCATGTATTTTGGAAATGACCCTGTGAAATCAGAAAAACTGTTGTTACCTAGGTTGCTAGGATAACTAAAATAATAAACAACATGATTAAAATAAATACAGAACATATGATTATTGTATTTGACAGTTTAGTGGCACCACAAACGTCTGCGCATGCGCTAGACCGAGTCGGAACGGCCCCGTGTCAACCTGTGGGAACGCATCCTTAAGAGACCATGGTGTTCAAGAGGTCGAGTACGGCGCGACGCCTCGTCGTCGCTTGAAGAAGGTCGTGATGTCCACGGCCACCGTGGACGGCGCGGCGCCGTGGTCGATACGTGTGAACGGTTGCATTTACAGCAATGCTATTGAATAAACACGACGTCGTGCCGTACACGGCGTACGGCGGAAAGTCGATACGTGTGAACGAGGCCTTAGGTAAACCTTTGCAATGGGCTGTTTGTCTTCTGCATTTTAACGAACTGCCGTTTCGCCATTTGTTTCAGTACTTGGATTGCAAGTCAACAGGCCCGAATACGTTAAAAGGACCGATTGGTGAAAAACTTAGTAAATGTGAAACACTGCCAGTAGTTCAGTTCAAAAGTATTCATTGCGAAATCCCTGAGATTGACACAAAACTATTCAGTAAGGATCAAAAGTATTTGCTGGAAATATCAATTGCAATTAAATCTGGCAAATGTGAGAAAGACTTAGCGATCCGGAATCCAGGACCTCTGTCTCAATCCAGATGGCTAACAACTGCCAACCGTACACTGTGACTCTACATAAGTTAAGAAACATCAATAAATCCAGTTATCGAGTTCCAGGAAATCATAATCTTCATTTTAAGGTTATACATGCCAATGTGGTTTGTGATTAAGAAAACAACACATTTCACTGATGGCCCTCTGCTTGTATATCATTCTATTACATCCTCAAGGTACCTTGGAGATAAACTTAAATATATAATAGGTTACGTACCTTGGTCCGTCTTCAGTCTTATTTTAGTCAATGGATGACTAGTTTCGGGTACAAAGACCCATTGTCAAATCCTTTTCAAAACATCATGTAGAAGCTAGTCAAAAATCCGACGGAAGTCTTCATCATTATATAAATACAAGTTGACACATAAAGTTCATTATTTAAAAAAACACAAGTTACGGAACATATAAGACGATTGATAGGCCAGCCACATTTAACACGGGACAAACCGACACAGGTTACACGGCGGACACGACAGAACTATCCATTGTCCAGTTAGTGACATTGACCTTGGGGGAGGGGGTACGTCAGCTGATAAAGACTTGTATAAGCTCTGTTGTCAATGCTTGCAATTCTATCGAATAAAATATTTGAACCAAAATTTAGTTTTTCATTCAAGACGTCTTGAGGGGATTTTTTATTAGCTTTATAAATTTCTAAACTCTCTAAGACGTTCATGAGAGGGCCTTTACTGCATTTGTGCAAGATTTGTAAATTATTTCGGCAACTATTGACATTGTGATTGGTATTAATTAAATGTTCTGCAAATTTGGAACGTTGTAGTGACAGTTTTGGTTTAGGGAGATGTTCTTTAAACCTGGTGTTAAAAGAACGTCCCGATTGGCCCATGTATAATTTTGAGCAGTCATTGCACGAAAGTTTGTAAACACCTGTATCATCTAAATCATTATCATTTTGTTTACGGCTGTTTTGGCTCAAATGACGTTGTAGTTTGTTTGACGTTTTACTGGCTAAGGTGATTTTATGTTTCTTTAATTCGTTTTTTAAGGTATAGTGTAGGTTGGCTCCGAATTCGACAGATACAAAGTTGCTGGGTTTATCAATCGGTTTACTAGTTTTGTTTTTTTGTTTGTTGATTATCTTATCAATAATACTGCTGGGGTAGCCATTGCTAACAGCTATATGTTTCAGAATGAGGTACTCAGAGTTGTAGTCTTCTGGTGACATTGGGATTCTTAACATTCTGTTAACGAAGCTGTTGTAAGCTGCCATTTTGTGAGCTTGTGGATGATTAGATGAGGCATGAATGGTGTGATCGGTAGTAGTTGGTTTCCTGTATATTTTGAATTTTATGTTGTCATTGTCTTTGGTAAGCGTTAAATCCAGAAAGTTTAAAGATTGGTTTAGTTCGACTTCCAAAGTAAACTTCAAATTAGAAGATATGTTATTTAAATAATTATTCAGAAGCTGCAGTTGTCTGGAGTTGCCTTTAAAAACCAAGAATATGTCGTCCACATATCTTTTGTAAAAAATTATATTATTGCAGAGTTTATTACTGTCGGAGAAAATGGATTCATTCTCGAAGTGGTTCAAGTAAATTTCCGATAATATGCTGGACAGGGGAGAGCCCATAGCCAAGCCGTCGTTTTGTAAATAGAATTTGTCGTTAAATGAAAAATAGTTTTGTTCTAAGGTGATTCTGAGTAAGGTAATCAATTCATCAATTGCTTCGGGGCTAAGTTCGGAGTTTTTTGACAGGTTGTCTCGAGTAATATCTAATGTCTTCTTGATTGGGACGTTGGTATATAAATTTACAATGTCTAGTGAAGCCAGTAGGTGTCTATTTTGTATTTTTACGTTGGAAAGTTGTTCTACGAGGTCTATGCTGTTTTTTAAGCTATGGTTATTCTCTAGATGAAAATTCCAAAAATTTTGTTAGACACATTATTGATCAAAAGATTCGTTCCATACTAACTAATAAAACACACAAGAAAAAAGTTTTGAAACACGATCTAAACACCATTAAATGCATTAAAGAAAAGTTAGTAACTAACGATTGTTTGATAACTAAATCAGATAAAGGCCAATGCATTGTCATTATGGACAAAAATGTATACAATGACAAAGTTATAGATTTTATCAAGAACAATAACATAACTGAAGTATCTAAAGACCCGACAGACACATTCCAGACCAGGTTAAAAAAATGCATTGAACAGAACCAAATCAATTTTGAACGGCGACCGTTGCAATCATCTAAAAATGATAAAACCCACAGCTCCGATACTTAGAGGTTTACCGAAAATCCATAAAGAGCAAATGCCCATAAGACCCCTAGTCAACTTCACGTCAGCCCCTACTTATAAAATTGCCAAATTGCTCGACAAACTGCTGAGAACCCATGTAAAACTACAGAATAACCATAGCTTAAAAAACAGCATAGACCTCGTAGAACAACTTTCCAACGTGAAAATACAAAATAGACACCTACTGGCTTCACTAGACATTGTAAATTTATATACCAACGTCCCAATCAAGAAGACATTAGATATTACTCGAGACAACCTGTCAAAAAACTCCGAACTTAGCCCCGAAGCAATTGATGAATTGATTACCTTACTCAGAATCACCTTAGAACAAAACTATTTTTCATTTAACGACAAATTCTATTTACAAAACGACGGCTTGGCTATGGGCTCTCCCCTGTCCAGCATATTATCGGAAATTTACTTGAACCACTTCGAGAATGAATCCATTTTCTCCGACAGTAATAAACTCTGCAATAATATAATTTTTTACAAAAGATATGTGGACGACATATTCTTGGTTTTTAAAGGCAACTCCAGACAACTGCAGCTTCTGAATAATTATTTAAATAACATATCTTCTAATTTGAAGTTTACTTTGGAAGTCGAACTAAACCAATCTTTAAACTTTCTGGATTTAACGCTTACCAAAGACAATGACAACATAAAATTCAAAATATACAGGAAACCAACTACTACCGATCACACCATTCATGCCTCATCTAATCATCCACAAGCTCACAAAATGGCAGCTTACAACAGCTTCGTTAACAGAATGTTAAGAATCCCAATGTCACCAGAAGACTACAACTCTGAGTACCTCATTCTGAAACATATAGCTGTTAGCAATGGCTACCCCAGCAGTATTATTGATAAGATAATCAACAAACAAAAAAACAAAACTAGTAAACCGATTGATAAACCCAGCAACTTTGTATCTGTCGAATTCGGAGCCAACATACACTATACCTTAAAAAACGAATTAAAGAAACATAAAATCACCTTAGCCAGTAAAACGTCAAACAAACTACAACGTCATTTGAGCCAAAACAGCCGTAAACAAAATGATAATGATTTAGATGATACAGGTGTTTACAAACTTTCGTGCAATGACTGCTCAAAATTATACATGGGCCAATCGGGACGTTCTTTTAACACCAGGTTTAAAGAACATCTCCCTAAACCAAAACTGTCACTACAACGTTCCAAATTTGCAGAACATTTAATTAATACCAATCACAATGTCAATAGTTGCCGAAATAATTTACAAATCTTGCACAAATGCAGTAAAGGCCCTCTCATGAACGTCTTAGAGAGTTTAGAAATTTATAAAGCTAATAAAAAATCCCCTCAAGACGTCTTGAATGAAAAACTAAATTTTGGTTCAAATATTTTATTCGATAGAATTGCAAGCATTGACAACAGAGCTTATACGGGTAGACCCTTACTGCGCCAGGACTAAATAATCCCTCTCTAGCAAACACCCGTACTGCGCCAGCACTAGTCCAGGTAGGCGAGGGGCGCCTTCTGGTTAATCTACCCATTGGTATTGCGAATGTAAACAAACATCACAGCTTTCGTTATTTGGAATTCATATTTTCAACTTTGTTTTCCCCACTTATTATTGGTCACATATTTTTATATTGTCGTATTTGATCCCCCTCCTGAAATAATTTCAGTTGTTAGTTAGTTTTCAACGTGAGGAGTTGTAGTTGTTATTTTGTTTCAATGTGTTTTTAGTTGTTGAGTTTCGTTTTGTTAGCGTTCTATTTATTTATTTGAATTAAAGTGTTTAGTTTTTAATCATGAAGAAAATTTTGAGTGAACGGGGAAAACCTTGTTAGTTATATAGTTGAAAACGTATATAGTTACGTCAAAGATCACCCTAGAGGAACGGTGGAGATGTCCAAATAACAACTTATTGTATTTTCTTTATACTTGCCTAGCTCTTTGTTAGTTTTTTTAGTTATTTATTTAAAGTCTCCATATACATACAAAGTTAAGAAAATTTTTTTAATGCTCTTAAGTCAGGAAAAATTGTTGAAATTAGTTTAAAGTCAGGGACATTTACATTAATTTTGCGGTATGGTTTGTTATGTTGAAATGAAATAGTTGCTGCAGAGATTAACAAAAGTTATGAAAAATTGGTGGCATATAATATGTAATTGTTATTACCATTTTTCTTATTTCATTTAAAGCTGCAAGTACATAGAATTTGATTTCTTACTAGGTATTGTTTTAGCATATAATTAGTCATAAGACCTGTGGCTATGGAGATGGCAGAGGGCATATTAAGTAATGAAAGTTTTTTTACTAGAAAAACAGTAATATTTAAATATTAAGACCACTCACAGTTCAATTCATAAAATAACAGGCGTTGAAAAATTATTTAGTCCATTTCTATTTGAATACTAAACCTTGATCATACATACTTGGATTGATTCTATAGTACTAAGACGAATACTACTAATTTGATCACTTAGGTTAACTAGGATAATCCATAAATATTAAAGATTAAATGTTTGCGGTCCAAAATGTTGAACGCATTCAAGGCAATGGACATACTTTACTAACCCAAGAATAAATAATAATTATTAATGTTTTTAATCGATTATCCGGCATAAATTAAATTAAACGAGAGCTAGAGCCCCGTGTTTGAAAACTCGACCGAAAGTTTGTAGTGTGTTTGTAGTGTTGTTTTATTATAAATCTTTTTGGAAAATTGTATATTGGGAACTAATACACTTTTTTAATGTTTAAATGTATTCTGGAATATCATTCGCCTTCCCATTAATGTTAGCCTATATATAGTATACTTATAGAAAATACAAACTGAATTTCGACATATTATTATTTCTATTATGATTGTGACAGAATTATTCACTTCAAAAATCATAATTAAAATTTTATTCAATTATATTTTATTATACCAACAACTAGAAGCAGATATTAATATTTGGATCAGCATTGTTACTCAAGTTTTTATTTCATAAAGTAGATTGAGTATTGTAGTAATAGGTTTTAGCACAAAATACAGTAGGTATTATGATTGTATAAGTCACAGAGTGTTTATAAATAAGTGGATAAATAAGTTTGATTTGATTAACACACTGAATTTAGGTATACGGTATCACACTGAATAACTCATTATTACGACAGTTTCTCTCAGAACTATTATTACAAAGAAAACACCGCTCTGGCGCAGTACAGTTCTGATTTTAGGGGGTAGATTTAAGTGCTGGCGCAGTGAGGGCCTTCTACCTAGACCCTCTGGCGCAGTAAGAGCGCCCCGATGTAGACATTCTCAAATACAAAGGGCTATCTTAGACCTAAAGGTTTAATGTTTTAACGTAGTTTAATATAGGTTTAACCATTGTTTAACATAGCCCTGGCATTCTCAGACTACAATTGAAATCAAAACAATTTCATAAGTAAACGTTAAATTCAAAACCATAAAGAAATAAATACTGTGTTTATTGTTTTATAAGATGATATATGCAATCGATCATAATGACTTGTCTTACCTTCAATTTTAACAGCATTCCACAAACTGAGCGTAGCTTTCAATGAATACTCAATGCCATCAAATGAAGGTGGTCGCTTTTTGCCGTGAAACATACTCCACGTCTCAACCCATTTCAAACCGTCCTGAATTGTTTCTAGCGATTTTGATAGGTGTGTGTTGGTAGAATCAGACAGTGAGCATTTGTAGGGGATAGGGTTGAATTGTGCTCTACTGTTCATAGCATCGAACAGGTCGTTCAAACGCTTCAAAAACTCAGCTGTCTGTTCAGCTTCTGGAGGAAGTTGTTTAGTCTCAACAGCTGTCAGCATGGCTGAGCTAACAGAGTGACTAAACACCTGAGTTGCTAGCTTCACGCTCATCTTCTCAAAACTATTCGGGTTAATGTGTTTACCTGTCAGTTTTGTTGCCCTAGCCGTGACAGACGATTGGTCGAGTTCGTACAAGTCATTTATATGTGACCAAATGGCAGAACCATCAACAGGGACAATTTTCCCCACACATACTCCTTGTTTGTTCTTCTTCATTAAATTATTTCTTTTAGATTTCAAAATTTGTGGAAAATCATAAATCCAGAAGATGGTTTTGTTTTGGCATTTGAAAAATTGTGTGTTTTTTGTTACACCCATGTTCTTTGCAGCCCCCCTGTTGATGGAACTCTGGTCACACACAACACTTTTGACATCAAGTCCTATTTCCATTAATTTCTCAACACACATCTGTAAAGTCTGGGCAATCATTTCTGATTTTTCGAGTCATTTATAACACAATATGCAAATGACATTTTCCATCTATGGATCAGACCTCTGACCATAAGTAACAGGATCTTGGTCCCTGGTATTCGAGATCTTCCAAGCTCTCCAAGATCTGTAAGGCCTGAAAATTACAAACATTGCAATTAAAACCTACTTAAATAGCCTAGAGCCTGATATTTAAAAAATCACAAAGCAAAGACATAATAAAATAATTCTTTTGTCTAATATAAGTGAGTTATAATTGGTAAGTTTGATCATCAACAATTTTAAATGTGGTTTGATTTATTTTAATAACTACGATTAATGTATTTGCTTCTTAAGGGGAGGGTACACTGAAAATTGGTCAAAAACTGCTAAAATATGGAAAATATTTTTTTGGTCCCTAATTATTTTTGAGGTCTTTCTGAATCAGACAAACATAATTTTGTTGCAAAAATTTATATATTTATATATAATAATAATTTTTAAAATAATGCTTACACGCAAATTTTGGGCAAATTTCGGTCAGCATTTCGCTGTGTTTTTACCAAAACTATGTTTTTTTATAGTTATGTAAATTATAGCTGAGATAAATTTTGTATTTTGGTGTTTTTGTCTTGTTGTCTTTGATATTTATTGTACACTGTCAGCCAATCTCAGCAAAAACAGCTGTTTGAATAAATAACAAACAGAAACCTTGTGTCATCTTCAAATGTTTGTTGTTGTGAGTGAAACCTAACCTTATATGTTTGTTAGTGATTATAAAAGTAGTTTTGGTTTATTATTTTCATTACAGGTAATAAAAGTGAGTAATAATGCCTAGAAAAGGTAAATTATCATCCAAAAATAAAAAGTCAATCTCTTGTAGATGGAAGAAAACTGATCCACCACCTCAGGTTCTGGCTGACCCTAGGCCCATATGTAACTTAGAAGATGTTGAGGTTATATACAGTGAAGATGAAACCTCAGATAATGAACAGACAAACAATGAACAAGGAGAGCCTTCTTCATCCAAGCCTACAGGCTTTGCATTGTATGATAGTTACAATAATGTAGTTACTGAAAATGACAATGCGCCGCAGTATGCACTAGTAGATTTAAAACTACTTACCAATTTCATGTGCCAGTTCTTATGTCCTATTTGTGCATGTGGTAGTTCTCTTCATGTCAAAAGCACTGTTAGTGAAGGATATGCTACATTACTTTGTCTGTCATGTGAGTCATGTGAGGAGGACTTCGTCTTTGAATCGTCAACACGCGTTGGTCAGGATAGCCTAGGCCCATCAGAAAAATCAACAAGGCCGCCTTACGATGTAAACCGAAGGATTGTGTCAGCTTTTACTTACATGGGTAAGCATCATAGAGCACTTGAGTCATTCAGCATGTTTATGAATATGAAGGTGATGCAAAAAAATGCCTTTTTTAGGCATAAAAAATCATTATGCGCAAGCATAGAGCGGAATGTCGAACAATCTCTCAAAGAAGCCCGATGTGAAGTTCGAAAAGCTTGTTCTGACCTAGGTGATATTGACAATCCAAACAAAACACTTGATTTGTGTGTCAGCTACGATGGTACCTGGCAGAAGCGAGGCTTCACTTCCAAGTACGGTGTAGGCTGCTGCATAGAGGTTACAACGGGTCTGGTGATTGACTTTGAGGTGCTGTCAAAGTTCTGTTCATTATGTGAACAGAGTAAAGTCTTATATGGGGATAACTCAGAAGTTTATCAGTTATGGTATGATGAGCACAAGCCTAACTGCAACTCCAATTACGATGGCTCTTCACCTGGAATGGAGATGATCGCAGCAGAAAGAATTTGGCGCAGGTCGGAAGAAAATAATTTCCGATATACAACTGTTGTGTCAGATGGTGATGCCAAAGCATTTGCTCACCTACATGATATTGAAATCTATAAAGAAACAAAACTAGAAAAAATTGAATGCCTAAACCACGTGGCTAAGAGACTTGGCACTGCCCTAAGAAAAGCTGTCCTAGATAATCGGAAAAGCGACATGCCCCTCGGAGGAAAAGGACCTGGAACCCTAACGGGAGTTGTTATTGACAAATTGACATCGTACTACAGGAATGCCGTACAAAACAATCTGGAGAGCGTGGAAAGTATGAGGAATGCAATTTACGCTACCCTTAGTCATTGTTCCTCAACGGACGAGAAGCCTCAGCACGAAAAGTGTCCAAAAGGTAAAGAATCATGGTGTTTTTTTCAAAGAGCACTGGCTAATGGTGAAATTCCCGAAGTACACACCAAAATGATAAAAACCCCTCTTGCTGAGCATGTGATAGACAAAATAAAACCAATTTACGCCAGGCTTACCTCAAGCTCACTATTAGAAAAGTGCGTAACAGGGAAAACGCAAAATGCAAACGAAGCGCTTCATCAAGTCATTTGGTCGAAATGTCCCAAAACAGTGTTTGTGAACCTCAAAACAATACAAATGGCAGTAGGCCAAGCTATTTGTGAATATAACACAGGGAGAGCATATTCAGTGACTGGGATGCAAAAGCAAAGTGGAATTAGCCCTGGGAAGTTTACCATAAACATTGCGAAGCGAATCGACGGAAAACGACTGCAGCTTGCTAAGAAAAGAAAAGAAAATAAGTATGAAGAATACAGAAAAAAGAAAAAACAAGCTGTTCTTAGAGAAGAAGAAAGAAGAATAAATCTAGAAGGCACAACCTATGGTGCAGGACACTTTTGAAATGTGTTAGTTATAGTTGATGAGCCTACATCGATTACAGGAATGGCTTATACATAGGTAATGTTATGGTTTATGCTCTAAAATTGCTAATAAATTAGTATTTTAGACCAAAATAGTTTTTATTTTACCAAAGAGAATAAAAAACATATAATATAAATTAGAAAAGTATATATTTTGTTTAAAAATTCATAAAAATGATTCTATTTTAGAAAACTTGCGATTCTCGAAAATTGAAATTTTCATGTTTTTAAGAACTAAAAATGCTAAAACTAAAAAAGTTTTGCAGATACAACAATACAATTTTGCATGATTGTTCTAAACATATACAGCTACAAATTTATGTATGGATTTACAAATATCTTTAGTAGTTGGTGAAAAAATAAAATTAATTGTAATAAAAATATAATTTTAAAATTTCTCGAAATTTAAACTTTTCCAGAAAACTCCACAGGAGACATATTTTCTTATGAATACATAAAGTTGTAGTCTATATCATATACTTCAAAATAACACTTTAAAAATGTGTCTACACGCTATAGGTTAGGAACCTTAGCGTTTACCGTAAACCTTTACAAAATTTCTAAAAAGAGGGGTGGTGGGGGGGAGGGGCGTGTAAATTAGGCCAAAAACCGGTTATATTTAATGAAATAGGTTATATGTACATAAAGAAAAGAAGTAAACAAAATATAATTATATAAATAGGATTTTAGAATTTTCAGTGTACCCTCCCCGTACAACGAGGAGTTAGCCCGTCCTACGTACGGGAATCGAGTAGTCAGTTAAAACTGTGTATAATTTAGAACAGATATTTTACACGTATAAAGACAAATTTTATTGCAGCCTGCAGCAGAAGGAGTAATTATTATCAATTGAGAAGTGCATAGGCCTAGACAACGATATCACCTTCCATCGCATACCTGCCTCTTCTATAATCAATATCAACGCAATACAATTACTCATACTACATATACACAATTTCCAGTAGGTCTAAATAGAAACTCACTAAAATAAACCGATAATATCCAATAAAATTCACAGTACACATATAACGTTGGTTTTTTCTTACCTACATCATTAAACGAATCGTCCACACATACCCCGTATATCAATTTCACTACATCAATCTTATCTTACTAATATTATAAATGTGAAAGTTTGTGTGTTTGTTTGTTTGTGTTTGAAGCTCAATCACGCATAAACCACTGGACGGATTGGGCTGAAACTTGGCATGATGATAGCTTTTTATCCCAGATGGTGCCAGGGGTGTACAGTCAACGCGGGAACATGCCCAGGTCAAGACACTGTTATAAGTAGACTTGTTAAATTAACTTTTGGGCATTCCTATACATTTAATGTGGAACCAGCGATGACAAATGGATTCGCATTGGATGCCGTCTTCATCTTGGACTACTTTAGCGCATACTGGACAACAGGTTTCCATTAAAGTTTTTTTCGTTGGCATTTTAAACTTAAAATGACTGTTCTTCACGGTAGCTACTCGATTCACCACAGACTAATACTTTTTATAGGGATGCCACTAGATGTCAATATACGGTGTATTGAAGATTTGCTGATGTCATCCAGTTGATGGGCAGCTTTTCTAGTAGAGTTTATGAATCTTATAGGTTTCGTTGTTCTTTAACCATTATTTTTAGATCTTGACATTGCCACGTAAAATGCTCCATGCTGAAAGCAGGGCTCTGGCAGATAATGACCAACGTTTCAAGTGTGTGTCCTTGAATTTTGTAATAGTAATGGCAAAAGCGATTCGACATGGGAACTGTCGACGTTTGAATTTTAGGTATGCACGTCTCTCCTTTATGTGTTGCCAAACCATTCATCCGTTCGCCAACAGTCGATTGTTTCATCAGAACAACAACATATATTTTTATATAGACAACAACAGTCACGCTTTTTAAAGTAGATTCAACATTGATATAAAAAACAATAAATACAACAAATATTCACGTGGGAACAATAGAAAAGTGATAGAATGTACCATAGGTATTGTTATAAGATAAATTTGTTAATATTTAATATTTAGGGTATAGACAATAGTAGCTATAAAATAATTTAAAAAATTATGCTAACAACCAAAGGTACACAAATGTTTATTGAAAACTTGCTTAAAGAAATCGTGCATGGTTTGGTCTAGTTTTTTTATATGTAATTTTAAGTAGAATTTAGATTTATGAACTGTATGGATAAAAATTACAAATTTGAAAATTATAGTTTGATTATAGTTGGTATATAAAAGAACCGATGAAGAACTACTATTGGACATTTTCCAACGGCGGTCTCGTTCTCGCACCTCTCAGCTCATAAGGGCGAGTGTGCGTGCGTGTGGGGGTGACTGACCGGGTGTCCAGGGACCGATATACAGTGGTTTGTCTGGGCGCGCTGACCCTTGTGTACTAAGCCGTCCCTTACGCCAAAGCCACGAGACAGCGCTGAGGCGCTGAACAACCCCAAAGAGCCGTGTGGGCCAGATGTTTTTTGGAAATGAGCAATAAACACCCCTCTACACCCCCCGCCATGGCGCGGCCGCGCGCCCAGGCTGGCTGCGACTACTGTACTTTGCTAAATAAAATAGATTAATTGTACTGTAATTTCACCTGACCTTGAGTCACTAGCCTCACCACTATACTATACGCTTTCGCTTTCATCATTCATGCCCACCTACATAAGGGTGTCCCTTCATGCGTCTTCATTCATACCAAAGATAATAAACAACTGCAATAGCTCTGTCACCAGGTTAGGAGGGAGTGTTAGGACCCTACTTGGAGGGTAGGGATGGATGACAAACACAGAGCAGTTTACGTTTGAAAGCAAAATGCATATATTTAACTAAGCATACAATATTATAACACCCAACATGTAATATTAGGTTAAGCTGTTGGATATACACAACAATAGTGGTTTTCATTACTAGTCTTGAAAGCGACTTATTGCGGTGAGTGTTTTCGCAGTGATGAAAATAACATTAATTACCTATATACAAACTATACTATCTTAATTGAAAGTAGATAAATCCCTTATTACAAGTAGTGGAGAACTGCCGGTTTTACCCCACTTTAGACACGTTTTTCCCATGTTATTCTTATGGGGATTATTTTTGGCCACCAAATCTAAAATCCTGATCTTTGCCTGCAAATCCTTATATAATTGTCAAACCTTATTTTTTACTTATTCTCTATATATATATTCGGTATTAAGCTAAAAAAAGCTAATTATTTCATTTATTGACTCATACATGTGTATATGTATAGTAGTGTAAAAACGCTATTCACTGGAGCAGCAGGAGGAGCAACCCCCAATTGTACCATAACACCCCATCATGTGTACAGTTTATTGTGTATCTGTTTTGGTTTAAATATATATATTTCTATGTAATAACACTATTCAATGAACCAGGAGCATGTGCACCCCTCCAACTGTCCCATAGTATAGTAGTGTAAAAACGCTATTCACTGCAGGAGCAGGTGCAACCCCCAATTGTACCATAGCACCCCACCATGTGTACACAATATTTTACTCGATTGTTTTGGATTTAATGCACAATTGCTAGTACATCTACCATTCCCCTTTCCAGTTGATATATTATATTTCTATTTCAAAATCATGTATGTGCGAACTCGGCTCATGGCGTGGGTGTGCTCCCGGTCACGGGCATGCTCCTGCTTCTTGCCTCTAGTGGTGATGTTGTGAAAACGTCACTCACTTGGGCTTGCTCTTTGCTTTTTTTTTGTCTCTAGTGATCTAGTCTTGGATCTGTTGAAGTAATTTTTAAAAATTTTAAATTTCTAGCTGAAAATTTAGAAAATTTCCAAAATTTTGAAATTTTCGAAAAGTCTATAAATAGAAGTGACACAAATTTTTTTTGTTATATATAAAAATGAGGCCCACCTGTCAACACTGCTCCGTGTCGCTCTCCACCAAAAGTAACCTGATTCGCCACTACAAGGTAATTCATCAAATGAAGGTATGTAAAGTTTGTAATTTAATCTGTGATAGTAACATTGCTCTAAAATCACATATATTACAAAGTCACAAGACTTGTAATTTTTGTAAGAAAAATGTTGTTGGACATTTTAAAAGACATGTTAATTCTTGCATGAAATTTCCATACACAATGATTAAATTTGTGGGTGAATCGATTAGAGCTGAACTTGAAAATAATCTCAAGTCTTGTCCTCTACCGATAAAATGGACTTTAGTTAGGAGAATCAAATTTATAAAATATTCAATGGATCAAAATGGTAAATTAGTTAATGAAAAAGAATGTATAGCAGATTTTAGAAGTCTTACTACCTTAACTATTGAGAAGAGAGATTTAAAGCCTCAAATTGAAAATGCACTTTTAAAGATTGATGCTTCCATACACAAATATCAAGCCCAAGGCAGTGGATGGATATATGACCATACTAAATATTGGCAGTTGCACGTTTACAAGTATAAACCCCTAACTCCAAAGTCATATATCCCCACACCAAAAAGTATTCAATCAAAACATGCTGTTTTAAATATAAAGAATTCTGACAATAGATGCTTTCTTTGGTCGATTTTAGCAGCTTTACATCCAAGGAATGTAAACAATGCTGAAAGGGTTTTTAATTATGTGCCCTATGAAAGTCAGTTGAATATGACAAACATAAAGTATCCTGTGAAAATACCTGATATAGATAAATTTGAAATACAAAATAATATAAGTATTAATGTATTTGGGGTTGAATATGATAAATTTATATATCCATTAAGAACAACCAAACTAAATCGTAATACTCACATTGATTTATTATTATTGCAAGAAGGTCGTAAATCACATTATTGTTTAATTCGTGATTTTGATAAGTTAATGTTCCACTCTACAAAAGATAATAATAAGAAGCATTTTTGCAAGTTGTGTTTACAACATTTTTATACTAATGATAAATTAGAACGTCATGCAACATTGTTACCTTCCAAAATTATATTTATACCTCAGCTATACTCAGTGGGTGAGTGGGTTAGGTTAGGAGTTGAATTTCTAAGACTAGGTCAGGAAAAAGCGCCACTTGTTTTTTTTTTAAAGGTTAAGGTGAAAACAAGAAACCCCCTTTTAAATTCGAATACATATCAATTTACTCAATCAATAAATCACAAAACACAATTTTTTTTATAAATGTGAACCGTTAATTCAGAGCTCATACAAGTTACAAAGTATTTTGTTACTCAAAAATATTTCCAAACCCCTAAGCTTTATGACTTGCTTCAGAATACAACAATTATAATACAATACCAAGTAAATACCTAATTTACAAAATATTTCAAACGTCCTTCTACTATATATTTAAATCAGAAACCCTTTTTTTTTTTGTTTTAAGTAGATAAGAGAACAAATAATTATTATATATACACAATACACCAATATAGAACAAGTTTAGAATAAAAGTTAAGAATTACTTAGGCTTAAAGCCATTAAATAACTGTGCAGTAGCACGACACAGTTCATAGGTTCGATGATCGGTTACTCAGCTGGAAAAACTGTCCCAGAGAATCACAGCACAAGAAAATTGGAAAAACATAAGTGTCTGACCTTAAGTGTTGAAGCGTAGTCACCACAAGTTATCAATAATATATCCTAAGGTCCAGGTAGATTATTGTTGGTCTCAAATTACAACCTTCTAGAAGTTTCCTCAATAAGTGATAATCTCAACAGGGTATACTCAAAAAAGCCTGAAAATGTAGTATACCTAGCATTAAACAGTGTCATAAAAGTACAGTTCTGGGAATCCTGAAATATTCATTTACATATACAATGTGTATGGAACAGAAACAATATAAATTTATCTTGGTAATTCATCAAACATTAAATTGCAACATCATTAATAATATTAATTACTTGTAAGTAGAAAAGAATTAAAAGAGTTAATATTACAAATTCAATAAGTACCTTTCCTTCAGCAATCATATACTACTGTAGTAAAACATCTCAATTATTGTACTCATAAATCAACATTAATAATAATCTTTGTATATGAAATAAAAATTATATTTGCAAGGTTAAACAGTGAGATTCACATAATAATAACTGATTAATCACAAAACTGAACAAATTTATAATGTAACTTTAATTTCCATAAATCATTGGTATTACCGTTACTGCAACGGTAAACGATTGCAATAAAGAAATTATTTCTTTACTACAAAGCTAACATGTCAATACCTTTACAAATTAAAGAAGGTGAAACAATTAATTTATACAAACAACTATTACCTGTAATGAGAGGATAAAATATTCAAAAAAAATTACCATAAGATTCAATATTTAGTTACATAAGACTTGCAGGAAAAGTTTTGAGATACACATGTGAAATCCTGAGTTGAATGATATTGCTTTCTGGATAAAAATTGATTATTTAAAACACAATACATTTCTCCCAATATTTACAAGAGAATGGATTTTTTTCATCAGTTTTCCTTCATAGTAATACAGTTTGAAATGAAATTAAATTAAACATAGACAAATGTACTCACCCTATGGGCTTTTGAAGACAAGTTTTCACAGATAAAAATTCCTTAAATACATTAATCATAAATAGACAAAATTTCCTTATTTGCACATATTTACAGGTAGTTAACATTTCATTTTCACTTGAGAAATAGGTATGTATTCTTGAGTTTTAATATCCCAACAAAAGGCTACAAAAATTATTTAACTCAACATAGAACACATTAAATCCTGCTTCAGCAGTAGTCAATTCCCAAGTGACGCTCTGTAATGGTTAGTTCAAGTTGGCAGACAGGAAATTTTAGGAATTCAGGAATGGAATGTAGAGATAAGGATGGTTGAGTACACAGTCCAACTGTAGACAATAGATGCTCGGAAATTCACTTCCTTTTTAAACTAAAATATTGAAGAGCTGAAATGTGAAATCTTTTGAAATAGTTTTATAAAATATAAAATGGTCACAACATATTGTAAAAACTTTGATGCCCAAAGAGTGGAAATGTCTAAACAAGATACATTACAATTTAAAAATTATAAATATCAACTTAAAGCCCCATTTGTAATTTATGCTGATTTTGAGTGCTTTATAAACTCAAACAACCATATTCCATCTGGATTTGCATTTGTTGTAGTGAGAGATTCTAAGATTATTTCTGAAGAGTTATATAGTGGTGCAAATGTTTTGGACGTGTTTTTCAAAAGATTATTTGAGACTTATGATTATATTAAAAGTCAAATGGCGATATATATTCCCCTAGTAATGACTCCAGAGCAAGAGGCGTCTTTCCAAAACTCAACACATTGTCATATTTGTGAAAAGCCCCTATATTTTGATAGGGTTAGAGATCATTGCCATTCCTCTGGCCAATACCGTGGAGCTGCCCACAATGATTGTAATTTAAACTATAAAGTAACAAAGAAAATACCAGTATTCTTCCATAACTTGAAAAATTACGATGGACATTTAATAATGCAACACTTGGGAAAATTTAATAATCGTAAATTAAATTGCATAGCTAAAGATATGGAAAAATATATATCATTCTCTGTAGATGATTTAGTATTTTTAGATTCATACAACTTTCTGTCTCTTCCATTATATAAATTGGCTTCCAATTTAAACACATTTAGATTCATACAAAATCCACTACTACAACGTAAAGGTGTATATCCCTATGAATATATGACGGGACCAGATAAGTTCGCAGAGTCTCTACCCCCAATTGAAACATTTTACAGTTCTATAACTAAAGAACATATCTCTCCCAATGAATATGAACATGCTAAAAATGTATGGACCCATTTTAATATAAATAATTTACAAGAATATCATGATTTATATCTTAAAACAGATGTATTGCTACTGGCTGATGTGTTTGAGACATTTAGAGACCTGTGTTTAAAAGATTACAAACTTGACCCTGTACATATGTATTCACTTCCTGGACTTACATGGGAGGCCTGTCTTAGAATGACAGGAATAAAATTACAATTATTCAAAGATATTGACATGCATTTGTTCATAGAAAGTGCGATTCGAGGAGGAGTCAGTATGATTTCTACACGTTACGCTAAAGCAAATAATAGATATATGGGTGAACACTATGATCCTAATCAAGAGAGTGTCTATTTAATATATTTAGATTGTAACTCGCTATACTCAACAGCGATGTGCGAGCCGCTACCTATGGATGGATTTTGTTGGTCGAATGAGATAGACTACAAATATAATCAAAATGATGAGTTTGGATACATTTTAGAAGTTGATTTAAAATATGATAAAAGCTTACATGATTTACATAATGACTATCCATTAGCACCAGAGAAAATGAATGGAAAATTAATACCAAATTTAAATGACAAAACTAAATATATTTTACATTATAAAGCATTACAAAAATATGAGGAATTGGGTTTGATTGTAACAAAATACCATAGAATTTTAAAATTTAGACAGTCTAAATGGCTTGCGCCCTATATTAATTTTAATATTGAAAAACGCAAATGTGCTAAAACTGATTTCGAAAAAGACTTTTACAAATTGTTAAATAATAGTCTCTTTGGTCGAACAATTATGAATCAACGCAAGTTTCGTGACATATATCTCAAGGATGAGTCACTATTAACAAAATATGTCACTAATCCAAGGTTTGACTGTAGCAAAAAGTTTGATAACAATTTACATGCTATACATTTAAATAAATTAGTTGTAAAGTTTAATAAACCAATATATTTAGGAATGACCATTTTGGATATTAGTAAAGTAATAATGTATGATTTCCACTATAATTATATGTCAAAATTTAAGAATAAAAGATTTCTAATGACAGATACAGATTCATTAATGTATGCTATAGTTACAGAGGACTTTTACAAGGAAATAGAATGTGACTTACACTATTTTGATACCTCTGGATATAGTAAAGACAATTTCTTATACTCTGATAAAAATAAAAAAGTCACTGGAAAGTTTAAAGATGAATTCGGTGGTCATATTATGTATGAATATTGTGGTTTAAGACCAAAGTTATATTCTTACATTCCTCTAAAATGGTTATATGAAGAAGACAAGCAAGCTTTAGAGGTGAAGAAAGCTAAAGGAGCTGATGGTGCCACTGTTAAACATCTCCTCAGACATCAACATTATTTGAACTGCCTTGCAACTGGGCAAGATTACTATGAGAATGTGACAAGAATTAAATCTATAAATCATCATCTTCAAACCTTAACCATGAATAAAAAAGTACTATCCTTTGACGATGACAAGAGGTTTATTCTAGAAGATGGCATCAATACTCTTGCGCTTGGTCATTATAAAATCGATGTTCAAAATGTGTAGATATATAATAAATGCAAATGTTAAAAAAATCTTTCATTTATTTATCCTTACCATCCTCTTGATAGAATTGGTCAAACATAAATCTATATTTGCCATTATTCTTTGACCTTTCTTTGTCTATTACGAAAAAGCCATATTTAGTTTTATCCCAACATTGATGACAGAGATTTTTAAATTGGTCAAATGAAAAGTCATTACCAACATGATTGTGATATACATGTTTTAAATTTAAATCATCTTGTTTAAATAATATTAGGAAATTTACATTATCACGTAAATGTTTGTGTACTTTGCTGTAAGATTGACACAAGTAAAAACAGTTAATATTTTTATGTCGACCCATTGAGAAAAATTGTGTAATATTTGGACTATTTATGTCATCAAACACAACAACTGACTGTGATTTTACATCATTTGGTGTGATTTCACAGTCAGTAAACGTGTGTAATTTCACTTCGTCACACAAACTAAATATTTCAATTATTTTTTTATATTTTTCTTGTTCTAACGATTTGGATATTAAATACAAGTTTGTAAATTTTAATCCTTCCTTTCTTACAATTAAGTTATAAATTACAACCGTCTTCCCACTTCCACTTGGACCGCAAATAACACATCGAATATTGGTAGGAAATAGACCCAACTTCTTTGGTATATTTTCCTTAGTATGTACTATTTTAAATTTGTGTTTTTGTTGAATAAAAGACATTTTTTATATAATAAAAATGGTAAAAAATGATAATAAGAAAACATGTAAAAAGGGCAAAGGTTTATTCCTAAAGCCTTACAGGGGTCGAGGGTTATTGAATACTCTTATAAATAACCTTCCATTCCCACTTCACATACCATCATATCGGTACTGTGGACCTGGAACGAATATACGTGAGAATCTAGCCAAAAATGTACCTCCAAAAAATAAACTAGACTCTTATTGTAAAGAGCATGATATATTCTACATGAATAATCCCGATACTGCTGCTCGGAACAAAGCAGACATGAGATTAGCAGACTTAGCTTGGACTAGAGTAACGGCCAAGGATGCAAGTCTTGCTGAAAAAGCTGCTGCTTATGCAGTGACAAATTTGATGAAGGCAAAAGCAAAAATGGGAATGGGATTAAAATTTAATAAAAAAGATGGACAACTACCAGCTGTTAGAGGCCGCAAAAGACGTGCCTCACTTCAGAGGGGTGTACCTAAAAAGCGAGCTAAAAAATCTAACACCAAGAGTAAAAGAGTGCGGAATAGTTAATTTAGACAGTTCATCTGGCACACATTGGACAGCATATCGTAAAAATAAAGATATTGTAATTTATTTTGACCCATTTGGAATCCAACCTCCAAAAGAAGTAATTAAATATTTTGAGGGATATAAAATATTCTATACAACTGATCAAATACAAGATTTAAATAGTTCTATTTGTGGAATTTTATGTTTATCATTCATAAAAAATATTTCTTTATAAAAATGGATTCATTTACTATAACATTTTCGGGTACAGAGCCAGAGCTAAAGTCAGTGTTCTTTCCTCCCATTGAATTAAATGATGATTATGTAATTGGATTAGTAGATTTTCAAAGTTATAATTCTATATTTAATGTTAAAAAACCACTAAATACTTTAACATATTACAAAGTAGAGAAAATGACATAACCAAAAGGAGATATCTCAGTTGATGATTTAAACCAGTTATTAAATGGCAAACTTAAAGTTATAATAGATAAAAATGGAGAAGCATTAATTAATACTAAATCCAAACTTTTATTCAAAGGGCTTATTCCAAAATTAAATCAACTTAAAGGAAAAAAAATTAACCATTAGTGAAGGTGATGATGTTTTCTATTATGACCACAATACTCCAGTTACAATAGAAATTTCTGAAGGAACATATGAGGTGGTTGAGCTTGCAAAGGAAATTCAAAAGCAAGTCCCAGACTTTTTCCTTACAGCTAATAATAAAACTATGAAAGCTACACTACTTTCTAGCCATGTGTTTGATTTTACAAAACCATGTTTAGGGTCTGTTTTATTGGGATTTAAAGGTGTTTCTACTCCTGGTGTTCAGTTTGAATCTACAAATAAAATAAACATTAATAATGTAAATGTGATTAGAGTAAAATGTAATATTGCAAACGGGTCCTATTTAAATGGCAACAAATCACACACCATACATAGCTTTTATCCAGAAGCTCCTCCTGGCTACAAAATTATTGAAGTTCCAAGAAATATTATATATTTTCCTGTAAATAAGAGAAGTTTAGATGTTGTCAGTATTACATTTGCCGATCAACATGACAAGGCAATTGACTTTAACGGAGAAGAAACTACAATTACTTGTCATATAAAAAAGATATGAGAATTTATAAGAATTTATCTATAAGTGTACAAAATGCTAGGTTCCTAAAGTCAATAGGACTAAAGTTAAAATTTTCTATTAATAAAAATGGAAGATTTTCTAGATGTTACAGGGAAATCCCAATTCGACGATAGTGTGGTTAAAATTACAAATCACTCCTATGTTCCCCACAACACTTTGGCAATAAATAATTCTGATGAAATTCGAATATGTATTAATAATCAAGACTTGCTAACTCTCCCATGTAGGAGTTATCTGTATATTAAGGGAGAAATTGAAAATCATGATAAAGGTCATTTTATAAATAATGCATTTGCGTTCTTATTTGATGAAATTAGATATGAAGTCGCAGGTAAAGAAATAGACATTGTAAGAAACCCAGGAATTTCTAGTCTTATGAAAATATTGAGCTCTTACAATAAAACTACTAAATTGTCAAATGTGGCATTTGATTCTGATACAAATTTAAAAGAGTTCCATAAAGGTGGTAAGTTTAGTACATGTTTGCCATTAGAGCTGTTAATGGGTGTATTTGAGGATTTTAATAAGGTATTAGTAAATGTCAAACAAGAATTGGTGTTGAAAAGATCCAAAAATGATTTGAATTGTATATTAACAACCGCTAGTGTTCCAGCCAGTGGCACTGCTGATACGATTCCCAAAATTACACTTAACTCAATTCAATGGGTGATGCCACATGTGATACCATCAGATGGAGAGAAGTTACAATTACAAAAGATGTTATTGCAAAATAAAAATTTGCAAATTGCATTTAGAAGCTTAGAGCTGCATGAACTTCCATCATATCCCAATACTACAAGACATACATGGTCAGTAAAGACGTCTTCAAGTTTGGAGAAGCCTAGGTATATTATATTTGGTTTCCAAACAGCTAGGGATAATAGTGCACGAAAAAGAACTGATGAATTTGATCACTGTAAATTAAAAAATCTCAAAGTATTTCTAAACTCTGAATATTATCCTTATAGTGATTTAAATCTCGACTTTGAAAATGGAGATGTCTCTAAAGCTTATGAGATGTTTATGAGGTTTAGAGAGACTTACTACAATACTATCCCAGATCCTATGATTAGTAGGGCTGAGTTTATGAAGAAATATCCACTAATTGTAATAGACTGTTCTAGACAGAACGAAACAGTGAAGGAAGGAATTGTTGATATTAAATTAGAGATTGAAACTGCAGAAAATGTGCCAGCAAATACATCTGCATATTGTTTGATAATACATGATAAAGTGTTTGAGTACAATCCTTTGTCAAATGAGATAAATAAAATGTAAATAAAAGATGAAAAACATTCAACAAGAATTGGTTGACTCTGCAAATCAAATACGAGAGAAATATAGAGCTTTAAAACGTGGCAAGTTTCTAGAGGCTGAAGAGAGGTTCCAGACATTCCAACCTTTACTAGAGCCATTACAAGAATTAAAGAAAATCACATCAGAGAGGCCTCGAATGGAGATACTCCCAATGACTCCATCTAGAATATCAATGATACCAAGATTACAACCATTACAACCATCCACTCCACAGAAATTAGATTTTGGTCTTTTAGCATCAGACTATTTAGGAAATTACCTCAGTAAAAGTAGTATGACAGACACTACATATGGTATTAGACGAGAAGCAAATAAATTTTTTATTGGAAATAAGGAAGTTGATATTGCCAATGATGATGTTACAGTTGCAAATAAAACCTACAAGGGGACAAAAGGTTTATGGGAATTGTTAACGTTAAAAGAACCTGAGAACTATACTCAGGCTGATTTGCAAAATTATAAAGAGATTTTAGAAGCTACAAATGGACATTTAAAGAGTTACAAAGATGGTGCACCAATTTCAAGTAATAGACATACTAAATATCTTAATATAATTAAACCTCTATTTAAATCTGTTGGTGAAGGTTTGAGACAAGTGACTGGTAATAAAATAGACTATATTTATTGGGATGATCCTAATGAGCTTGTAGATAGGTTAAGACTTCTTTGGCTAAGTCGCCAAGCCGGTAACTCAGGAGTGGATAATGAAATAGATTCCATTATTGAGGAATTGAGAGAAAGTGGAATTATTTATTAAATAAAAATATGTTTATAGATAAATTTTATCGTTTATACAATCCATATAATAAGCCTGCAGAACCCAGGGCGGCAACCATGAGTAGTGAACCTACTTTAAATTTACAAGACGATAGTTGGAGTGGTTTAAACCGTAAAATTGGTAATGTTAAAGATGGAGAGTTTGTAGATGATGTATCAACTTTAGGACAGACATTAACTAGAAAAGGTGATGTCTTTTTACAAGGTAAAATTAAATATGAATTTTTAGAATCCAAGAATAAAAATTGGAATGCTAAAAAACGGAAAATTACTAATGTGGAAAGGGGTGAAAGTTTAGATGATGTGCCCACTTTACAACAGACTTTAATACGAACAGATGGTGGTACATTTGTACAAGACAATAATAATTATGAATTTTTAGAATCAGAGAATGGTGTTTGGAATGCTAAGAAACGGAAAATTACTAATGTAGAAAAGGGTGAAAGTTTAGATGATGTGCCCACTTTACAACAGACTTTAATACGAAAAGAAGATGGTAAATTTATACAAGATGATAATAATTATGAATTTTTAGAATCAGAGAATGGTGTTTGGAATGCTAAGAAACAGAAACTTAGCAATTTGATGGAAGGTACAGATAGTAAAGATGCTGTGAATGTTTCACAAGTTCCAAAAATGGAAGCAGGCTATTGGAGTTTTTATAATAAAAGGTTAGTACGTGTTAAACCTGCCATTGATGAAACTGACTGTGTTATAAAAGAACAGACTATAACTTTTGATAAAAAAGAAAAATGTTGGGATGCCAAAAAACAATTTATAAGAAATCTACCAGAGGGGGAACATTCGGATGATATTTGTCTAATGTCACAAGCTATGCATTACGATGGATCAAAATTTGTATATGGAGAAAAAATTTTTAATTTGATGGAATATAATCCTGATTTATTAGTTGCTGACCCCACATCCTTGAGTGGATTTAAGTATATAGATAATAGACCATATATACCAGAAAACTATGTATTTAAAAGAATGGAAGATAATCTATTGATTGGGGCTAATGGTGATGTATTTAGAGTTACAGGAAAGGATGATGTTATAAAAAATGAATGAAATTGCATACGAACTTCATAAGCCTGCAAGAAAGAATTTCATTAGAAGGTCTTTTAAAGTATTGGGTATAAACGAAACCATACAAATAGATTTAATTGATATGCAAAACTATGCTAGAGAAAATTCTGGCAATAAATATATTTTAACTTTAATAGATACATTTTCTAAAAAAGCTTATGCTGCTCCACTAAAGAATAAGACAGGGTTAGTGGTTACAGAAGCCATTAAAACCATTCTACCAAAGGGGGTTAAAAACATTCAATCCGACAATGGAAAAGAATTTTTTAATCAATATTTTAGCAAACTAATGAAACAATTAAATATTAATCACTATCACACTTTTTCTACAACTAAGGCTGCAATTGTGGAGAGGTTTCAGAGAACTTTAAAGAATTGGTTGTATAGGGAATTTAGTGCTCAGGGAAGTTATAAATGGTTGGATTTATTTCCAAAGTTAATTCGAAAATATAATAATAAAGTGCATAGATCTATAGGAATGAAGCCTAACCAAGTAAATATTAAGAACAGTAAATATGTGCATGAGAGGTTGCATGAAAGGACTTCTAAAGTAGTGCAAGTTAAAAAGCCAAGATATAAGGTAGGTGATAGTGTGAGGATTTCCAAGTATAAACATGTTTTTAGTAAAGGTTATACTCCAAATTGGACAGGGGAACTATTTACAATAGCAGAAGTTAAGAATACAAAGCCTGTGACTTATATCTTGAAAGATGAAAATGGTAATATAATCAGGGGAGGATTCTATACAGAGGAGTTGTTAAAGACCAAGTATAAAGACATGTATTTAGTAGAAAAGGTAATTAGGAGAAAGGGTGATTTATTGTATGTCAAATGGCTTGGGTTCCCAAGTAGCCAGAACTCATGGATTTCCACTAAGGATGTCCAAGGGAGCACACCCACGCCATGAGCCGAGTTCGCACATACATGATTTTGAAATAGAAATATAATATATCAACTGGAAAGGGGAATGGTAGATGTACTAGCAATTGTGCATTAAAACCAAAACAATCGAGTAAAATATCGTGTACACATGATGGGGTGCTATGGTACAATTGGGGGTTGCACCGCATCCTCATGCAGTGAATAGCGTTTTTACACTACTATACTATGGGACAGTTGGAGGGGTGCACGTGCTCCTGGTTCATTGAATAGTGTTATTACATAGAAATATATATATTTAAACCAAAACAGATACACAATAAACTGTACACATGATAGGGTGCTATGGTACAACTTAGGGTTGCTCCTCCTGCTGCTCCAGTGAATAGCGTTTTTACACTACTATACATATACACATGCATGGGTCAATAAATAAAATAATTAGTTTTTTTTTATTTTTGCTTAATATCGAATATATTTATGGGGAATAACTAAGAAATAAGGTTTGACAATTTTATAGGGATATTTGGGCAAAGATCAGGATTTTTAGAATTGGTGGCCAAAAAATGATCCCCATGTTATTTTTATGGGAAAAAACGCTCAAAGTGAGCGTAAAAAGTGAGCGGGTAAAACCCGTATATTGCCACTACTATTACATTCACTCAAACATGTTTACGGATAATATCAATAGAAGTATTTTAAATACAAAACTATTGATATTACGAAATAGTCTTTAAACTATAATAATTAAAACATAAAACCAAATACAGAAGGTATCAAAAAGAAAAGAACATGTAGGAGATAGAAAATTGATACCCAATGATTATGCTTGAGTTCGTAAACTATATCCAAACTATGATTTGCTTAATTATTTATTTGGCTAAAATAATTTACTTACCGCAACTCCTTACCCACTCTTGCGAGAGGTGTTTAAGAAATCTGAACATTCGTAAGTCCTTTTTCTTCTTATACGAATTCTTGCACTTTCTGTAACTACAAACTGTCGTAGTCGTTCTCTCCATGTCGACGTTAACTGAATTACTGAATGGCACAACTGACGAAGAAAGTGTACAGCAGCGCGGCGGTGGTCGTGCCAATAAACATATTTTTTGTCTAAGGGTAAGAGTTGGGGCTTGTCGGCAAGACTATTGTGTGGCGATCAAACACTCGTTTCTACCAAGAAAATCCTAATACATTTTTAAGAAGTTAGCAATGTTTGTTTTTCAGTACTTTTACCAAATTCTATTTGGCATGTGCACTAGTAATGTCAGCTGTAACACAAATTACCACCCTTAATGTAATTTGGTGTATAGCTTTAACTATACTGCAAATTTAACGGTAAATTTACATAATTTGAGTAGATGCTAATTTTGATTTCCACAGGACATTCCAGTTCATAAATATATAACATTTCCTATAACTTGTTATTTAAAGTAATTATTCTGCATATTTTCTAAAGCATATAAGCTACAATGTTAAATTATTAATTGTAAGCGTAACATAATTCCGTTAATAATCTCATGATTATCACACAATGGCTAAATTTTTATAAATTATTTAGATATGAAGAGAACAACTATGATGGTCATTTCATTTAAGCTCTAGGACGCAGAGTGAAGTGTTCGTGCACTGTATCCTGTAGCGTATAGCCTGTGACGGGTGCGAGGCGAGAGAATCTCTCCCAGCCGGCTGAGTTGGCCGGTCGACCGACTGAGTTGCACGACATGGCAACCGCGCTTAGTCGGTTTCGAGACTAGCGCCGCCTAGGATCTAGTCGGTTTTTGGGCGAAAAATTTTTAACACATATTAGCATTGCGTGGGGCATCTGTGTCTATACTCCTTTTATCTATGGTATAAGTTAGATCTTCAACATTACTTAAATTGGGAAAATATGCTTTATGGAAATAGTTTTGCAAAAATCCAATTTAAGACAAATTGATATCACCCTTAGTCTGCAGGTTTGCTGCTTCAGGAGTATTTCTGCTCTGGTACTTTACTCATTTTTTGTATGTTTAGTACACTTTGATGGGTGTTATTAATTTAATTAATCATTTCCAAAATTTATTACAATTTAAGTTAGTGACGCGATTTCTGATCTATACCTTTTTCTGATTTATAGATGCTGTCAGGAGAAAGCTTCGAGAAGCATCGACTGAGGACATGAAGAATTCAGTCAAGAAGTGGCTGCAGCAAGCCATACCCAGATTGATGAAGAGGTATTTTTAAATTTCATTTTAATTATTTCTTTGTGATTAATAAGAAATTATTATGAGTAAAGGTTGTCTATAAAAGAACTCCCCATTTACTAGCACCCGTCACCATAGCACCATTTTCTGGCTCATTGCAACTCTAGATATTTTCAAATTTTATATGCCACAGCGTTGCCAACAAAATAATGACTAAAAATTTACAATTGGTAGGCCTTGTAGCCTATTGGTAGGCCTTGAGTTTAAGTGTTTGTTATTGAGAAATTAACTTCATATTTCCAATCTGTTAAGATATGTATATGGAAAACCTAAGAGTTATATAGACACTCTGTATTTAGGTTTCCATTGAAAACTGTACACAGTTCTTCTGTTAGTTAGGCTATCGTACTTAATAAAAATGCCATTTAGATTATTAAAACTCTATTAGTAAAAAAATTTACCGTACCTATGAAATATTAATAGAACCAGTTAAATTCAAGGATTATTTTACCTTTTTACCTCACATTTTCCTGTCCTCATGGGTCTCAGGCCTGTGCATGGAAAGTATCATATTGCAGCACTATAGTCAAGTCAATTAGATTTCAATAATTTTAGTTATACAGTATATTGAGTCAAGATACCACTGAGTGTGAGAAAAGCTACATGTATATGTACAGTGGTATTAGATGCAGCAATTTTTTTACCTTTAATGTCTCATTTCTTGCAAAATTTGGCAGCTAGGTAGACTATCTAGAAAACGCGCGGCCAAGTCAGTTAACCGAATGAGATAGAGTAGTGCTGCCGCCATGCAGGCGATACTAGCGTCGGCCGCGCTAGACTCATTTCGGCGGCAAAATTCCAATCTGACTATTTTCTAAATTTATTTGGAAACCTAAGTAAAGAAATTACTTAATTAATAAAATATAATATGTCTTTTGATTTTATGAGATTTTGGTTTCAAACAATGCTATCAGAACATAAAAATGTATAGGAAAACCAGGAAAATTACAACAAAAACAAGTTTTATTTAATGTTTACTACAAATACCGGGATTTATCTTTGTTATATATTTTCTTATTGTCTTAATATTCAAAAATTATCCTAATTAATAAAATAGTGTCAACATTTATACTGATGTAAGGGAAATGTTAATTAAATTTAAATTATTTTAATTCACAGAATATATAATGTACATATAATATCATGATCAATGGCTAACTAGTTTGACTGTTCTAACACTTCACCTTGTTGGCAGAACTGGAGAACAGCTGTTAATTAACTAAAGTCATTTTTGTAATGAGCTGTTTCTTCAAATCTTTCTTAGTTGGCTGATTCCCTTAAAAATTGTACAAACTCGTGAAAATGTAAGTAGAAAACATTTTAAAAATAAGAAAATTGATTTATGTGGTATTGTATCGTAAATAATCTTGTTTGCCATGTTTTTACCTATGATTATATATATTCTTTTGATTGTCTGTCAGTTAATAACTTTGTAAATGTCAAATATTAAATACTCAACTTTCATGCTACATTTGGTTTGAAAAAGCACATGTTCTGAGAATATTTTATAAATTGTAAAATCACCTTAAATTAATTATGTTTGCCTCAATTATGTGAAACTAGTATTACTTTAGTTTACCTGTTATTATTTCTTTTGAAATTGTTACAGACGAGTTCAAGCATTAGGCCTACTGTACTTGAAACAGTCATAGTCCGTAGGAACTGGGAATCACAGCCTATTTAAGCCAGTCAAAACGTAGGAATTTTACCAAGTAAGACTGTTGCCATTTAATTACTGATATAGTAATATTAGATATCATTTATAAGGAAGATTATAAAGGATTTTCGTTTATTTAGAAGAATTAAATTATAATTTGTTATTACCATGCATTGGAGTAATTTGTGCAGCATCCTAACATCTGAGGGAAATCACCTAATGATAGGTTATCACAGCAAACCTCATCTTAGCTGTTAGCTTGGTGTTGAAGAATAATAAGTCCAAATTAAATCTAGCCTACCTACTCTCCGGTGATTGGCCATACAGGGGTACTGGGTAGCGTATACATTACAGTAAAAATTCAACAACAGGTAATGGAATTGAAAGGCAAACAAAAAAGTCCTACGAAATACGAATTATTGGCCTAGCACTGAAAGGGTTAAAAGGGTACATTGACACAGCAAAAACTTATATTATTCAAATAAACTTGAAGAATGTAATGGTAATATTGCCCAACAAAGGAAAATTATTAATAACTTGACTGGAAATTTAAAAGATAAGAACATTGATAGGATTGAGTTAAACGATGGGACACTGATAACAGAGCCTCGCCTTATCGCCCAGGAAATAAACAACCACCTTGTCTCAATACAGGCTGGACAACCAATCACTTTCCCTGCAGCAATTCTTCCTCCTATGTACATCTGTCCACAAACGTTTTTTATAGAACCAACTACAGTGCAGGAAATAAAGTCAGTTTTTAGTAATTTAAAAAACAAACAATCTACTGGCTTTGATGGCATCAGTGTCAGTTTATTTAAACATGTAATTGACAAAATATCTCTCGTTTTAGAATACATATTTAATATGAGTTTCGACAAAGGTATTTTTCCAGAGACACTCAAATTAAGTTTAGTTGTACCCAGTTAAAATAATAATTCTTTTAATTTAAAAAATCTCAGACCCATAAGCTTACGTTCAGTTTTTTCTGCAGTACTCGAGAAGCTCATGATGATTAAAATTGACAAATTTTTAAATAAAACTCATTTTTTCAGTAATAAGCAGTTTGGTTTTATTAAGTGCAGATCAACAGAAAGTGCTTTGTTGGCAGTAACCGATCACATCTTCCAATGATTAAACTCAAAACTGAAAACAACAGATCTATTTAATGATTTAACAAAGCTTTTGACATGGTAAATCACCCGAAGGGTCAACGACTTCAGGTATCTTATTTTTAGTGTTCATCAACGATTTATTAAATCTACCTTTTAACGGAAATATCTTTGCTTTTGCTGATGACATTGCTCTTTTTTACACACAAAGCGCGATTTTATGTTGATGGAAAATTTAATAAACGAGGATCTTTTACTTTAAAGAAATTGGTGTTTGATCAATAGAATGCAGGGAAATGTAAACAAAACCGAATTTGTTAATTTCCACTCAACTGGATTCGAATTGCCAGCTCCTTTAATTGTTCACTCCTCAAATTGCAGTCCACAACTGTGTAAATGCCAGCCGTTAGAAAAAGTAAAGTCTATAAAATATTTAGGAGTTCTGCTCGATGAAAAAGTCACCTTCGAACCTCATTTATTAATCTACATGCTAAGATACGAACACAAATAAGACAATTTTATTTTTTAGGAAACATTTGTAACGAATCACTTTTGAGAAGATTATACTTTGTACTAATCAACTCAAGATTGCAATATGCCTTGCCATGCTGGGGGGGGGGACCTATAAAACCTTGATAAATAGCTGATTAAGAACAACACAAAACTTTTTTATGCAGATAGTTTTGATACAACCTAAAAGAACAAGTTCATTTCCACTCTACCAACAGTTAAAAATTTTGCCCATACAGCACCTTTTTGTTTTCAAAGTTATTACTTGTTCGAAGTGGAAACAGAGTTAACGTCATACCAAATATTACACACACATACATAACAAGAATCATTACCAATAATACTCTGAAACTACCCAAAGTAAATAAAGCTATTTTTCGTCACTCTTTTCAATATCTAGGACAAAAATACCATAATTATCTACCATTTCACATAAAGAATAGTTTAAATTTAGAATAAAAAGCAGTTTAGCAAAGCAACGATAATTTGGCTTTCTTCTCAGCAGGACATAAATTATATCAATAATATCCTGTTGTAATAACTTCATTGTTTATAAATACTAGATTTTAGACTAATACCATCAGATGCACAGTTCAGGCGAAATCCAATGTTTTATAACAGATACTAGACCTTTACAACTTCATGTAAGCCGATAAGTTAGTATAAACAAACTGGTTACACTACTGGATCAAGTAGCCAGTCATATTTCTCTATATGTCAAGTATTGTTATATTGCGGTTTTTTGTGGGAAATAAAATTCATTATTTATTATTCATTATTCATAATATTCATCACTTCCACTTCTTGTAAATACCATTAATACTAATATCCAAGTTTTTAAGAGAGGGCCCTAGCAGGATAAAATAGCAGACCTACATATCCTTGATGTAATGATGTAAATTGCCATGTAGACCTTAAGTTCGTGCCAAAATGAGGAGATGGATTTTGTTGGATCCTGATCCTAGGGGCGGAGGTAGGGTGAACAGCAACATCATACATAGCGATTTTTAAAATATTTTTTTAAAACATTAATTATTAAATGATACTTTTTATTTTCAGGTGAAAGTAATGTCTACACTTGGAGGAAAAGATGCACATTTTTTGATGATCAATATCCTAAAAGCAACATTAGTGGACGAAGCTGCAGAATTGTTTTCCCTTACAGGAAAGAAAATGGGAAACTTCCCCCTCAAGAGGAAGTTCCTAGAAACGAAAACTTGTTGCTCGATGTTTGGTAAGCATTTTTTATGATATTTTTACTTGATTAATAATTTGCAAGAATGTAGTTTAGAGGTTCAAGAATTGTCTTTTTTCAGATATTTTTCATTTTGATGTCCCCAGAAGCCAAAAACACCATTCGTTCAAATTTATATATATATTGTACTAATATGTAATATTTTTAATTTTCATTATTTTAAAACAGAATAAATTAAATGGCCACTTAGGATAAAATACAGTATGTGAAATAATTTTTTGTTTGGTTAAGAAAAACAAATCACTCTAACCTGTTGGCAATCCTGCAAATCAGCTGTTATCATCTTTGGTCAAAGTTGAGATTCATGGTAAAGTAAATAGTTCAGTTCTAGTTCATGTCTGGGCCCCAAAGCAATCACACACTCGTTGTCATGTAAGTTAAAAATTATTTCATTTTGATATTAAGTTGAAGAAATATGTATTGTATATTAGGTATCAAGACTCTTATATGGTCAAAAATATATAATTCATATTTTTGCAAGTCATCACAAAGTGTAATATTATTGTGTAAATACAAAGTCAATTTCCTGTGAACAGCAACAGCATACATAGCGATTTTTAAAATATTTTTTTTTATTCATAACTCAGACAATTATCAGTTTTAGTTGATTTTGTAATGCAATGGGTAAATCATTTCATGAAAATTCTAAAATTGTGTTATATACAGGGTGTCCCGTAACTCTCTGGACACTTGTATATAGCGTTATTCCTTAGGTCAAGACAAACACATTTCACCATAGGAACATGGGTCTGTGGTGTCTAGTTTACCGACTGTCGGTATTTATGTGTTTTTTACAAAAACACTAATAACTCCTAAACGGTTTGAGATACAGCTTTGATATTTTGCAAAAATGTTAATCTTATTAAGACCTATTATCTTTAGAAATTATACTAAAAAATCATTAACCGTTTCAAAATGGCGGCCATTTAAAATATTTGATGCCAAATTTCACGAAAACCGTTAACTTTACAAAAAAATTGCAAGAGACAAAAAAGTTTGTAAATTTTATTTAGTTTTCAATGATACCTTATTTGTTAAGATTGGATAAATAATAACAGAGAAATGTCTTCTTTTCTGAACGCATGACCACTTTTCTCCATTTAAACAATGCTAAACAACGTAAAAGGAGTATTAGCATTGTTTAAATGGAGAAAAGTGGTCATACATTTAGAAAACAACACGTTTCTCTGTTATTATTTATCCAATCTTAACAAATAAGGTATCATTGAAAACTACATAAAATTTACAAACTTTTTTGTCTCTTGCAATTTTTTTGTAAAGTTAACGGTTTTCGTGAAATTTTGCATCAAATATTTTAAATGGCCGCCATTTTGAAACGGTTAATGATTTTTTAGTATCATTTCTAACGATAATAGGTCTTAATAAGATTAACATTTTTGCAAAATATCAAAGCTGTATCTCAAACCGTTTAGGAGTTATTAGTTTTTTTGTAAAAAACACACAAATACCGACAGTCGGTAAACTAGACACCACAGACCCATGTTCCTATGGTGAAATGTGTTTGTCTTGACCTAAGGAATAACGCTATATACAAGTGTCCAGAGAGTTACGGGACACCCTGTATATATAAAATATTATATATATAATTATAGCATTGCCAAAAAAATTATTTTCTTATATTTTTCAGAATCATTCCAAAGAAGATAAGAAAAATCATATAGAATATATTAATAGAAGCCGGAAGCCGATCAGATCTTTCAACAGATCTTGATGGTTAAAAAAACCAATCAGGGCACTCTAGGGCTAAAAAAGGTTCCACTACCCCTCATCTTCTTCCCCACAAAGTAAAGATAACGACAACATTATGCCGTTTACAAACCCGCCATAAACATTTGAGGCACAAACAAAACGCGAGTTACAATCGGAACGTCTACCGGTACCCAATGTGTCAGCAGTGGTCAAAGATTCGTCAGCTCCCTACAAGACAAGACGTGAGAACACCACCACCACCACCACCTAAAACGGTGCAAATTAAAATGAGGTCTCCTTACTTTACCAGCCAGACAATGATGAATAGTAGTGTTGAGGATCCATGTGAGGATCTAGGACTATTGTTTTTGCCCATAAAATCTGATGAAGAGTTCTCAACATTGGAAGAAAACCTTAATGCAGCATTTCCCAACCTGTGGTACGTGTACCACTAGTGGTACGCAGTGACGTACGAGTAGGCCTAGTCATTTCACCATAGTTGACACCGATTTACTACTATTAACAATTCATTGACAACCGGTAAAATCTGTCTAAAATATAGTTATCAACACATTAGAACAAGGACGAGATAATTTGTTAGACAGCTATTATAGTTACTGCCTTATAACAGCAACAATCAAGTAATATGTGCGAGATTCAAAATTAATGCGCCCAGTCTTCAGGCGACGTGCACGTCTTTTTTAGTACTACGTGCACGTATTCGGAAATGATCGGGATGGCTCGGTGCTCGGCTCATCAGTAGGGATGTGCGATTGTCGACAGTCCCTTACAATCGGTTGTCCCGATATTCCCTTACAATCGATTGTCCCGATAATATCGATAGACAATTAATATACATAATTAGTACTACTTTAAAATCAAACTTGTATTAAGAAAACTGCATAAATGAAACAAATGCTTCATAACAACGTTGTTTATTAACATATATTATGCCGTGTTCATGTCGGAGCTACGATTAGTGATACTAGCTGCGATCCTAGCAATGCGTATATAATAACGACGTGCTTTGTAATAGGCCCGTTTACGTCGGAGCTGCGCTGTTAATCGCTCTTGGGTCTCGACCATCGATGAGAGCAGCGATAATAGCTCAGTCCATTTTCTCAGCTAGTATCGAGGTTTCCAAAATGGATGTTGATAATTTAATATCACAAGTTTTTATGAGACCAGCATTGTAGGACAAGTGTGATAAAAATCACCACAATAGATTTGTGTTAGACAAGCTGTGGAATGAAGTTGCTGAATAATTGAAAACAAAACGTAGGTAAAAATTTGTTATATTTACATGTGTACAACACTACAGTGGATTTTACATAAGTACATTTTAAACAGGTTTCGTATTTTTTTTGCTCTGCTATCTGGCCTGCCTGTAGGTCTACGTTGTGTGACAGGTATTGTTTGCAAGTGTTTGAGTTTATTTAGGTTATGACCATTATTGTGACATTATGCAATAAGCAAATACACTTACAATGTGGTCAGCCAACTCGACTGAAGTTTGAATTGTTGTTCCTAGTACTCTCCACTTTGCATTGATAATAATTCACATTCGACAGTTCGTCGTGCCCTTGACAATCTTGAATTAAAGTAAGCTTCGTCAGCCTGTAAGTCGTCTGTGCTAAAAGGTATTAACAAATTTGGTAGGAGTGGATAAGCATCATCTCCAACCATGACATGTGGGACGGTAATATGAGAATTTGGCAGAGCCTTGTCGTTTGGAATTTGAAGTCCTCCGTTTGATAGTTGTAGGAACAAACTTGATGATCTAAATGTTCCACCGTCACTCTGTTTCCCGTATCCACCAACATCAATGGTGATGAATTTATAATTGGCATCCACAAGTCCTTGTAAAACAATAGAAAAAAACCTTTTATAATTGAAAAACATCGAACCAGAGTGAGTAGGACAATATATCCGGATATGTTTACCATCAATACTACCCAAACAGATAGGGAAATTCCAAAGGTTATAGTAGTCATCAGCAATTATTTTGAAATCTTCTTCATCAGGAATTTTCATGTGTAGGGGTTGAAGTAATTCCCATATAACTTTAACAACTTCGTCAACAGTTTTTGATACGGTTGACACTCCCATTCGAAAGGTAAATGCCAAGCTTCTAAACGACTGTCCCGTAGATAAATATCTGAAAAATATTCATTATGTTATTTTTTTCGGAAACTGCAGTCAAAGGCAAGTGGAAAACTTTACGTGACAAGTTTAGTTAACTGTCTTGGTATTCATTCCAAAGCCGAAGTCTGGTGATGCTCAGGACTGTGTGGACTACACTGGGGAATGGAAATATTTTTTTTTAAAAGCTTACTGCCCCATATCAAAACACTGCATCCATTGGAAAAACTGGAATACCGGATGAAGGTAATGAAAATAACGCAAGATTTCATTAGATCTGCAACCTCCACTGAGAACAACGTCAGCCAGTCAAGTGCTACTAAGTTTTTTTTATGAAACTGTTACCTATAATATAGATGCCAATGAAGATGAAAACCAATCATGTACTTTGCAACCTTTGGGTTGATTTCTGAGGAAATGTTTATGTTCCATGATAACAATAAACCTACTTACCTTAATGTTAGCATTAATCGTTCCTCTGCCATTATAGGTCTCGTGTGATAATTATTCCAGTCCTTTTGGATGTTATCGGAAATTTTCGTCAAAATGTAGTCGAAAGATTCTACAGTATTTTCATCCTCATGTAGTCAGAACATTTTCTGGGATCTTGTCTTAAATCTTTATACAAATGATGGTACTCCCCAAATACATTCCTCTCCACGTTGATAGGATGTACACAATATTTACTTTTATTGCATCCTAGTAAATAATCCTTTACTGCATTTTAAGCAATAATTAAATATTCTTCAGAATCACTCATCATGAACTCGTTTTTTAATACAACAAGAAATCACGAATCAATCTTTCAGCACGAGTCGCGGCTCAGACATGAACAGCCGATAACAGCAAAGCGCTACTCTCTACTAGCATCGCTGCTCTCATCGTTGCAACGATCTAAAAATATTTGCATGTCAGCTTTGGTTGGGTTTAGCCATAGACAAAAAGAATTGTTTAGCCGACTCCTGTTCTAATTTATGATCTGTCCTGCTTTTGAGAATATCCTTTCAGCTGCTACAGACGTGGCAGGAACGGATAAATATTGTTCTGCAAGCTTTTTGCGAAATAGTAAACTTAGTATCCCCCCAATAGTGAAATACGTTTGTTTTTTCCTTCTTTTGTATAGCCAGTTCCTAAAACAAAAATATTTAACAGTAATATTTTGCTTCATTGGCGAGTTGGCATTTTCAGTATATTTATAGCATTAAACAAAGTATTTTCTAGTGCCTTCTGAGCAGACTCAGCATTTTCTGTGTTTAGAAATGGAGTTTTCTTCCAATGAGGATCCAGGATTGTAGCTAGCTGTGTAGTTGTCCTTCTTTCATAGGGTACAAGTCGTTTTGTAATCCCCTGCACTAGTTTGCCAGTTTTTTCATCTCTTTGTAAAGATCGTACATGTTGTGTTCCAGGCAATACACAATAGGAATTACCAGTGAAGATGTGGCATAATTCTCTCCTGATATTGTTTCAGTCGCTTCATTGAATGCTGTAAGCAACTGCACGAGATCTTTTAAGATGAAGACTTCTTCTGCTGTGAAGTAAGATATTTTGCTTTTTTAAACTTGGATATAGCTATTACAAGAGGCTCTCCAATATCCAAAATTCGCTGTATCATATGGAATGTAGAATTCCATCTGGTCGGTACCTCCTGTATTAATTTCAGCGGAGGTTTTGAGAGCCGTTTTTGCTCAGCCTTCGATATTTCTCCTGTCACGTTACTGGTTTTGAAGGTGGTGACAATTTCCTTAGTTTTCGAAATGATTGGTTTGACATCGATGATGCCAAGTGCATCAGTAATTACGAGCTGCAGCGTATGAGCGAAGCATCCAATGTGTTTTGTGTTTAGTATAGTTCCGTTTTTTGCCATGTTGCTAGCGTTATCCGTCACGAGACAAACTAACTCATTAGCTAGGTTAAATTCATTCAAAGTGGAATGAATTTCTTTGCTGATATTTTCAGAGTTGTGTCTCTGTACAACTTTTGTTGTTGTCAGGACAGCGCTTTTTAATTCCCAGTCTAAAACAAAATGTAAAGTCAGGGTCAAGTAGTTATTTCCGGATAGGGATGTCCACATATTCGAAGTGCATGAAATGTAGTCAATATTTTCTAGAAATATACATTAGCTTTTCTTTGGCTCTCAAGTATAAGTCTGACAACATAACATCTGAAATGGTTCGCCTTGCTGGAAGGGAATATCTCGGATCTAGGGCTTTCACAAACTGTACAAATCCAGGCTTTTTAACAACGTGAAAAGGCTCTAGGTCTGTGGGGATCATTTTCATAAGTGCTGAATAAAGCTCTTTTTTGTTTGTACTTTCTAACGTAGGACTCGGGACTTTTAAAAGTAAAATCACTCAATTTTCTTTGTTTAGGCTTACTAGGGCCAGGGCCAGCAACAAATTCATCACCATCTGTAGGTGAACCACCTGCCTTTTATTTGCAGGCTACGTATTTATCTTTGTGTCAACGGACTAGATAGTCTCTTAAATTGCTGGTGTTTAATTTGTTGTTTATTACCTGTTTACAGATTTTGCACGTAGATGATTTGGCATCGTTCCGGTCGAAAAACTCCCACACATTAGACTTCTTGTTCTTACTCATTATGTAAAATTACAGTAAAATTTTGTTATGAAAAGGAAAGATTTTACAGTACTAGGTAGCCTGGGCATGAGGAATTGTTAATACTTATCTAAATAAAAAACAAATCGTAACGTTTTTTGTTTATTCATATTTTTATATCCGAAAAAAATCAGGAATGAATCTCATATTAATTTTTGTCCTATTTGTCTATCGGTGATGCCAATATACCAATATATGCTGCATTCCCAGATAGTATCTCAGAATAAGAACATACCAACTATAACCCTAAAGCCACTTTAAAGTTTAGTTGTTGTTGAAATGTTGGTAAATAGAGTGATCGGGAGGCAGCAAGGCGTGCGGTGGGTAACCAAAGATGGATATGTTTTTAAGTTGAAGCGGAAATTGAAAAACATATTACAAGTCGCGATGGTGTGCCAAGACATAAACTGCGCCGCTTTGAGTTTAATTCAATTTGACAGGCCGTACGAGTGTGAACCTGATTCGGGCGAAGTGATTTTTGTCAAAAAAGGTTATACCGCCGGGATTAAGTGCAAGCAGGAGAAGTACTTTCCCGGGTGGCTTACTGTATACACACTGTAGGTTGTATATAAAATCTAAAGCTCTTACCTGAAATGTAAAAAATATCTGATACAAGCGGTTCAGTTAGGTTTGGATCATATAACCAATTATTGATTTTTAACTATTTCATATAGTATATCTAAAGAATCACATTAGGCTATTCATTTCACGTCCTCTTCCCATTGCGAAGCACGGGTATACCCGCAAGTCAAATACAGTTACAGTATATTTTGCGAGTCCCATGCCTCACTTTAAGTTTAAGTTTCCTAAATGTTACACTCGCTTAGCTTAGTGAAGAGGTGTTAGGTTAATGAGACATAAGACTGCTTAAGGGTGTTACTCAACGTGTAATGAACAAAAATTTAAATTACGAAAACAACAAAAGTTAAAAGTGTTACAACAGCAAAAGAAAACTTTGAAAATGAAAAAAACAACAATAATAAGATAAATTAATTTGCAACGTTAAATTTACAAGAAAAGAAAATCAATAGAAAATATAAAAGAATTAGTTACTGACAAATTATATGACTTTTATGTTTGACAAAGTGTTAGTTAGATATTTTATTCTTTCTACATACTGTCTATTGTCCCAGAAGCACACACACCGATACACGCACTCCCAAACTCCCGATCTTCTTTCTCCGGTGGCCCGTGGTGATCTCCCCGATGTTTTCTTTCAGATCCTCCAGCTCCAAGAGTCTTGACCCCTCCATCTTCTTCATTAGCCCTTCTCATTGGCTGATTACCGATAGGGTGTGTGGCTAATAGGTTAACGGTGTTTCTTGGAAGTCAGCCCTACCGGTCATCGCCTAGCTCACATCAGCTGGGAAAGGAATTTGTAAATCGATGCTCATGCTACTGTTCAACTCTGTTCACACCAACTGGTCGACTAAGTGTAATGTGAACAGAGTGTCTGCATAGATGAGCACCGTGGGTACGGGGTTAATCCCCTTTCTTACACCCCCCTGGTTAAAACGTCAACCTACCACCGGTTGACAATAAAAAAGAAAAAAGACAACTTAAGGAGATACGCGGAAACATCAATCGCGAAGGTGGGAATCGAACGGATATCTTGATGTGCGTTCCGACTCTTCTTCCCCCCTTCCTGCGACGCGACGCGATCTTGAGGATCGGCGCATTTGTTTGTTTCGCGACCCTTCCAGCGACGCGGTAGAATGAGCTGGTGGTGTATAGCTCATAGTCGCTCACGTCTTCTTTCGCCCCATCGAGTCTCCTTAAGTCAATTGATTGTTTCAATAATTTTGAACTATTTAAATATTAGCTGTTTGTTAAGATGTTATATTTTAGTTTTTTGTTTGTTTTATTTTTTTAAATTTATTATTATAAATTAGTTTTTGATGTTGAGATTATAAATGATTTATTCTGGGTTACACTTTGTTATATTAATATTCTTTTTGAGGGGTTTGAGGTTTTGTGATTAGATTCATTTTAATATTGAGTATATGGATGAAATATGCTGCAATAATGAGCAAGATTGTTAATATTATTATCCAGACTAATAAAATGTTTGATGAGATTTAGGGATCGATTGGGTTATTTTAGTGGCGCGACAGAATGATATGGAGTTACGATTTATGAGACTTCATTAAATTATTCCGGTCACGATATGCGTTGGAATTTCCGCGCCAGCTGACTGAGTAGGTTGCCATATGAGAAGGATAGCGGCGAGCACTACAGCTGGGACGGTGAAATGGGCAGCATCACGGCGTCGGGGTTGAATGGACGGCGAGTGCTGACTATGCGATGACGATGAAGTCATGTCGTGTTGCGGTGACCTTGTACTTGGTGTTGGCTTCAGGGACTGTTTAACTGCTGAAACTTACTTAACAGTGGAATTATTACATGTTGTAATAGTTTTATTCACAATTGTTGGTACTTGGTAACATACAATTTTAATCGATTCATATGCTTTCCCTACTAAGACTATCTATCTACTTATTGTAATGAATATTTAGTTGTTTGAAATTTATGTTACATGGAACTTAAAATATGACACTTGAATGATACCTGATGTTGTTAGACACATAATGTTCAAAATGGTATTTGGTTCACAATTACTTTATGACGACACTTTGTTATAGGAGTTTTGAACATAAATGTTTTATTTTAATTATTTATGAATTCTTGCGTGAAAGTCCTTTCTTTCCTTAATAATCTAGAGAGTTGTAAAGAAAATTGTTTGAGTGAATAATTAAGGGTGATCAATCCTTAATTACATCTCGTTGAGTGGAGTTTGTCCTTGGGCTGTACACCAAACCAACTTGTATGTCACTGAATGTCACTAATTATCATTCATCTTACGCGCACTAGTCAAATCACTAAGTGTCCAACGTGTAAGTAAGTTGCTCGTTACAAGAACTAAAAATACAGTTACAATGGTAAACTTGATTGCGATTGTCTGTGTGTGTCTGCGTGGCCACGCGATATCTTTGTATTAAAAGTCGACTTAACACTTGAGTTTTGTGTAGCTACACATTATTTACATAATATTTACACAAGTTTGCGGGAGTGCGTGTGCTTCGGGAATAGACGTACTAATTGTTTCTTAGAATACACATTGCTTACGTATGACTAACTAAACCTAATATATAAGTGAATACTAGCTAAGGTTAAAGCATATGAATCATATATGTATTGTGGTTAATTATTTTGTGTAGCAATAAATCAAAATCAGATAAATAGCTAACTTGTGAAATATATTTATGAATTATTGTATGTTACCAAAATTATCTTATAAAATAAACATAGTATCTATTGACCTAACGTAACTAAATATTTTTATTTTACAAGTCTTGTTTGAAAAACTTTCATTCGGGAGACATGAATTACTTCTTTGACAAGTTTTCCATTTTTTAAGATTTCCACTAGATAAGAGACTGGTGTAACTTGTTTTAATACAGTATACGGACCTTTGTAGCGGTAAGAAAATTTTGTTTGATTTTCCCTCAAATTTGTAGGGTACCATATGAGAACTTGGTCTCCTGGGTGTAAGATTAAGTCTCTCCTATTCCTATCGTAATACATTTTTTGTTTCTTTTGTTCACTAGCTATGATAGAAGGTATAGTCTCCCTGATTTCATTTACAATTCTTAAGTTTTCTAACAGATCTTTTTCTACATTTGGATTTACAAACAAAGTATCACTTGGAAAGCTTGGCTCAAAGCCTAAAAATAAGTACGACGGTTTGTACTTGGTTGTCTGGTGTTTACTGTTATTGTAAGCAAAAAGTACATAGTCAATGTATTGTGACCATGCGTTTGGTTTTTCAGCTACATAATGAGAAATCATATTTATCAACGTGTTATTAAAGTTTTCTACTTGTCCATTAACTTGTGGTGTGAAAGCACTACTTAGAATTTGGCATGTACCTATTGCTGTGGTTAAGTCACGAATCAAATTGTTGTTAAATTCAGTACCTCTATCTGATTGTATAATAGAAGGTGTTCCATAAGTACAAATTAGTTTTAAGAGACATTTTACAATTGATTTACCATCTGCAACTACAAGTGGGAAAGCAAAAGCAAATCGACTACAGGCATCAGTTACTGTTAAAATGTATTTATATCTATTGCTAGGATTTAATGGACCAATTATGTCCAGTTGGATTCGTTCAAATATTTTGTTAGTGGGAGGGATAGGATTAAGGAAGCCATACTTCTTCTTCGGAGAGTTCTTTCTTTTCTGACAACTTTCGCAGGTTTTCACGTAGTTTTCGACATCTGTTGACATACCAATCCAATGATATCTTTCTTTGATTTTTCCGAGAGTCTTGAATGTACTTAGATGTCCTCCTGATAACGGTGAATTGTGGTACTCCTGAAGGATGTTGTTGACGAGTTTTCGCGGTATTGCTATAACATGTCTGTGAGGATCAGAATCGTTGTACATTCGGTAGAGTACACCATTCTCCGTCTTGTAATACGTGGCCATTTTCCTGTACTTTTGTTCCACAAGATCAGGATTTTCCAAAGCAAGTAAGATGCATTTTAGGTCATCGTCCTGAGCTTGCAATTTCTTCAAGTCCACGAGATGAAGGGCATTTACTGAAGTAAGGTTGAAAGTGAAATCCTCTTCTATAGTCTTGTCAACCGGATTTCTGCTTAAGAAGTCAGGCAAGACTAAGGATTTACCTGCCTTGTGAGTAATTTCCAGGTCGTAGTCACATATTAAATTCGAGAGTCTGGTGAGTCTAGATGAAGCTCCTTTAAATGATTTATAATATTGCAATGCAGAATGATCAGTGAAAACCTTTACTTTTCTTCCAAATAAAAATTCTCTCCATTTTACCAATGCATAGACTAAGGATAAGAATTCTTTTTCTGAAACGCTGTAGTAAACTTCATTTGGTTTTAGTTTTCTACTTAAATACTGAATAGGATGTTCTGTAGATGTTTCTGGATCATACTGGGTCATTACTGCTCCTATAGCATAATTTGATGCGTCTGTGTACACTCTGGTCTCTCTGTGTTCTACGAAGTGGCTGAGAAGTGGCGGTGAGGTGAGAATCGTCTTGAGTTCCTGGAATGAAGTCTCACAGTCGTTTGTCCATTGAAACTTCTTCGTTGCGTTGAATTCCTTTATGAGTGTTGTTAAGGGCATGGATATTTTTGCAAAGTTTTTAACAAATCTACGGAAGTAATTTGCAGCTCCAAGAAACGATCTTACTTGTTTAATGGTAGTTGGGGTTTTAAATTTAATTATGGATTCTATATTTGTTTTTAATGGCAAACAGCCTTTAGAACTTACTTCATGTCCAAGTATGTTTATTTTATCGTACATGAATTGACACTTTTTTGAGTTTAGCTTTAGGTTAACATTGTTTAGCTCTTGTAAAATAATTTCTATGTTTTCCAACTGTTCGTCAAATGTTTTTCCTAACACGGTGATGTCATCAATGAATGGTATGCATCTGCTATACAAATGTTTTGATAAAATTCTAGTTATGGCTCTTTGGAAAGCTACTGTAGCAATGGATAGCCCTTGTGGCATTCTTCTAAACTGATACTTTCCCGTTTGTGTGATAACGGTTAAATATTTTCTGTCTTCTGGGGCTATCTCTAACTGAAAGAAAGCGTTTTTCAAATCTAAGTGGGTAAAATAAGTCATTTCAGATAAACAAGACAAGACCAAATCTACTGAGACTATGGGGAAATTTTGTTGTTCTAAACATTTGTTAACTGATCTCAAATCAGATATTACACGCGATGAGCTGTCAGAGTTGGTTATTACGAACATTGGGCTGGCGAACTCTGTGTATTCGGGCGATTCTTCGAGTATACCTGCCTTTGTTAGTTTTTCGATTTCTTCTTGAAGGATTTTGCGTTCTTTTAGGCTTTGCCTATAAGGAGGATGATATACTGGTTTAGCATCTGATTTTAGGTTAAGTTTAACTGGTGGTAGTTTAGCTGGACCTAAATCTTCTGGGGTCTGACTTAGGGGAGGTACGAATGAGGCATTTAGTTCAAAATTCCTCCGCGAACAGCGCTGTAATAGAGAGCACTTTGTCAATGAAGGTTTACTATTCGCAAAAATAGTTCTGTTCATAAAATAAAATTATAAATGCCTCAAATTCAATTTTATAATTTTTTTAATTATAAAATTAAACTATCATAACCTAACCGAACTAACCAAACTTGCTGATAATTAAATAATATAAAAAAGATTAGTAATAGAAAAAATAATTATGTTTATTAAATAAAACTAGAAATTGCTCCTTTAAAATTGTATAATGACTTAATAATAAAATTAAACTGTCATAACCGAACCAAACCAACCAAACTTGCTGATAATGATAAAATCTGAGACAAAAAGTTAATGCAACCAGCGAGATTCGAACCCGGGACCTTTTGCACGCCAGCCCGGCACGCTAACCACTAGACCACCGAAGCCGTTGTCCACAGACCGTATTGTTACGGTAATAGCCGTTCCCTCAGCTAATAAGAAGCCCACAGCTGTCATCGTAGCCTCTTCCGTACCTCCCCTGAGTAAATATCAATCTTCTGTCTTGTTAGTAAACATGTGGCTAAATTTAAATAATATTGCTGCTAACTTGTTATGCTGATTGACTGTCAATTTTGGATTTATGTCAAGTGGGTTGCCATTTCTGTCAAGTGCAATTGTTTTAGAAGGATGAAGTGGTTTTATTTTAGGTGGATGTGTGCATGTTCTTGTTTTTACTTCGGCATTTGGTTTTAAATAACCTAATATTACGTTTTGTTTTAACCATTTTGGAGATTTACTTGCATTGTAAGCGTAAATAAACTTTTGTGAATTTTCGTTTTCTGATGAGATATAAAAGTGGAGGTTCTTTTTGTCTCGGTAATTTAAATCTATATCAAGTTCATATTGATGATGTTCTGGCAAGATTTCCATTAATTTGTAGTGTTGTTGGGGAGCAATAACTGTGTCTGTAGGAACTTTAATTTCAATCATGTCATTACTAGACTCCGCTATAGTTGTTAGAACAAACGGTTTTAAATTAAGTAACCAAGATTTGTCCATTGTGATGCAATGAACTTTATCTTTATTCGTTAGTCTGATTTCCTGTTTCTTAAAATCCAATTCCATGCAGTTTTGGAATAAAAACCAATTTCCCAAGATTACGTCAGTTGCCAAATCTTCAATTACGTAAAAGTTGGTTGGATAAACACAGCCATTAATTGTTATTGGTAGTAAAAGTTTTCCTAATACTTTGACTGGTTGGTCGTTAGCAGCTACAATTAAGGGTAAGTTATCTGTTTGAAAGGATAGGTTATTTACAATTGATGATTTTATCAGGCAATAGTTGCAACCAGTATCTAAGGTAGCTGAATAAGTCTGTCCATTTTCTGGTATATCAATATTTAGTGTCAATGTAGGGAATGTTTTTGTTTGCTTAACATTAAAAATTAAGTCATAAATATCCGATAGTGTGCATTTCGATTGTCTTTTATCACATTTAATTAGGGTTCTCAAATTTAGGTGTTTAGAACTTTGTTGGAAAACTTCTTTGTCAATTTGATTCTGGAGGGTTGTTGCTTCGCTAGCAGTTAAACAAACTCCTGCAGTTGATGAATCCACGTGTCTATCCGTAGAGGTTCCTGGAAGTGATGTACTCGTACTGAAGCTGTTGTTGTCATCCGACGTTGAAGGTCGTGAAGAGTTAACAGATGTACGTGCCACATCTTGAGTCTTGGGCTGATCAGCTGTGCGGTGCTGTGACGTCAGTTGCTGAGTCGGTGTTCCTAGGCAGCAGTGGGTCGACGCTTGTGACGTAGGCGTTTGTTGTGGTGCGCTATCTTCTCCATCAGCTGGCTGCAAGGTCGTCTTAGGTTCAGCCGTAGCTGTAGGAATGATGTTGGTCTGGTTCTCGAGTTGTGTGTGTTGAATATTTCTTGATGTTATTGTGGTTCTTGGAGGAAGTGATTTAGTTATTGGGGTTACTTTAACTTTATGTTTTACACGAAACGAATCCTCAATTGTTGGAAAGTTGTATTGGTATTGAGGGCTTAATGGTGAAAATATATTACATTTTGAATTATTGGATGCTTCTAAGATTGATGATTTGTTGAAATGTGGGAAACGTTTAGTTGTGTTCCAGAAATATCTCGTGTGTGTTTGTTTATTTTGGGAAGCCAAATATCTATTTTGTGGTAGTTGACTTCCCTGCTTTAGAAGTTTTTTGGAAACTGTTCCCTTTTAGCAGGACGCCTAAAGCACTGGTCAATGGTGTGGTTATTTCTTTTGCAATATGCACAAAATTTGGAAGGTGTATTTGAGTATTTTGGATTCCTACGGTTAGCTCTAGCATTGTACCAACAATTTTCTGTGGCGTGATTGTTTATGTTACATATGTGACAAAAGAGTGGAGTGTTTTGTGATCGGTGTGGTGATCTATAATTTAATCTGGTTCTTGGGATAGGTTGTCTGTTGGAGTGATGTGAATTGTGAGGTGAAGAGCTTCTCGATAAATTTTGTGAGTTTCGAGAAGTGCTTCTGGGCCTATATTTTTCAGCTGACCTGTCATATCTGGGATGAGGGGAAATGTCTCTTCTTTGTGTGGATCTTGAACGATGATAAGTTTCTTTGTGTGGGTTGTCCCTAGGGTAGTTTGTTTCATCAGGTTTGACCTTGAGGATTAATAATGTATCTTTTATGTCCCTAAGTTCTAATTTTAAGTTGTCTAATTCGTCATTTTCATATGTTACCGACTTTGTTTGAGGTTTTATTAGGGTAACGCGTTCAGCTGAGGTTTGGTATTTTCTCTGATTTTTATTCCTAATAGCTCTTTGAGATTCAATTTTTAGCAGATTTTCGTTTAGCTGTTTAAGTGAGTTGTTTTCCATTCTCACTAGGTCATTACAAATCTCCGGTTTTATTCCCTGAATTACGAATTTTATTATTTTTGCATCATTCATATTGGGATCTATTCTGTGGGAAAGGTGAATGATTTCGTATAGGAATTGCATTGGAGATTCATTTTCTCCTTGTGTTCGATTTTCAAGGACCGTCTGTAAGTCATCAATTAATGCAACTGGGCTGAATGCTTTAATAAATTCAGACTCTAGGTTTGCCCAACTAGTTTCATTGTTTTCATGTTTGTAGAGTGCAAACCATTTATACGGGGTAGACGTTAAGTGTGTGGGGAAAAGTTCAATTTTAGTTTTTTCGGACCAATGGTTGCACCTTGATGCAATATTGAATTTTTGAATAAATTCATGTACATCTTCTGAAGGAAGACCTGAGTATGTGCCTGCTTTTATTAGGGGAAGTTTCTCTTTTGACTCATCAGCCATGTTTTTGTTGGTTATATATGATTTAGGGTGAGATGCTATTTGTGTTGATGTGTTAGGGGTTTCTGGTTGGTTGTGATTTTGATGGGTTTCTTGATTTAAGTTTAACGAATTAAAGCTATGTAACAATTGTTCGTGTTCTATTATTGACCTGTTTTCATAAAGGTTTTGTGAATGTTCAGGTCCAGGTTGTGTTGGGTTGTCAGAAGTGTGTGCAGTGTCATATGTTGGTTCTTGAAGTATTTTCTTGAATTTTAGCAAATCTCTAAACTGTTCTTTTGTTTTGTCTTCTAGTATGTTGTTAAAGAACAAGTCTGTTAATGCTTCAGCAAAACTAGGATGTCTAAATGCAGTCTTGAAAACATCTTTGGTGAAAGCTAATTTTGTTCTTAGATTGGCTAGGGTTTCGGTTTCAGGGATGGGTGGGAGTTGTATTTTATATTGACAAGCTAGTTGTAAAGCCTCAGTTTTGTTTAAGCTATATATGTCAATGTTAACAATTTCAAAATCTAAATCCATAAATTATCTTTTAAGTTTTAGTAATGTGACAAACCTACATAAGCTATTGTTACATTTGGTGGTTTTATTAAGGTTATGGGCCTAGCTAAGATACGTGTTTTTATTTGAGTTAGTGGCCTATATTGTTTTGTTTCATAATCTTAAACTAACACCCTATACATTTTACGATACGTGAGTCTGATATTAACTTAAGTGACTATATTTGACTATAAATAAACTAAAATAATTCACAAGTCACATAATTTGTTTCAAGATAATTTATTAAAATAAATGTAGGATCGTTACTGTTTAGTTAAAATGCAAAGACAGCCTTCGCCGTGCGGCTGCCTCCACCATGCGAGTCCCATGCCTCACTTTAAGTTTAAGTTTCCTAAATGTTACACTCGCTTAGCTTAGTGAAGAGGTGTTAGGTTAATGAGACATAAGACTGCTTAAGGGTGTTACTCAACGTGTAATGAACAAAAATTTAAATTACGAAAACAACAAAAGTTAAAAGTGTTACAACAGCAAAAGAAAACTTTGAAAATGAAAAAAACAACAATAATAAGATAAATTAATTTGCAACGTTAAATTTACAAGAAAAGAAAATCAATAGAAAATATAAAAGAATTAGTTACTGACAAATTATATGACTTTTATGTTTGACAAAGTGTTAGTTAGATATTTTATTCTTTCTACATACTGTCTATTGTCCCAGAAGCACACACACCGATACACGCACTCCCAAACTCCCGATCTTCTTTCTCCGGTGGCCCGTGGTGATCTCCCCGATGTTTTCTTTCAGATCCTCCAGCTCCAAGAGTCTTGACCCCTCCATCTTCTTCATTAGCCCTTCTCATTGGCTGATTACCGATAGGGTGTGTGGCTAATAGGTTAACGGTGTTTCTTGGAAGTCAGCCCTACCGGTCATCGCCTAGCTCACATCAGCTGGGAAAGGAATTTGTAAATCGATGCTCATGCTACTGTTCAACTCTGTTCACACCAACTGGTCGACTAAGTGTAATGTGAACAGAGTGTCTGCATAGATGAGCACCGTGGGTACGGGGTTAATCCCCTTTCTTACAATTTATAACTACTTAAGTGCTACTTAAATTACCTTCTTGTTAGTCTAAGGGTCGTTTCACTTCTCGCTTGAACTAAAGTGTTATATTTACAAATTAATTAAATCAATGTTGACCTATAATTTATGACAATAACTACGCAATCTAAAGTAAAAGATATAAATTTATAGATTGTTTTCCTCACCTCTTAATTTCCTCTTGGAATATCTGGGACAGCTGTCTATTTTCCCTCGCCGCCCTGGAGAAAACTTTGTTCCGCAGTTCCGTTGCACCAACCCATTCACTTCTCGCTCGAACTAAAGTGTTATATTTACAAATTAATTAAATCATTGTTGACCTATAATATATAACAATAACTACGCAATCTAAGTACAAGATATAAATTTATAGATTGTTTTCTTCACCTGTTTATTTCCTCTTGGAATATCTGGGACAGCTGTCTATTTTCCCTCGCCGCCCTGGAGAAATAGTATATTTCATTACTAGGACCGAAAGTGGCATTTTCCGTCGCGCGCTCAAGTTTTTGTGTGAGGCGAAGCCGAACACAGGGAACCCCAATTTCACGTGCGAGGCGAAGCCGAGTATGTGAGAGCTATTTTCACATACGAGGCGAAGCCGAGGACGGAAATAATGGAGCAAGTGCCGGATAATAACTTTCGGTACGAGTTATGAACGATACTTTTCATCACGACGCAAAAATACAGAACACAGAATAGCAGACCTCAGTAATATTAAAACAATTTTATTTCTCAATTAATTTGATTGAACATCAAAATAAAATAAAACCTTTTAAAAAGAAACCTACGTAAATTTCTCAATAAATTTTGTTTAAACATCAAAATAAAAGAATAATACAACTTTTAAAAATACATACAGCTGATTAAAATCATTAGATTAAACCGTAACAAAACACTAGCGCGCGTAGTGAATAAATGGAGAACTAATTGAGAGCGAGGGAAAGTAAATTTAGAGCGAGGGAAAATCAGCTGATCGATTTTCCCTTGCCCTAAATTAGAGCTTGGGAAACGACTACTTTCATTAATGTCAGCTGTTATCGAAAATAGTTACTTTCGTTAAGGAGTGATGAAAACATTGTTCCGCAGTTCCGTTGCACCAACCCATTCACTTCTCGCTTGAACTATAGTGTTATATTTACAAATTAACTAAATCAATGTTGACCTATAATATATAACAATAACTACGCAATCTAAAGTACAAGATATAAATTTATAGATTGTTTTCCTCACCTGTTTATTTCCTCTTGGAATATCTGGGACAGCTGTCTATTTTCCCTCGCCGCCCTGGAGAAAACATTGTTCCGCAGTTCCGTTGCACCAACCCATTCACTTCTCGCTTGAACTAAAGTGTTATATTTACAAATTAATTAAATCAATGTTGATAATATATAACGATAACTACGCAATCTAAAGTACAAGATATAAATTTATAGATTTTTTTCCTCACCTGTTTATTTCCTCTTGGAATATCTGGGATAGATGTCTATTTTCCCTCGCCGCCCTGGAGAAAACATTGTTCCGCAGTTCTATTGCACCAACCCAGGTAACAAAAAAAGTTTGAGAAAGGTTTGTCACAATCTTTTTCTGTCAATCCTTTAAGCCTGCTACAAGTGTATAACGGCAAGCTTCTACACTTGAGGCAAGCTTGTAGCAAACCTCCTAGTTCCCATCAGACATGCTTCACACAAGCCATCTGATTAAACTTGTCCCAGGCCTTCTGTACAAGCTTGTCAAAGGCCTTCTGGTTAAAACTTAACACAAGCGTTCTGTTCAAACTTGTCACAGGCCTTCTGGTTTAACTTGTCACAGATCTTCTGGTTTAACTTGTCACAGATCTTCTGGTCAAACTTGTCACATACCTTTTATTCAAACTTGTAAAAGACCTTCTGTTTAAACTTATTATTAGGCCTTCTATTAGAAACTGGAACAGATATATTTTGTTACATTAAATAAATTAATAAATCATCAAAAATGTAGCGCAGATCAAAATGAAGCACATTATGTTTATGTTTTATAATAATGTATGTAAATTAAATTGAATTTTGTTTGGTCAACAAAATTTTTTCCTTTGTCAGATAGAGAATGATAGGTTTTAAAAAATACTAGATAACCCGTTGCTCGAAATCGATCAAAGCTGCTGAACGAAAACATAAACAGATAGACCATTTTAAAGTATATTAAAAACTTTTTTAATATGATAAATATTATGATGTAAAAAAGATATATATAAGAATTGTTTTTTTAAGAAACAATACGTATTTTACCAAGAAATAAACTTTTATTGAATATTTTTCTGACAGAAGTTTATTTTTTAGTAAACAATATTTTTTGTAAAAAACTGTTCGTTATTTCTCAACTTTCCTTGTTCCCTTGTATCTAAAAGGTATATCTTAACACCATCAAAAGATCGCGCTCTACTCACAGCAACATAAAGCTGGCCGTGAGCAAACACTGGTTCTCGAAGTAAAATACCAACTTTGCTCAATGATTGTCCCTGTGCCTTATTTATTGTCATAGCGAAAGCAGGAATTATGGGGAACTGTTGTCGTTGTAGTGAAAAAGGCAGAAGTGTCTCTGACGGACGTAACAGTACACGGGGGATGAGTATCCGTGCACCAGCTGATGTTCCTGTTAGGACTTCACAATCTATGGAGTGTCTGTGCATTGCTCTTACCCTCTTCCTTGTTCCGTTGTAAGTTTCGTATCAATATCACCACGGCATTATCCTTTAAAATTAATTTGTGTGGTGGAAGCCCCGAAACGGTTAAACTATTCAAAAATTCAGTTGGGTACTGATTCTGAACTCTATCATCGTCAGTGGAAATGCTGTCAATACTGTGATATACTTTGGAACTACCTGGCATTTGATCAATTATTTCATTGTTGATTGACAGACAGTCCTCATTCGTTGGTGCTAGAATGGCTTTATTCACTATATCTGAGCATAGCAATACATCGTTAATGTCACCATATGTTTCATGGATTACTGACCCACTTTCAATTATTCGATATGGCAACTCAATAGTATGTGGACCAAGATCATGGTGGATGGGTAAAGATCCGTCACCAAACTTCTGGAGGAAATTAACAAAGTCCAGTTCAACTTGTAAAGCACGCATGTTTTTTGTTAATTTGAATTGCTTTATGCTTGAACACTGTGTAAATTATTTTATACAGCTTTCTACAATAGTGGTCCGCAATGAATGTGGAAGAACTGGCAGGGTTTGTCGAAAGTCACCGCATAGTAAAATTGTTTCCCCCCGAAAAGTTTATGTTTGTCACCCTCTTCCGCGATGTCTTTTAGAAGGCTATCTATTGCGTTTAGCGCCAAAACAGGGCACATTGAAATCTCATCAATAATTATCAATGAAGCTTCAGATAACTCTCTTGCTTCTTTACTATTCGGTTTTATAGATGACTAGCTGTAACCCGCGGGCTTTGCCCCGTATAACTTCTTAATTTTCAAGATTATCTCGTTCGCATGGCTCAATCACGTCCTGGTTGAAGTTTGTTCGCTACGCTCACTCACCTTTAGGTTGGAGCTCGTTCGCTACGCTCACTCACCTTTAGGTTGGAGCTCGTTCGCTACGCTCACTCACCTTTAGGTTGGAGCTCGTTCGCTACGCTCACTCACCTTTAGGTTGGAGCTCGTTCGCTGCGCTCACTTGCCTTCAGGTTAGCTCGTTCGCTACGCTAACTCGCCTCCAGGTTGAAGTTCGTTCGCTACGCTCACTCACCTTTTGGTTGCAAATTAGCTGTTGTCATAAATGTAAAAGAAATAATAGTGCTGCACCCTGTTGGTAATCCTTGTAACTTTAATGCTATTGAACATCATAGAACAGAACCAACTTGTTTAATTGAAACAGCTGTTAAGATTCAATAATTCCATTTCTCATAAGGTTAACATGGGAAACTCCAGAGCCACTGGGGCGGAGCCCGAAAGGATTTTTGAAATAAGAATATGCCTATATGTTAATCGGGAATGTGAGCTATCATCATGCCAAATTTCAGCCCAATCCGACCAGTATTTTTCGAGTTTACTTTTCCCATACACACATACACACATACAGCAACCACCTCTTTTTTATAATAGTATAGATACTGAAGTTTCTGTTAAGGGAATAGGCAGCTTAAAAAGGTTGTGCAAGTAAACTTGCAGCAATCCCACTAAAAGAATATGCTAGGCAAGACAGACCCAAAGATCTGAGTTTATACAATATAGTTTTTTGAACAAATGTCTCTCCACATCCTGCGTATGACGTTAGACAAAAAGCGTTATCTTCTTTGGCATCAGCAGTAGCAGCATGTACAACTGCATTGATAATTTCACGTTGTTCTTCATTTGCCTTATTATAAGAATGGAGAAAAGTTCATTCTGTTTCTTGCATCGTATTCGACGAAACTCTCAGCTACATATAATGGGATTGGAAGTCCTTGTTCTTCACAGTTGGTGTTGTGTGTCAAGAGAATCTCGTTGATTTCGATTCGTCCTCGGTTGTACGACACTTCTTCGTTGAATCTGTTTAAGAAATCCTCACACATGTCGTTCTTGAATTGTTCCCATAGCTGCAAGGCGTTTGTTGGAAAGTTTAGTCCACAAATAAAACCAAAAAGCTGTCAAAGCTGTTTTGGCGACTGAACGGTGATCGCTTCCCTAATTGTTTCCTCCCATTCGTTGTTATTGGATGTTATTCCTCTTGCTTGAGCTGCTTTCAAAAAGGAGTCATAAACAACATCGTTGAACCTCAATAGATCTTGAAAGAAAGTTGGACCTTGAACATGCAGTAAGAGGAGTCGTAAGTGAAAAAGTTCTTGTTTTTTTGGAGAGACTGTGTATAGTCTTGTTACAATACTTTCACCCCCCCCCCCCCCTCTTCCTTGGTGACCACTTTTTTTCTTTGTCATTCCACACATAGTGGTGAGGTATTTTAGTGTACAAATGTTCTCTGGAATTTACATCTGTAACGTTAAGTTGGAAAAAAGCTTGAAGCTTAGTTTTCTTAGGATCAGCCACTATCTGTTCTTCATTACCTTCTTAAAAAAAAAACTGTCTGTTGATTGGGTAAATGACAGTCAAATCGGATTACCGTATGTGTTTGATAATGCATCTCATAGCTGAAAATACGCCATGCTGCTTCAGACGAACCGACGTATCTTCCGTTGAGAAAGTTATTGATTTCATCATAAATAAACTTATCTTCTGTGGTGCGGGAGAACTCCAGGGTTGCACAGTCATACCCTTTATGTATGTATTTGTAAACATACTTGATGTTCTTTACTGTCGAACAAACTTCTACATTTATGTGGCATTTGAACTTTAATAAAAGGTAAATATTGTAAGGTAAAACATACCTATTGTCTACTGATTTCCCATTAACTTCAACACTCAATCCATTGTCTTGTCTCGTCTTTTGTAAATATAATAACCATTGACATCGTCTTTTGTTTCTTCTGAGAAAGGTTTCAGGATGTTTTGCTACATTTCCCATCTGTCATGCAAGGTGAATTTGGATTTAGAGCACCGCATGGACCATGGATCATGTGTGTTTTCACCAGGTTGTGTAGTTCAGGATTTAATAAATCTGGTATTTCGGCAGAGACCACGTGATCAATGTCAACAGTATTTCTGATCTTGTCCTCATCATCGAGAGTTAAAAGGATGTGACAATGAGGCAAACCACGCTTTTGGAATTCAATTGTGTAAATAAGCGCAGCTGCCTTTCCTAAAACGTTTTTCTTGAGAATACAATCCATTAACTCTCTGAGTTTGCAGTGGAACACTCTAACGACAATGTCCGGGCGGAAGTTGGCCTGTTCGCCCGGAGAAAGATTATTCTGTATTTCTTCCCACCTAGGGTTGCATGTCATAGTAATAAATAAGGAAGGTTTGCCAAATTTCTGTACAATGGCCATTGCGTCGAGAAAGTTCTGATGCATGTTGCGTGGGGACCCAATAAAGGATGATGGCAAAATAACTTGTTTACCAATACTGGTGTTCGATCTTTCTACACCTCCCCGCTGATGAAGGTAATCTACAACATTTAAATAAAGATCCGCTCTTAGACTGCTTTAGTTGTCTCGTATGTACTGTAGGCGGGTGCCCTCTATGCGCACATACATCTCAACCAACCCCCCGTAACGTCAGCTTTTCAGACCTATAATCTAAATCATTCTCTTGATGCCAACCGGTACGACGCGTACCCTAGCATTGTTAAATTGTTTCTATGCTCTGTTCTGTTTTGGGTGTGTTTTAGTGAGGGGTCCCAACCAAAGTCTCCGGTTGGGAACAGAAGAGGGTATGCAAGGGGATCTAATGCCGGATCTAGAACGGATACACGTCTAACAGTATTTGTTTTTGAAAAAAAACTATATAATAAGATTTCTTTGGCCAGGTGGTGCTCCGTTGTCAACTTTAAAAATAGCTGCGACATCTGTACATGTAGCATCATTGTAGCGGCGTAGATCACTTTCTTTGTCTTTTATGATGTACATAAGAATCTCACTTGTGCTTGTGTCCTCGGAGCTCTCGTGCGGTCCTTAAAGATTGGACGAATGGGTTGGTGTTTTCAAGGTGTAACCCTATTTCCCGCATAAGATCTGCATTACAATTTTTGTTTGCATTTTGTTTCATGCGCTGTTGGGTTCCAGTTTCAACGTCGTACATGTAAATCTGTGCGTATCTAGGATCACGACCTTCTTGAGGGATGAGAGGACCTACCGGTGGTAAAAAGTATCATGAATCTTGAAATTGTAAATCCCATGCGTGATACGCTCATCTAAATGAGCCTCGGAGCTTACCATAGAAAAGGCGGAATTGAATTTACGAATGTTGTCCAAATAGTTTCTAGATTTTATCCTCGCAGCCCTGTTTTCAGATTGATTGTTATCAATAAGTTGTTTTAAGTATGGAGAATGCCGCAAACGAGGCAAAAGAACCTTTCCTTTTTGACAACAAAGTGTAAAAATTGAATTGTCCCGGCCAGTCTTTTCTTGCATAAAGTGTAATCCACCACAATGTAAACATTTGACGTTCATCTGTCCAAGGTTATATGTAGTACCACGGTGGTCTAGTACTGCCGCTCTGTATCCGTCAAATGTTCCATTGGGAGGGTGAGCGGTTACGTTCACGTTCCCTCCGGCCACTCACAGTTCTTCGTCTTATAGGTGGCATTTACATATAGATTTAAATAAAACACGAAAGTTAAACTAACAACAGAAAACAATAATACGAAAAAAAGTTGATACACATGTAAATTACATGGTTAAAGGGAAAGGTAAGATAAGTTCACTGAGAATAAGCACTAAATAAAACACGAAAAGTAAACCAGAAAACAGCAAACAACACTACAACAGATTTTGATTCACATTACAAATTGCTTGATAAAATCGTCAGGTATTGGGTAACTGCACTGCCACTTTTAAATGTTCACTGCATCATACTGAATTGCAACCAAAACTACATATGTAACGTGCCGTTTTTCCCGCTCGGAATATATACGCTATTCCGCAGTTATAGCGGGAAAGACGTCACCAACTCTCGCCAGCGGATCGCTCAAATCGGCGTGCTGGGAAGTTTCCAGGGTTCAGATAAAAATAATTTATTTAATTAACTCAACAACCTAGCACAGGTACAGATTTGTATTTACGCAAAAATGTAGTGTGAATCAGGTGTGAACTCAGTACCGGTAACCAACAACGCTACTGTACCATCATCATCGTTCACATCTGGGAACAGCTTATTAAATTAAATTTAAAAATAATGAAAACCATTCAACGAAATTTTGAAATAAATTTAGGTTGCAGTTTCGTCAACCTCAACACTTGGGGGCGGTTCACGAGCTCGGGACTTCATAGTCCGCGACCAGACGCTGGTCCCGGACTATATAAGCGACGACGAGTCAGAGCCTAATGATGTGAAAGCCGGGCCAATTGTAGGTCGAGACCAAATCCGTAGTGGAGCCTAATGACAGGGATTCGTAGGGAATTTCTGTTGAGACGTTAGTAACAACAGTCTGGAAACACATGTGAAGCCACTGCTGCTGACATACGCACTTCCATACAATTAGTACAGGTAAAATAGGATTTTATAAACAACAAAATTTGTACATTCATGAAATTTCACCTGTGAGTTACTAATAATATGAGAAATGAAGATCCGATGAGTCCCCAAAATTTTGGGCGTCCTAAGGCCCTTTTTGGGGCCCTTTTTGATCCGAAGGGCCCTTGTTCCTGAATAATTTTGTTTTTACGTTTAAGGTCGAGTGAGGGGTGGTTTTCGAAGGTTTTAGTTATTTTAAATCGATTGGGACTAGTTTAAAGTGTATTAAACCACTCCATACAGGGTGTTTTGAAATATTATTGCTTTTTACGATATTTAAACATTTATTCATAAAGTAATAAAATTAGTTACCTCCATGCTCTATATAAAAGGGGATTATTGAAAATAATTGTAATTCTTTACTACGTCAGGGGAAAGGATCGAACGGAGTAAGAGAAAATATTAAATACCCCCGTCATAGCAAACCTGCAGACCTAGCAAATTTCCGTTTTACTAACTTGATTTTAAATTAAATCTAAAATATCATTGAGTTTAACGATTACCTAGGTTTGCTGCTACAAGGAGGCTAAAAAGTGTGTTTATAGTCAAATATTAATAGCCTAGTATAAAACAAATCAATTTGAGAAGTTTAATCAAGTTATATCTATTAACAAACAAGCAAAATAATTTTACACTATTCTACTTAAGAATAACATGGGAATTTTAAATTTACAAATTTAGTATTTTTATCCGTAACTAATAACCATACAAAAACACGTTAATATATTAAATTATTTGTTTTAATCTATTTAAAATGTTCTAGAGAAAAATTGGTAAACTTTGTGTTTTGAGGGTAAAATAAATGAGAAAACCCAATTTTTACCCCATAAACCTCTTTCCCATTGTTCAGGACAAAAATTCTTGTACCGACAATGCTGCTCTGATGTCTTAGTGTTGTCCTGGTCGTCATAACCAAGAAAGACAACCGTACTTGTATTGATTGAAAATAGTTTTGAGGAAATTAAGATACAAGTTGCAAACGTCAGTATGTATGAAAGGTGTTTTTGTGCACCACATTGTTCGTCCTTTAAGATTGGTGTTGCCTGTTCTGCAATACCGGTATGCAAGGTTTGTAAAGGGGAATCCTGCTTGAACACCAACTTGGACAAAATCAGTAAAGATGGACAAGTTGCTAAGAATAATAAAAGTGTCAATGAGTCGTCTGAGAATAATTATTGTGATGATGAAATTGTAAAGAAAGATACTACGGAAATTGTAGAAAAATAGCTTTAGTTTATGTACTTCATTTTAATATGTAATGTAAGGTTTTATACAAATACAATTGCTTTAATTTTTAATAAATGTAAAAAAAATAACTACCTAAGAAAAATACATATCAATTTGAAATTGGTCTTAATAGATTTACATGAAAAACACATTGAAAGGTTATTCACACCACCTTAAAAGTTGACATTTTTGCGTAGTAACCTATGTTATTATGTTGTAGTGTAAAACTTAATCCATCCCCTTTTAGCGAACTTCCCATATAGGAAATAAGCTATTACCGAAGGTCTTATGGTAAAACATGGACCCGAAACCGATTTACGTTTTCATTTTGATGCCCCCAGAAGCCTAAAGCACCCTTAGAGGGCTGCTGTTCAGAGGGTTGCTAGATAACTCAAAATATTATGTGTTTATATACATATATATAATATAATATATCCATCTTATATACGTGTCCGTAAACATGATAACTCGAGTAATTTTGGTTCAATTTTAATGAAACCGGCATAATCGGTCCTTGGAACAGGGTTTTATAGGGTATAAATTTGTAATCTTTGACCCTCAAAACACAAAGTTTCCCAATTTTTCTCTGGAACATTTAAAGAGCTTAAAGAAAACAAATAATTTAGTATATTAACGTGTTTTGTAAGTGTATTAGCTACAAACGAAATTCAAAAGGTGTAAATTTAAAATTCCAGGAGAATAGTGTAATATGATTTTGTTTGTTTGTTTATAGATATGTCTTAGTGAAACTTGTCAAATTTATTTCTTTTATACTAGGCTATTAATATTTTACTATAAACACACTTTATTAGCCTCCTTGTAGCAGCAAACCTAAGTATGCATTAAACTCAATGCTATTTTAGTTCATTGAAAATCGGGCAAATGAAAATTCGCTTTGTTTGCAGGTTTGCTGTGACGGGGGTATTTAATATTTTCTTTTACTCCTTGTGATCCTTCCCTCTTATATAGTAAAGAATTACAGTTATTTTCAATAATCCCCTTTTATATAGAGCATGGAGGTAACTAATTTTATTACTAAATGAATAAATGTTTAAATATCGTAAAAAGTAATAACATTTCGAAAAACCTTGTATGGAGTGGTTTAATACACTTAAAACTAGTCCCAATCGATTTAAAATAACTAAAACCATCGAAAACCACACCTCACTCGACCTTAAACGTAAAAACAAAATTATTCACGAACAAGGGCCCTTCGGATCAAAAAGGGCCCCAAAAAGGGCCTTAGGACACCCAAAATTTTGGGGACTCATCGGATCTTCATTTCTCATATTATTAGTAACTCACGGGTGAAATTTCATGAATGTACAAATTTTGTTGTTTATATGGAGTGTTTTTGTATTATTTTACCTGTACTACAATAGGATGATCGTGAAAAAAGGCTGAACCAAAACGTCCAAAACGATTATTTTCCCGTATTTCATTGTCCCAATGCTCGCCTATGATAATCTATCTAAGTTTATTGATTTATAAACACAACAATCCACGTTTGTATGAAATCAGAAAATAGAAGTCTTTAGTGAAATATATTTTTCTGTGTGCATTATTATAATTCAATTAAGATGCATGACATAAAATAACCGGGTAGGCCTATTTATAACCGGATGAATGCCTATTTTGCATAAATGCCCGATAATTAGGGATGGTGATTTTTGGATAGGATAATTTTAACTAAACTTATTTAAATTGTACAATTATTGAAACTAAAATGTATTTAGAGGTACTGATTATTAGATATAAAAATCGTATGTGTGTGCTGGATTTAATCGTGGCTGTAAACGAAGAATATTCTTTCCGTTATTCTTCCACTCTATAATAATCTAACTGTAAAATGTTGAAAATAATGTTCTGCAATTAGCTCGTAATATTATTTATGTTAACAGCTATGGTTTTTAATTTACATTTTGTGTTGTTGCGATTTTTAAAATCAGTTTCATTACAATGCGTTTATATTTACTAGGTAGGAAGGATTTACTAGTATTATATTATATTTACTAGTAGGAAAACATAGTTTTTTTTTCTTTGGGCATAGTTTCGAACTGAAAATTTGATTTGTTCTGCCTTCATTACCAAACAAATAGCTACCATCCAAACTTTACTAACATCCAATAAATCACCAGTTTCTCGATGAAAAGTGCCATCAGCCAAAAATATTAGTGCAACTGACATTTTTTTCATTTTAGAATACTGTAATGGATTTTGCTGTCGGGAAATCCGTGCCTTGGAGTGAACGCTTCAAATGACTCATTGACGGTATCTTTGGAACATTTTAATCTATTTTTAAATTCATCAAGTCATAAAAGGGTTTTAGTCATGATAACGAGCTGGTCTTATGCGAGGAAGTGGAGTGATTGTACATAATTGTTAACATAATACAGTATAGATATTTCATAGTCATATTCAATACACACGGCGACCAGTGAGTACCGGTACAACACAAGACAGTGATATCACCGCGAACCGTACTCAACGACTGACGGTTTGCTTGATGTTTCCCACGGCAAAAAACTATTTCTGATAATTATGTTGGAACTGTGGCTGATTAGTTATATTTATATTCTACGCATAATTTAGTCGTTAAAATTGTAATAACATGGGGTTTATCAGTAAAATATCTTTGTTATGATACTACTTTGTACGTGCATAATTTATCTGTCGTTTTAAGTTGTTTGATGATTTTTTTTCATGTTTTATGAGCCTTTTTACCATTTTTACATATTTTTAAAATATGGTGTTGTGGGTACTGAAACTGTTCGGAATTTAATGAGGAACCATATTTAAACATTAGTTTTTAACAAATAATAAAAATAAAGGAGCTAATTAGATAAAACCGGCATCATGTCACGTTAAACCTGCCTCCTACCAGGTCTGAGTTGGAGACCAAACACCATTGTTCTTTTGGCCCGAACCATCTCATTTGGGCTCGGACTTGACTCGTGAACCCACCGGGACTAATGATCAGAGCCGGGACTATCTGTAATTGGACTCGTGAACCCAACTTTTAAAACCGGGTTTTATCCCTGCACTAATTGTGTGCCTCCTATCAGTTTGGTCCGCGGCTTATATAGTCTCGAGCTCGTGAACCCGATTTTTTAAGTCGCGGCCCAAATACCGGTTATTTCCGGATTCTGGGCTCGGACTACGATAGTCCCGAGCTCGTGAACCGCCCCTTAGAATATAACTTCTGAATACTTAGCGTGCTCCACCCGACCTCGTGTTTGCACGACCTGCAGAGACGGGTTCAACTTTGCCCGCTTGGTGCAGCAGTTCAACACCAACTGAATATCTCGGCAAAATATTCGTTAAAACCCCGTCACCCTCAATATATATTGTAAACAAAATATTAAACGAAATGTGTATCCCTAAAACTCTATATTGCCACCCACGGGAGCCCTAGCATACGCTAAAGCGGACTTATACAAGTTCTAACACCCGTCAAAGATCCTACCGTGAGTTTTATGTCTGAGAGAATAAAATGAGGGTTAATCAAATCAAATCAAATCAAATCGTTTATTTGCACATTAGATTTGTATACAATAACATGTAACAAATATCATGCATCGTCAATATTTACAAACTAAAACTAAAACATACAACATGAGAATCTACATATATACACATTATTAATGGCTAAATAATAAAAAATAATAGTACACACTATTAAGATAAAGCCGGCGAATTACCTGTATACTCCAGGGATCTTCACTAAGACACACTAAAGCACACGTTTAGCAAAATCACTCATCGTTTCAAAGCAAGACACGTCCTAACACTGTAAATCGCAGAATTAGAATGCCGTCGCATCCCTAGCCCACAAGGGATCTCCACTCCTTCCCCCCCCCCCCTTATCCTCTAGGGATGGGGAATCAGCTGATTCAATTACCAGCTGATCGGTGACGTCACGAGTTCAAACTTGGCGCTGTCACAACACAACGCCAAGACAGCCGACTAGTAGTACAGGTTATGTTGTTAATGCTGTTATTCACCTGCGCCGACTGTGAAATTATACGGCAGAACTTTAATATCGTCGCTGGTTTAAACAAAAAGTATAATTTCCACCCGTGACGTGTAGCTTAGTGTGCGACAAAGTGTATGCATGTTACGTACGTGACATTGTCTTCGTGATCGCGGTTCACCACCCTAGCCTAAACAACAACTTTGACCGTACTTCCCAAAGGTGTATATTAGGCATGGGGGTTACTCGGAAACGGTTTATCACTCGTTTTGTACACAACAATGCGATACTGTGACTTGTGAATCTCAAAAATAGTGTCTTTAGTGGTTTTGCCAAAAGTGAGGTTATCCCTACCTCAACCCTAGGATAGGCCTAAAACAGCCTATTTACCCTACCATGATAGGTTTACCACTATCACCAATCAGGTAAGGAATAGGCCCACTGATAATTAAATAATAAATATAAAAACTTAACCCCTCTATAATTTTGACCCATTACACATAATAATTAAGTAGAATAAAATGTAAGATAAGCCAATTATTTAACTATTTACAAACGATGTTTGTTTATTTATGAACCAGACTTAGTAAACAGATGTTAAAATAAAAATATAAATTCCGGCTTTGTCCATGTCAAACCATATCCATGTGTTTAGTTATAAACAAAGGGAAATAAGTTTAAACTAATGTCAACAGATAGCACCACCGTTCCCAAACTTTAGCCCTTAACTGTACTTAAGTGATGCCTTTCCTTATATTCTAGGACGTATTTGCACATCTACATGATAATACCTTTAATTTGATACCTCAAACGTTAAAATCCGTCAAGCCGTTATCGAGTTATGACTGTGAAAAGAAACCTGCTTGCGTATTAAAGATACTTACTGTAGGCTAATTAGAAATAAATATGTTGGCTCCTGTTTGTAAATAAAAGTAACTAAATTACTAACGAAAACCCAAAAAAGCTAAACTAAAGCTAACTAAAGCTGTAAGCATGAAATAATTATGTTTTTATGACAACTGTCCATTTCATGGTAGACTACAATCATTTTGAGAAATGTATGGGTTTCGAAAAGGTATTTTACTTAAACATTATCCTACGAATGCCTACAAACTAACCGTAAGGTGAAGATAAGGTAGGTTGTAAGGTAGAGCAATATCATCAGACTTGGTATCGGAAGTCTAATGTGCCCTAAACGCAAATAACCTAACTAAATCAGTAGTTCAATTTTTACTCAAAGCAAATTAAATTTAAAATCCTCTAATAAAAAAAAACTCTGATATTATTGCAGGAAATGCTAAACAGAGCTTACTCCTTGGTTTAAATGGACAACATATAATAGACCTAACACAGTACGGAACTGTATTTATAGTTTAAGTAAACTGTAATGACAAAAAATGAAACAAATTTATTCCTCTACACCTATATTTGATTACAAACTAATTGAGAAATTATCTTAATGAGAGAAGGTTTGACAATGGAATTAAAACAAAGAAAAAGTGCACTTAACATTATATATTTTTAAGATATTTACATAAGTTTAAATTACAATTTGTACAGTTGTTAGTCATGAGGACCATCTCCAGCTGCGGGTGTTGCTTGCTGCCTGTTTGACCTGAAAAACAGAAATTGAAGATATTTTATTGTCTCAATAAAACTGATGTTTTGCAGTATTTTTTTTAAGTTGTCGTATAGGTATGTATTCTCTCAATAAATTATGTGACTTTGACAAATTTTTGGATTATAATTTCCATTTGATCTGAAAATACTGATTATTCCTATGATGTGATAAATGTTGTGTTTTGAAATATCACTCCGGGGGCCGTTGGTTGGGGTGTTGATGGGGGTTAATGGTATGGTATGGAGGAGGGAATTCAGGTAATCAGGAGGGAACAAACAGGGTAATGCAATAGGTTAGGAGTAGGTGTGTCTGGACCAAACTTAATATAAGCGTGCTGAATCTGCTACCAATAAAATTAGGAAGATTGCTGGGGACCAGAGGGACGGAGACCTTTTACCCAGATCAGAACACTTGCCTAGCCAGCTTTGATTTGCACTAATTGAACTAACTATTTAAATATTAACCTATCCTTCCAACTATGAACTGAACTTGGATAATTTCTTACTAATATTGATGAGTGAGGGAAATAATATGTAAGTTGAATACTGAATGGCTAATATGTATGAATTTGATTGATAATTGCTAAGCTACATTCTGGAGACATGTGATTGAATTTTCAGGTTACAGATGGTTCGCTGCCCAAGCCTTCGCTGCTAAGAGCTTATTTCCTACATTTCAATGGTCGGGTGAGCCAGAAGGGCTCCCCGCTTGTTTCCTGACTTAGCCAACCATAATTGGTACTTATATCCTACATGCTAACTACAAATAAACTTATCCATTTATGGAGAGAGAGACGGTCGGAATTTTTTGGGTTGTTTTCTGTATGGAGGTCTGTTCAGCAAGGAAGAGGAGAGGAGTCGACGTAGGTGGGGAAGTGGGGAGAGACGTTGATGCAATCGCGGCAGGCAACGAGTTGAACATGCAGCCCGGCTTCGCGAAATGCACACACTATAAAAAAATATTGCGTGCCGCTATGCGTCACACAGTGGGTGAGCCAATTGATTGCAAAACAACTATAGGTACGGTGTTCCAAATTAATTAATTAAGCAATTTCTTTACTTAGGTTTCCAAATAAATTCAGAAAATAGTCAGATTGGAATTTTGCCGCCGAAATGAGTCTAGCGCGGCCGACGCTAGTATCGCCTGCATGGCGGCAGCACTACTCTATCTCATTCGGTTAACTGACTTGGCCGCGCGTTTTCTAGATAGTCTACCTAGCTGCCAAATTTTGCAAGAAATGAGACATTAAAGGTAAAAAAATTGCTGCATCTAATACCACTGTACATATACATGTAGCTTTTCTCACACTCAGTGCTATCTTAACTCATTATACTGTATAACTAAAATTATTGAAATCTAATTGACTTGACTATAGTGCTGCAATATGATACTTTCAATGCACAGGCCTGAGGCCCATGTGGACAGGCAAATGTGAGGTAAAATGGTTAAATAATCCTTGAATTTAACTGGTTCTATTAATATTGCATAGGTATGGTTAATGTTTTTATTAATAGAGTTAGAATAATCTAATGGCATTTTTATTAAGTACGATAGCCTAACTAACAGAAGAACTGTGTACAGTTTTCAATGGAAACCTAACAGGGTGTCTATATAACTCTTAGGTTTTACACATACACATCTTAACAGATTGGAAATATGAATTTAATTTCTCAATAACAAACAGTTCAACTCATAGGCCTACCAATTGTAAATTTTTGGTCAGCCACTTCTTGACTGAATTGTTCATGTCCTCAGTCGATGCTTTCTCCTGACAGCATCTATAAATCAGAAAAGGGTATAGATCAGAAATCGCTTCACTAACTTCAATTGTAATAAATTTCGGAAATGATTAATTAAATTAATCACACCCATCAAAGTGTACTAAACATACAAAAAAGTGAGTAAAGTACCAGAGCAGAAATACTCCTGAAGCAGCAAACCTGCAGACTAAGGGGATATAAATTTGTCTTAAATTGGATTTATGCAAAAGTATTTCCATAAAGCATATTTTCCCAATTTACGTAAAGATAAAGATCTAACTAATACTTAGGTTTGCTATTATGGGGAATGTACAAATACGTTTTTTTGAACAAATGTTGATATCAAGGTGAAGTAGTAGGGGTTAGGGATGGAAATTATCGTTGTTTTCTGGCAACGCAACGGTTGTAACGATAACGCAGCTGCCCAATAACGTGATGCGGCAACCTGTTATTTTAATAACGATTGCCAACTCGTTGCTGCTAAAATCATTCCCTAATATGAAGCATAGGTATAAGATTTAAGATAGGCAAGTCGTTCAATTTCTTTAGACTTGTGTATCAGCAAAGTGAAGTGGGTTAGGAGCTTATGCCAAAACTACCATATGTACTACATGTGTGGTAATTCAGTGAAAATAATAGAATTTACACAAAAATGTTTCTAGGCCTTCAACTTTAGTTTTGGACTCACAATAAATAAAAAACCCCTGCTGCAGCAAACCTGCAAACTAATCGAATTAACATTTGCCTGGATTAATTTTCAATTAATCTATTAAATTAACATTTATATTTAACGAGTACCTGGGTTAGCTGCTACAGAGAAACTAACAGTGTGTGCTTTTATTAAATTATCAATAGCTTATTACGAATAAATAAATCCGCCAAGTTTGATCAAAATATATCTATAAGCTACATCATTTTAAAATACTGTCCATAAGAATTATATAGGAATTTTAAATTACATTTTTTTTTTCTCCATAACCAATCACCGTACAAAAAGAATTTTGATATATACTACATTATTTGTTTTTAAGCTCTTTAAAAAGGTCTGGAAAAATTTAAATCATGAGAAAACCCTATTTGTACCCCATAACCCCCCCCCCCCCTAAACCCCATTCCCATAAGCCGATCATGCTGGCTCACGAACTCATTCAAGTTTATCCCGCCTTAAACCTTCAAACCAATTTTGATCAAAACCGGATAAAAATTACTCTAGTTATCGTCTGGACGGACACACACACACACATATATATTTGTGATATATCTGTATCAATTTGAACGAAGTGTGTTTTTGGCTTATCAAAATGAAAAATATCTAAAAGTAAAACAATTCTTGAACCTCTAAACTACATTCTTGCAAATTATTAATCAAGTAACAATATCATAAAAAATTCTTACCAAACATCGAGCAACAAGTTTTCGTTTCTAGGAACTTCCTCTTGAGGGGGATGTTTCCCATTTTCTTTCCTGTAAGGGAAAACAATTCTGCAACTTCGTCCACTATTGTTGCTTTTAGGATATTAATCATCAAAAAATGTGCATCTTTTCCTCCAAATGTAGACATTACTTTCACCTGAAAATAAAATGTACCAGTTACTTGATGAAACATTCTAGTAGGCCTATCCATTTTAATGTTAAGCTGACCAAATCTATTTAATTTTTAATTGTAAGGGTAACTTCTGCACAAAAAATCTTAAAATCCTACCCTAGTGTCTAGGCTTTAGCGAAGAAAGAATTGATGGAATCTCATTTAGTATAAATGGCATCACACAACTGACACTGACACAGTCTTTCATCCTCTAATTTGCATAAAATGACTTTTTTGCAACACAATTAAATGAAAACACAGAATAATTTATATATGTATTTTTAAATCGACTTTTCAATATTTGATCATAATATCATTAAAAATAGGAAGTATTTCTAAAAAAAAAAATGTTAAGTACGGTAATTTTTTTACAATATTCTATCATTGTATTTCTTGCTCAAATATACTACAATCTAAAGATAAAACGTATTTTTACAAGTTTTAATAGTAAATAGTTTTCAGACCTGTAAAAAATAGCTTGCCATACATATTACTGCTGTACAGCATCTTGATTGTACAAACGAATATATCAAATTTATTAACCACATATCTAACTTAAAAGTATTTAGACAACAGTTCATTCATTCAGTAAAACGCCAAACCGATATCCCTACGCTCCTTGTTAACATCTTGGTTGGAGATGGGAGGGTATTAAGGCAATTTTGAATTATTTTGCACTTCTCGTAATATTCAATCTTGAAAATAGTATGTAGAATTAATGAGAAATCAATTTACTATTTTAATTTTGGCTACTTCCACCTCTGAATTTTTATAATTTTAATGAATAGGCCTATGAGTTATGGTCTGAGTTAAGTTTGAGTTAAGACTATATGTATGACACTGTTAATTCTACAATTAACTATGCTTCTTTTATTTAAATATTCGTTGCAGGGTTCCAAGAATTTTTTATTTACTGTGATTAGCAATTCGGAAGTTTTTGCTTGTTGGAGTGAATAATCATATAACATTGTGGGCTAGGAGAGTGTGCAGAAGTAGGGACCGAAACAATTTAGAAGTTTGTATAACGTTCAATACAATGTTACAGGTTAAATCAGACAACTTTAAAAGTTGTACCAGTGAGATTTCAGTAGGTCCAGTTTCATAGGTACTGTACTCGAGATGAATGTTGATAGCTATAAAGCAACTGCAATTTCCTGATGCTCTCTTACGGTATTAAATGTATATATATTATATAAAATTAAATCTCCAATATAAAACTGAGTATAGTGTAATCACACTGTACTGTACAGAGGTACAGCAAACACCTGTATTTGAAATGGTGTGCTGCCACTTTAGTTAAGGCAATCTAATTTCTGTAAATATTATTCAAAAGATTTTGTTTCTAATGTGGAAGTAGATTAAATTGTGATGTAATGTCAACTTCAATCAAATGTATATTATAAATGTATAGGCCTAAATTATTTTTTTTTAATTGAGATTGTGATCCATCATATTGAAAGATTAATTGGTGTAGTACTTAAAAAGCAAAAGTACGTTAATAGGCCTACGTTGTACAAATCAGACCCACCTTGCTATCTCTTTTCTTGGCATACTTCTTTTTATTGACTACATTCAAGTCTTTCCCTTGATGGCAAGAGAATGTTCGTGAACTTAAGTACAAATAAGGTACAAGGTGAGGCATAATAACGAGCGATTTTAAAAAGCGCGCGAACCAAGCTGCGTTGGAGGGAGGTGGAGGGGATAGCATCAGTTACGTTTGGCGCGAAATAGCATTTAGTCACAATGGAGCGCTGGACCCAACAGCATCGTGCGTACGCTGTCAAAGCCTTTTATCAAAACGGTAGTTCATACCAGTTAGCACGTCGTGCATTCCGCAACCATTTCAACATTAATCGGAATCAGCCGGTGCCATCTGCCTGTGCGATTAAAAATCGGGTTAAGAACTTTGAAGAGACTGCGTCAACGACAAGGAAGAAAACAGGAAGACCGAAAACTGTGCGCACACCTGAAAACGTTGAACGTGTAAGAGTCGCCATTGACAGAAGCCCTCGTCGCTCAGCTCGCCGACACAGCGTTACACTTGGGATTTCAAACCGAACGGTAAGACGAATTTTACACCAAGATTTGCACTTCCACCCGTACAAAATCCAAATGGTTCAGGCCCTAAAGGAAACGGATTTTGTAAGCAGAAGCCGGTTCAGCTTAGAATTTTTGGATTTGATTAATGAAGACGAGAACATTGTAAACCGTTTGTGGATGAGTGATGAAGCGCACTTCCATCTCTCAGGTTATGTTAACAAGCAAAACTTTCGATTTTGGAGTGATGTTAACCCTAGAGAACTGCATCAGCAGCCATTGCATTCCAAAAAAGTAACTGTGTGGTGCGCCATGTCTTCATTAGGGATCATAGGGCCATACTTCTTTGAAGATGGCCAAGGCAATGCGGTGACAGTGACTTCGCAGAGATACGCAGAGATGTTGGACAACTTTTTTACTCCACAACTTGGACAGTACGAAGTGAACGATGAAATGTTTTTCCAGCAAGACGGAGCAACATCCCACACTGCTCGAGTAAGCATGCATATTGTCAATCAGTTGTTTCCAAATCGTGTGATCCCCCGAAATGGAGATATTGCATGGCCCTCTCGTTCACCTGACCTCACAGCATGTGATTTTTTCTTGTGGGGTTATCTGAAAAGTAAGGTTTACCAAGGTAATCCTCCTAGAACAATTGAAGCCCTGAAAGAGCGGATCCGGCAGGAAGTTGGTCAAATCCCACTGGCAATGCTACGAAATGTGATGAGTCACTTCAAGGTCCGGCTGGAGGAATGTGTACGTTTAAACGGACGCCATCTTACTGGAGTTATTTTCAAGAAATAACTGACATTTTACTGTTGCAGAAAATGCTTTTTCATGTTTTTTAATATTGTGGAATACAAATAATTTTTTAACAAAGGGTTTTTATTTAACAGTATTTTCAAAATCGCTTGTTATTATGCCTCACCTTGTATATCATCTTGCCAATAAACTCTTTGATTCTTGACAGGACTAACTGAAACAAAAAATAACAAATTAAATCAACATTTTCCTTCATAAGACCATTCAACTCTTTTCACTTCCTATGGTCTCTATTGACACCTAACATTGACATACAATTTTATATGCAAGTTTCTGTTCAAAAATAAATTTTACCAGGAGTTGATTATAATGCAATGCTAAGGTTATAATTGTTGGAAATTTTATGGTGGAACCAGAAATAACAATTTCAACCCATGACTGTTTGTTTTAGTTTTTTTTATTTTTTTATTTGTATTTAAAACTATACTGCTATCAAAATTCATACAATATAATATAGGCTGGATGCTGTTTATGTTATTTATTGGCTGAATAAAGTATCTTTTTCTTCTCATATAATTTGGTAGAAAAATATGATAGGCTCATGCTGAAGCATGCAGTTACTCACATACAGTTCAGAATACATTTAATTAATTTTAAAAAGCCACAGGTCTAAATCACATAGGTTCACAGCCAGTCTAAATTGGCTAATATATTCGGCATACCCTACTACAAAGACCACCTCATCTGAGGCTAATTAGTGTTTTTGAATTGACCGGCTACAATTCCATTAACATTTAACCTTTTATTAGTTTAAAATTGTTTCTATTTAACCAAATCCAAATTAAGTTATATATTCAAGGAAGTATTTATGTATATTAGGGCACTTAGAAAAATGTAGGCCTACTGAGTATTTCATTAACACTCATTTTAATTTTAATCATCAACTTTTACCAGAGCTGTACTGCGAAAGTTATTTGTAAATAAAGTTGACACGAGTTGTACTTAGCATCAATGATTTTAAACGTATGGTTGAGCTACTATACAAAATCGGGGAGCGAGCTGGCGTAGTGGCTAGAGCGCGGGACTTCGGTCCGAGAGGTCCCGGGTTCGATCCCCGCCAAGTCACCAATGGATTTTATCTAAGTGATAATGCCGCAACCCCTAGGTCTAGCCTGAAGTAATGTGAAAAACAATCCCAGGCTCGTGCCTAGCGTCCTAGGACAAAAAAAAAATACCCCCGCCGCAGCAAACCTGCCGACTGAGCGAATTTCCATTTGTCTGAATTGATTTTCAGTTAAATATATTTTAATAACATTAGGTTTAACGAGTACCTAGGTTTGCTGCTACAAGGAAACTAATAAAGTGTGTTTTTGAGTAAAATATTGATAGCTTAGTACAAAATAAATAAATTTGCCAAGTTTGATCAAAATATATCCATAAACAAGCAAACTACAACATTTGACAATATTCTCCATAAGAATAACATGGGAATTTTAAATTTACAATTTTTTAAATTTTCTCCATTACCAATAATCGAACAAAAATACTTTTATATACTAAATTATTTGTTTTTTTAAGCTCTTTAAAAAGGTCTAAAGAGAAATCGGGAAATTTTGTGTTTTGAGGGTCAAAAGTGAGAAAAACCAATTTTTACCCCATAAAACCCCCCGTAAAGCCCCGTTCCCATGGTCCGATCGTGCTGGTTCGCGAACTCATTCAAGTTTATCCCGCTTTACACCTTTAAACCAAATTTCATCAAAATCGGACAAAAATTACTCAAGTTATCGCGTTCACGGACGTATATATATATATATATATATATATATATATATATGTCTATATATATATATATATATATACATATATAAAAATTTGAACGAATGGTGTTTTTGGCCTCTGGGGACATCAAAATGAAAAAGTAAATCGGTCCCGGGTCTAGGTCTTACCGTGCCACCTACGGTAATAGCTACTTCCCTATAGGGAAATTCGCTAAAAAAAAAATATACAAAATCAATGCTAGCTTTGATTTTTTCCCGCATTAAAAACAAAGAGCAATTTCAGTAAGCCTAACTAATCTGTGCCTACCATTGGTTGCAAAGAAATGCCAGACCTTAAGTTTAGAGGAATTAAACCCATTCACTTCTTCAAGTCCTTTCAAGTAATTTTTTCTACATGAGAAACTTAGAGCAACTTTTTTTAGGGACTGGTCCCTAATTGTGTTACATAACAGGAAACGTTGTTGCAGGCAAGTTAATTTATAGGGGAAAAAATAATGATTGGAAGAGTTGATCTTTAAATGTGGTTCTTTTTTCACCTTTATAGTTTTACAGTAAGTATTTAGCCTAAATTTCATATAGGACCATTATTTCACTATGAAAGCGCGTATTGTGTGGATGAGTAATTTTTATAAAAATATCATCAAAGTTTTTGTACATGTGAACTAAAATAAATTTTAAAAATAACTGTCTGACTGTCAAAACTCCCGTTTCTACAAAAAGGTCGTCAGTTGAATATCTAAAGTGTTTTTTAAAAGCAACTTTAAGTATTGTTTTCTGTACAACAAAAACAGGTTGCAAGATAGTTTTGTAAGCACCACCAAAAGCAATAATTCCAAAAGATAACAATGATTGAACATATGCATAGTATGCTATTTTAATTTCTTGCTCCTCGAGTATATCACTAAGTTGCCTAAATGCATAAATATATTTACGTAATTTATTTTTTAGATATTCAACATGTTCCGACCATTTCATCTTTGAATCAAAAACAATACCAAGATATTTGTATGAAATAAAGAAAGAGGCATTCAAAGACCAACTTTTGGTTTATTAGTAAAAATCTACTTTTGATCCCCAAAAAACTGAATTCCCTGGCTAAACACCTTACTTCTAACTTTTTACTTTTTTTAAATCAAACTTAAGTTTCCCACACAATTTCCTAGGCTAGCACATTCGTATCAAACATCAAAGCGTTTTGAATACAAAGTTCCTATTTATTAGTTTTAGTACATACTGTGCATGAGGGGCCTACACAATGTAATGAGTTATCAACATGGCTGGCGTCTATCCTATTTTTTAACCATTATTGGACCTTTTTCATAACGATCTTAATGCAAGTTAGGCTTCTTTCTCATCTTTTAAAATTTGGCATGAATAAGAAATATATATTCTTTCCTTTTAAGTTATAACATAACTGAAGCAGATACATTTTATCGGCTCAATCCTGACTTACAAATCTAATAAGGTAAAAAGTTCACTTACCTTTCTCTGAATTAAATTTACTTGGAGCACAAATAATTACAAACTTGGATGTGGTAGAAATTTCATGTTCTCTTAAAACATCTAAAAATTCAGCATAGCTTTTAGCCCACTTGTACTTTTCTGGCTCCATTTAAAAAGTAGTAGGTTTATTGAAAATAATCAGAACGAGTCTATTAACATGGTCACCGGGCACAGCAAAGTGAATAAGTGACGATGTAAAGCCGTGTCCCTTCGGCCTTCGATAATCGATTGCATAAACCATCACGATTCCGATAGCTGAAAAGTAGTCGATAGTCATGTGACGTCATTATAAGGTTTCTGTACATGTGAAGAAGTGGCCTCCCACAACAGTTATAGCCCCCTGCAGACGGGGACAATAGTGGCATCCAGTAGACCTAGCCATTAAAGGCGGCCAGTAATTGTCCGCCTACTGTCTACGTCTGATGAGGTACTGGCATCGAGATCGATGGGTACTGGACGCTTCAACGGCCAGTAGCTACTGGCCGCCAGTAAAGACAAAATAGTTTGAGTTTAGTGGCCACTCAGAGGACAGAAGCGTGGTCACGTGACCTACTGACGGCCATTTTTTCCGTGTTTTCAATGTTTATGTTGTGTTCTGGTCGCCATTAGAGCATTGATGAAACTGTTGTCTTGTCGAACAGTGATTGAGTGTTTGTTTTTTAATTGAGTAAACATCAATTTAGCAATGAGTTCAGCGAAAAGTGGTGAGCCGAAGAAACCGACTGTTAAGTGGAGTGCTGACAACATAACATTGTTTTTGGAATGTTATGAAACGTATGAACTGCTATGGAATATCCGTCACCCAGACTATGTCAACAAGAGCAAGAGGGAGAGTGCCATGACAAAATTGATGGCTGATTTAATCGCTATGGGACTACAAGTACCTGATATCGGTTTTCTTAGAGCAAGAATAAAGTCTATCAAGTCAACCTACAGGACAGAAATGCTTAAAATAAGCGAATCGAGAACTAGTGGAGCAGGAACAGACGATGTTTATCAGCCAAAATTGCCCTGGTTCGCTGCAGCAGACCTTTTTATGAGGGATGAGGTTATTTCTAGGAGACCACAAACCAACTTGGTAAGTTACCTAGACTAATAATTCCGTTACTGGAAATATTTCAGATAAGATTTTGATCACTTTTAAACCTTGGAAATGATGTGTAATAAGGTGATGAATCAATATTAATTTAGGTACTATTACAAGTAGCCTATTTAAGTTAACGTAGGCTTCTTTTAAGCTATTATCATATTAAACTCCAGAGGATACGCGTTTGGTTACCGGACGTGTATTAGGCGTCTGGCAGTTAAATACTGTCATAACCTAACCTAACCAGCCAAACTTGCTTATAGTGGAAAAATCAAATGAAGATTACATTATGTTCATAAAATAAAATGGTGGCTGCACTTTACTTTAGGTCCTACACTCATTCGAATGAAAATATCGATCGATATATCGATTATAGAATATAGATTATATAGAATATAGATTATAGATTATATCGATTACCAGGGCCATCAACTTCAGTGACAACTCCACCATACAAGAAGAGGAGATTAAGTAAATTAAATAAGGTTGAGGGGGTAATCGACAAGCTCCAAAATCTGAGGGACAGCAGACCTTCAACCTCGAGGGCCCCAATCGACGAGGTGGAGGCATTTGGCAGATATGTCTCTGCCCAACTAAGCGACTTGCCTCTAGTAAATAGATTGAAACTACAAGAGAAAATACAAACCCTGATTTCAAGGGAACGCTTGCAGTTGCTAGAAGGACACTCTAACACTCTATTAGACCATACGTATTAGAATAAATAGGCTATAAACTAATAATTGTCATTTGTGCTTTCCAGTTCGTTTTAATTTAATAAAGTTTTGTAAACAATTTTGTTTTTTTTTTTCATTAAATCATACTCCTTTTATTTCTTCCCAGTTTTAGTTTACTTAAGCATTTCTTGTTTTTCAGTTAAAACTTGTGTAGGAATCCTGTACGCATAATATAACTACAATAATCATTGAACAATAAAAAATTATGAAAAAATAAAAATTTAAGTTTGTGAATTTAAAACTAGAGCCTAGGCCTATCCTTTGTAATGATAGGCCTAGGCTACTCATTAGACTTGTTCGATAAATTATTATATGTTCAATGTCCAATCAATGAACTTAGGCCTGAATTATTTACATAGGTTGTGGTTTGTTATTTCTTAATTTATTTTCAGTTAAATTTCTTTCGGTTATGTGGAACAAACTTCAAACATGGATATTTGCCATTGCCGAACATATGAAGTCAGCCAATAGCCCATAAAATTTCAAACCATACTTTAGCCTTTTAAGGTACTGAGAGCATTGGCCTAACAGAACGTACTTTTTCTCTTAAGGCTAAAGCCGTAACGAAAAGTAAAATCTAGGCCTATTAAGTTTGCGACCTAACTTATAGATGCTGGACCAATTCATTTAACTTGCCTTCATATAGTCATTTAATGCTGTTGTTATTGCTTTGAGGACATCAGGCATGAAACTTGAAATTGTGTTTGCTGGTACTCGAAAAAATATTGCGAGGGATTGATAGGAATCACCAGTGGCTAAAAATCTCAAAGCAATCTCAAGTTTTATACGGGCAGGGATTGCACTCCTCATTACCGTATCAGCTTTTGAAATTTGTTCTTTAACTAATGATAACAGTTCATTGAATTGGTCAACACTCATCCTCATAATTCGTTTAAATTCATGAGGATCTTCACTCTCAAGTTCTCTTAAAATTGTTGTTGACGCTCCAAGATTACTGTGACGTCCAACCCAATCCTTGACCCAACAAGACCTGCTACTTTTTACTATATCTTCCAATTCTTCACTCAAAACATCAATTACTTCATCAATAACTTCTTCAACAGCTTCATCCACTGCATTTTCGAATTCTACGTCAAAATCATCCATTTTGAGACTTGAAAAAAACACCGTGATATCATACTGGCCGCCACTAAAGCAGTTTCTGTGGCAGCCATTATTGTCCCCGTCTGTAGGGCTACTGTCTTGACAGTACAGTGGCCGCCACTTGTGGACGCCATTACTGGACGCCACTACTAGGCCAGTCATATAGTACATTAAAAACGCAAACTATCGGCTAGTTCTGATTTTTTAATATGTTGTTAGGACCACTACCAGTAGTATATATCCAAGTTTGCAGCTTCGAAAGACCTGTGCTAAAAGCGTAGCACTCGAAAAACCACATAATTTTAGCTTTTTTTAAAGGTTTTTCACTATATCTCCTAAAATATGAGACTTGCATAAAACATGTTACTTACTTTTTAAAGTACATTAAATTTGCTGAAGTTTGAGGCTAGAACCAGCTCTGTAGGTGCTGTAACTACCAAGATATAGCTCTCCAAAGATTGGAGATTTTTTTTTTAAAAGTAACATTTTAAGGTTTGGTCAACTTCCAACCCCAAAATCAGAGGAATTACCTATCTAATAAGAAAAACCATTGGAAAGGGTCTTGTAGCAAAATTTATGAATTTTAACTTGAGCCCAGAACGATTTATGTCGGCCTGATAGCCATATCACAATGCTAAAATATATACAATTTGAGAAAACAAAATTTCTTTCGCAAATTTGCTATGTTGAGTTCTCACGATGGTTTGAGGACGGTTAGAAATAAAACCCCATTTTCATCCAAAATAAATATATATTTACCCTATTAATAATGTACAGCGTGTAAAATAAATAAAGTTGCATATATACAAGAGATATTGTTGGTTTGGAAAAGTTCATTGTGTCCGCTTTCTGGGAGGTTCAAAATTGTCCAATTCGGTTGAAAAATAGGTACCGGTAATGGATCGTCGTCGTCTTCTTCTTCGGCAATCTGAACCACGGTGCTATTTTGGCAAGAGACACCGGAGCAAAATTTGCAAAGTGCATAGCATTTGAGCCCTGCTTTTAGGCAGGTACAGCCACCTCCACTACAGCCGTTCTTGCATCCCATGATGTAAATTTTAGAAGGGAGGGGGGAGCCACTTCATTCATCGTTGTTATTGGAATGAGTCCCTGATCTGTCTTCTTCCATCCCCATTGAGTAGCATCTTTTTCCACCCCAAACCACATCTGAGCTTGGTGATAGGTTCGAAAGGCATGGAATTTTGCACCATCTTCTGTTGGGGGCAAACGGGTGAGGTCAACCTTAGAAGAAGCGGCAGTTTTTACAAAGATTTTGTAGCGCAGTCTCTGGAGGGTATCCTCAGTGTAGTCTCCTCCATACATACAGACCTACTAGGCACTTTTCTCCAGCATCTGAGATGGCTTGGTGGAATGGTGGGTTGAATTAGGCCCCGTTTATGCACCAAGTGCGGGAGCGGTGCGATAGCGGGCCCGCTCCCGCTGTAAATGAGCCTGTTTATGCACGAAGAGCGATAGCGGTAGCGGTTGGTTAAAGGATAATGGAAGGGGGACACAGTCTTGCCAATTCAAACTCTGCCAAATAATTAACACAACTATTTGTCCTAAGTGCACGTGCGCATGGATCAAGTTGGCAACCCTGGCTTCAGCCGCTCCCTCTCCCGCAGTGCATAAACAGACCCATTTGACTCAATGTAGTTGAAAACCGCTCTATTCCAAGCAATCGCTGCGATTTCTAACTACACAGCGGTCGAATTAGAAACCGCAGCGGGAGGTCAACCGCTATCGCTATCGCTCTTGGTGCATAAACAGCCCCATTTAACTCAATGGTGTTAGAAATCGCTCCCGCTGTCGCTACCGCTACCGCACTTGGTGCATAAACGGGGCCTTTAGGTTGGAGGAACACTTCAGCTGTGGTGATGAGTTGAGGGTATTTCTGGATGGCGCTCCATAGTTTATTCTTCCCATGCCCAAAAACGGCAGAGGTGGAGTCATACCCGGCGAAGGCGTGGAGAAATAACTCGAACCCTGAGGGGACTTTAAAAAACTACACGATTGAATGAGGTTGACGAATACTGTAAGGGACCACAGTCACCTCTGCCACTTTTTTGAAAAAAAAAACATTCTTCACAGCTGATCCCAAACCATTAAGAATAACGAGGAGGTCCACATCCTCTCCAATGATTAGCGCTGATTGAAAAGAGGTGCTTTTGTCAAGTACCAACTTGACGATGTCGCAGTCAGCATCCTCGACTGCCTGCTTCGTCTCAATTCCCTGTCTTTGGAAGGTGGAGCGTATCGGAGAAATCGTTTGTTTCTGTCGTTGGCCAGCAACTTCTCCTGGGCCATTTTTATGATTGTCGACTCTTCAAGCCATGTGACAATTAATCTCAGGGGCCCTAACTATTTCACTGCTGATGGAAAGCAGTTTGTCCGTCAATGGAAATGGAGGGTGTATGTCAAGGTAGTGCTTCAGTTTCTCCACATCAATAGCGTATCTTTCAATCTGTGCTGGTCTCATATCAACGTGCTGCTCACTGATGGTACACGAAATGTCCCAAAACCTCTCCAAGCTCTCGCAAATATTGAGCATGAACACCATGCCTCCAGTCCATCGTGAAATAACACTACTTGATATCCCCCCACCATGGGTTAACCCTCCCTGGCTTTTCATTGACCTCATCAACACTTGTTCTATGGTCAAATCTGACCATAGTCCCGACCACAATTTGTCTGAGCGACAAATCGTAAAGGCTCTTTTTGTGAACATGCTCCATTCATTTGGGTCCATCTTCCAACCCAATTGGTGTACCAATATAAACTTAATACAAAAGAAATATCTACCATAAAACAAACCCTGGATACTAATAACAATGGGAATAACTAGGCTAGTGGCTTGAAGGGGCCTTAGCCCCTAACCTCAAGTATGAACACATGACAGTTTGAAAACAAAGGAGATGTTTTTAAATCCCTATGCTTTTCTTATGGGGCATATTTTATGTAATATCTAGTTTACTTATAACCTTTTAGAAATGCTACTATCTTTTCCCAAGTAACTGGGATCTAGACCTTTAATTTAAGTCGTCTCCCATCGTCCTGTGATTTGCCAAAATAATACTATATTTTGGTTAACAAACTTTGCTTGCAGAATTATATGTTGGATTATTATGGTAGCAGGTAGCCTAGCAATAAATCAAGCTAATAAAAATCAAGGACTTTCGAAAAATACAGATTTCCCATTATTTTTATTTATTACCGTTATGAGAGAACTATCGGGCCGAGAGACGTTGTTTTGTGCTTAAATTAAAGCTAATTGAATTTACTAAAACATCTGTTCCAAATAGTTTAAGTCGTAAATGAGTATTTTCTCCGATTTTGGTGTTGAATGTTGACCAACTCATAAAAATTAATCTGTTTACGAAAAAATTTCAATCATTTGAGGGTTGTATCTTGGTAACCACTATACCTACAGAGGTGGTTGTGGTCTCAAATTGTAGAAAATTTAATCTTCTTTAAAAACGTAAATTACATGTTTTATGAAAAACTCAAAGTTTAGGAGATATAATTAAAAATAATAAAAATATGTACAAATTACGCGATTTTTCGAGTGCTACGGAGTTAGCACAGGTCTTTCGAAGCTGCAAACTTGGAAATACACTACTGGTAGGGGTCCTAACAATATAGTAAAAAATCAGAACTAGCCGTTTGTTTGCGGTTTTAGCGATTTCTAGTGTACTATTTGACTGGCCTATACTGTCCCCGTCTGCAGGGGGCTTAAGTCACACCTGACATTTATTTAGTCTGTTTACAGTGCAAATATAACCTGTGTTTTGTAGTAAACTTCAATAACACTTTTAGTTTTTTGTTGTGCTTTTATGTGTATAGATAGTTCACAGTGATTTACAGTAATAATGCCTCGTTTTAGTAATATAGTTACAAAAAGTAGGAAAGGTGTTGGTGGTCGTGGAAAAACTAAGGTAGTGCTACCTACATCAGTTGTTGGGACACCAACTGCTAGGCCTAGGCCTACTCCAGCAAAGGCTTCAAGTTCTTCTAAGAAGATTTCTTTTTTAGAGTATGACAAGTTCAGTTGTGATGAAAACTATAAGAATGAAATTGTAGATTTAGGAATATCATCAGACAAGTTACGTATTTAATAATTCTCTTTGCAAAAACTGTCGACAGTGTGGACTACAAATTCGTTCTGTAGCCTAAGTAACGTAGGACTTGCCTCTAGCCTAGAGCTATTTTGTGTACATTGTGATTTCAATGACAAATTTACCTCTTCTAAAGAGATTGACATTCCTGAACTAGGCCTAAACAGGAAATTTTAGGACATAAATGTTAGGCTAGTATATAGCCTACGTTGTATTGGTAAAGGCGCTACGGCTGGCCAAACATTATGCGGCATTTTGAACCTGCCACAACCTCATGCCAAATTTTTACCCTACCACACTGTTTTACGTCAAAAGTGTAAAACAGATCCACACAGTGACATTCCTTTATCCAGGATGGAGGGGTGTTTAGCTCTAGGAGAGATGGAAGTACATCATAATCTCTAACCTACCTGTGTCTGTGGTTCTTTGGGCTTCGGCCTGCTTGTTGTGTGCGACCAGCATTCAGTGGGCAAATCCTCGACTTTGGAAGTAACCTTTCCTGGAGGTGAAAACGGGCAAGTACCCGCAGCTCACGGGGACACTCAAGGGCAACGTAACTTTCCGCAGTGTGAGGGCAACGGTTTGTAGGTACTTATGCAAACCAATCCCTGTCTCTGAGCACGGACGGTATGGTTATCTTGAGTGTGGGGGGTTCTTCCCGGAACCTCAATTGAGTCAAGGGTGTCGCCACCTCTGGTGGATAGGTTCATCCGGGTGGGTCCCACTTCTATACCTGCCTCCTTTTGGGAAACCCTGATGGCCTGGCAGTGATGTTGGGTCTGACGGGCAAACGAAGTAGATCGGGTGCTGGGTCCGAGCCCGCCAGGGGTATCTGGGGATCTATCGCTCTGGTTATCTCTGGTTTCCCAGCAATGGGTAAGGCCTCGATCGGGCAGCGGTGTAAATGGGAGGTTGGGGTTCCCCCCGTCAGCGTGCTGACGGTCCCCTTCCTCCTGGCTTTCGATGGCGGGTTCTGCCTGTCAGGGATTAGATAGGTCCCGAGTGTTGCTTGCACTAAATGCGTCGGGGCGCTCTAGGTCTCGACCTAGTGGAACCCAGGTGGAGTGACGCTTAAACAAGCAGCCGGAATCCCTGGTTAGGATCGAGGGGCAACCCTCCTTCCGAAGGGTCTTCGGCAGCCGGCGAGCCTGATGACCTTAAGTCATCCGCCCATGATGTGCTAAAGGTTGATGCGTAAGCTTCGGCCTACATCATGGGGCCCGGGTATGTCCTAAAGGATAGGTACCGGGTATGCAGTCAGGGGGCTTCGGCTCTCATGACAAAACGAAATGGAAAAAACAGATCCACATGTAGGAAGCAGAAGAATCAATGAAGAGTGCTGTAGAAGAGGCTGTAGCTGAAAACACATCTAATTGAAGATGAAAAGCAAATAAATCCTGACGCCGATCTGGGTCGCCGGAAGACTGCCCCCCAGAAAACTACCCCCCCAACCAGGTTCCTACGTCATATTGACGTCACAGACCGGGGGGGCAGTTTTCCAGTCACGGACACTCAAATTTAGTTGACAAACACTTCTAATCTAACCTAACCTAACCAACCAAACTTGTTGTAACATTTCAAAATTCTGTTTTATATTCACCACATGACTTTTCTATTATCCAATAGAATTACTCGAATTAAAATTACAATTGCATAGCATGATTTGTCTAGGGGGGGTAGTATTCCAGTCGCGGACACGACTTCCATATTGGTTAGTTGGCAGATTTTGTGACGTCACGTTTCACCTGGGGGGGTAGTTTTCCGGGGGATAGTATTCCGCATCCCCGCCGATCTCAACCCTAGGGACATTTCAGCTGCTTTCGACGGTACTTGGCAGCACCGTGGGTTCAAGTCATTGAATGGTGTAGTAACAAGCACAAGCATTGACAGCGGAAAAGTCTTGGATGTAGCTGTGCTATCCAAGTACTGTCTATGCCTAGACAAAAATAAGCACGACGCAAATTGTCAGGCGAACCACCAAGGCTCAAGTGGCATCATGGAGGGCGCAGGAGTCAGAATGATTTTCAGCCATTTAGTTCAAAAATATAATGTAAGATATGTCAAATACCTTGGAGATGGGGACTGCAATAGTTTTGACAATATAGTAGCAGATAATCCATATGGTGATACAAAAATAGAGAAATTGGAATGTGTTAATCACGTAATGAAACGAATGGGCGCACGGCTGCGTACCCTGAAACAAAGCTTGAAAAAAGTTAAACTGGATGACGGCAAAACTATTTCAGGTAGGAAACGTCTTACTGATAAAAGGATTGATCAGATTCAGGCCTATTATGGAAAGGCAACAAAGGAAAATAAGCACAACCTTCAAGCGATGAGAAGGTCTATCTGGGCTGTGTACTGCCATATAGGCTCAACGGACGAGAAGCCTCAGCACGCCCTTTGTCCAGATGGTATAGGTACGTGGTGCAAGAATAATAAGGCAAAACTAGAAAACAAGCTTATGTACATAAAAATAGCCTTCCAGAATCTATTATGAAGGCCATAAAACCGACATTTAGGGCATTAGTAAAGATGGAATTGCTTAAAAAAATTCTTGCATGGAACCACACAAAACGTCAACGAAAGTGTTAATAGTGCCATATGGACAATGGTACCAAAGAACAACTTTGTTACCATAAGAACATTGGAGTTTGGTGTATATGAAGCAATCGCAAGCTATAATGATGGCAACATCACTAAGTGTCGAGTCCTCCAATCACTTGGGCTAGAACCGGGAATAAGGACAATAAGTGCGATGAAGTCGTTGGACAGTGAACGGTTACGGCAGGCTGAAAAAAACCATCTCAGACTACTTTAGACAAGCCAAAAGGCAAGAAAAGCTAAGAAAAAGGAAGCTAGAAGAGGAACAAGAGAAAAACCCTGCATACGCAAGTGGGATGTTTTAAAGGTAGGCTATTTTACATAATCACAGTGGTGGTTTGCCGTTGCTAGGCAATTTCCGAAAGTTAACTTTTTGTATGGATAAGGTACATTTTTTTCTAAAAGTACTTGTCCAATTGTGTTGAAACTTTTACACAACATCATTAATGTACTACTACATATGCTGAGTTTTTTTAGCCTAATATATAAGTATTTTCTATAATTAAAAATATTTATGAACAAATAAAATCAAAATTTTGTATATATAAAAAAAAATTTCTCAAAGATTTGTTGACATAGAAATTTAAAAAAATTCAGAATGTGTGGTAATATTCTATAATTGTTGTGTAAAAATTTCAACACAATTGGACAAATACTTTTGGAGATAATGTTCCTTATGTTAACATTGAGTAGCATAGGCGTTCCGGTTTCCCTTAACATTAAAATGGATAGGCCTACTAGAATGTTTCATCAAGTAACTGATACTTTTTATTTTAAGGTGAAAGTAATGTCTACACTTGGAGGAAAAGATGCACATTTTTTTATGATTAATATCCTAAAAGCAACATTAGTGGACAAAGTTGCAGAATTGTTTTCCCTTACAGGAAAGAAAATGGGAAACTTCCCCCTCAAGAAGAAGTTCCTAGAAACGAAACCTTGTTGCTCGATATTTTGTACAACTCCTAACCCACTTCACTTTGCTGATACACAAGTCTAATGAAATTGAACGACTTGCCTATCTTAAATCTTATACCTATGATTCATATTAGGGAATGATTTTAGCAGCAACGAGTTGGCAATCGTTATTAAAATAACAGGTTGCCGCAACACGTTATTGGGCAGCTGCGTTATCGTTACAACCGTTGCCAGAAAACAACGATAATTTCCATCCCTAACCCCCTTCTTCTTCACCTTAATATCAACATTTGTTAAAAAAAACGTATTTGTTCATTTCCCATAATAGCAAACCTAAGTATTAGTTAGATCTTTAACTTTACTTAAATTATGAAGCTATGCTTTATGGAAATATTTTTGCATAAATCCAATTTAAGACAAATTGATATCCCCTTAGACTGCATGTTTGCTGCTTACGGAGTATTTCTGCTCTGGTACTTTACTAATTTTTTTATGTTTAGTACACTTTGATGGGTGTGATTAATTTAATTTATAATTTCCAAAATTGATTACAATTGAAGTTAGTGAAGCGATTTCTGATCTATACCTTTTTCTGATTTATAGATGCTGTCAGGAGAAAGCATCGAGAAGCATCGACTGAGGACATGAAGAATTCAGTCAAGAAGTGGCTGCAGCAAGCCATACCCAGATTGATAAAGAGGTATTTTTTTAATTTCATTTGAATTATTTCTTTGCGATTAATAAGAAAATATTATGAGTAAAGGTTGTCTATAAAAGAACTCCCCATTTACTAGCACTCGTCGCCATAGCACCATTTTCTGGCTCATTGCAACTCTAGATATTTTCAAATTTTATATGCCACAGCGTTGCCATCAAAATAATGACCAAAAATTTACAATTGGTAGGCCTATGAGTTGATCTGTTTGTTATTGAGAAATTAACTTCATATTTCAAATCCGTTAAGATATGTATGCGTAAAACCTAAGAGTTATATAGACACCCTGTATTTAGGTTTCCATTGAAAACTATACACAGTTCTTGTGTTAGTTAGGCTATCGTACTTAATAAAAGTAGCTGTTACCCACGGGCTCCACCCCATTTTACTACATTAGTATTAATAAAACTATTGATTGGTTAAGTTAAGATGAAATAAACAAAGCAGAATACAAACAAATAATAACAGCTGAGGTATTTTTAACATTAGGTAAATGGAAAGTTCCCTTTGGAAAGCAATTACGACCTTATAGGGCAACTTATGAAATAATGGATAATTTTGCGCAAGGTTTCTCGTCATGACGAACATTTTAGGTATATGGTTTATGGGGCTGTGACTTGTAGTTTTCTCAAAAGTTCATGGGTACTTTTGGCTTTTTATATAGATGCCATTAGATTATTCTAACTCTATTATTAAAAACATTTACCATACCTATGAAATATTGATAGAACCAGTAAAATTCAAGGATTATTTAACCTTTTAACTCACATTTGCCTGTCCACAATAATTACTTACTACTTAATAAGCAGATAACACCTGCTTCATTAATGATTGCAATCTATCGCCCTGTGGAGCCAAAACCTCCGGCGCCTCTTTCTGTGTCCTCCATACCAGCCATTTCATTCATTAATGGATAGCAAATCTTTTCACAAATTAATAGTGCAATTCTGTCTCCCCTCTCTAACATATAGTTCTCATCCCAATGGTTTGCACAGTATAACTCCTATGTTTCCGGTTAAATCCTTATCAATTACTCCGCCTGCTACTTCATTACAATTATCTAACGCGAGATCAGATATCGATACAATTCTTGTAGGCAGTTGGACTGCTAGATCCAGTAACACTAAAGCTCTCCCATTCTTAGGAATAGTGACCCCAACTGGTGATCGTAGGTCTAAGACTGAAACGGAATGAAAATGAAATGAAAATCCTTTATTTCAACAGGCAAAGCTAGGGCCACATGGCCCTTTTTTACACTTAACCTGCTTAAGACTGCTGCTTTAATTGAGCTTCTATACGGGATGAAAGCGTGCTCTGACAGCTTTAGAAATCCAATTGAATTGACTCTAAAGTTAATAGAATACAATTGTAAGCGTCGATAGTGTTTAAACGTCTTAATAGTTTTTGGCAACTGAAACAGTATTTTTAATAATCTAACCTTGCACATATCTGATTGTTTAAGAGTTTAGCCGGTAGTCTGGAAGTTGAAGGTGGTTAAAGGGTAAGGCTGGATGTTAAGCTAATTCACACACGCAGATTCCTGAAACCATAACAGTAAAATAATAATATAAGTAAGCTGTAATTAGTAATACATCATAGTATAGTTTATAATCAAGCTAACTTAGGTGGTTCAAACCTTCAATAAGCTAAAAAAAATAGCTTGAATATTGAATCTTTGAAAGCGGATATAATAAAATGGATATGCATGTTGCAAGGATGATTAGATACAAACTTATTGCCATTAAGGTATTTTGATGCTCTATTTTGAAGTCGTCACTATACGTGATTCAATTACATCGATATCACGAACGATTACTTAATGTTATACATTAGAAATTACAAAATAAATTTTAACAAAAACCACATCTTTATTTCATTCATCAAAATAACACATTAAACTATTATCTTTTATTGACAAAACAATTGAAAAACATATGACTGTTTATTTATAATAATTAGGAAACAGTCTTTTGGCAAACAAATGGGAAATATCTGTTGAGGGGTTTTCTCTATAGATAATTAATCATCGTACGTCAATTTATGTTATTGGTTACATGATAGTCAATTGTAAAACAAAAGTTGGAAACAGTTGTATTTTATCAGGGCAACAATTTATAACACAATATAAAAGTTGAACCACAAAATTAAATATGTGCAAACAATCTAATACCCATATTATTTTAATGAAATTATAGGTTTGATATTAAAAAAGAATTTAAGAGTAAAATGTGTGTAATGAAAAACAGAAACATAATGAAATTATTAACAAAAAAATTAAGTTTGCGTAAAATAATTACTCAAACATTACAAACTTACTTAAAGTGTTACGATGTAGAGCGTATGGGTGTAGTGAGCTAGAGCTGAGCAAAAAGATGGTGTAGGATGTATAGGTGTACTGGGCTTGATATAAGCAGCAAGACGTTCAAACTGGAATAAACCAATATTATTAGACCACATGTTGCTTTACATTTAAAAATATAAGTTTATTGCCTACTAACTATCAAAATGAATAACCTTATCATGTTTCACATATTAAACATATAATATTTTAACTCTGTGTTTACTAAGTTGCAAAAATAATGAAAAAAACTGTTATTACATAGTAAAAACATATATAAGCATTTTAGGAATATTCAACTAATAGTTTAAAAGGATTGACTGTACAACTAGCCTACACTAAAAACGTTTAGTAAACAACTTAGCTAAACTAACAAGTCAATATTGCGCTCTTGCAAAGTTATAGTTCGGTCGCTTAGAAAGCGACCTCCTCCAGCATTGGTTTAGCATTAGCGCGCAGGTCGTTTTCTAAGCGGCCGAACTATAGTTTAAAAATTGTTCTTCAATAATCAATCAAAGAAGAATTTATTAATATTCTACAACTAGCAAACGCTTAGCAAGTCATGTTATTCTTACACGGTAAAATAAAATAAACACGTTTCTTTGAAAAATATAAGTAGTTAACTAACTTTCCAATTGTAATTTTGAATTTAAGTTATAAAATAACTAATCAACTATTGTAGTTTTAAAGTTAAAAATGTTTTAAAGTATTTTTTTTACAATAAGTCTTTATAAACTTACATGGTTTGGAGCTTGAAGGCGTAGTGAGGGTTGACGAACTGGAGCAACTGAGTGTTCAAGCTGAATGCACCATCGTTTTAGCCACTAACACTCGTGCGTCACTAAATGATTGCTTATGTGATCAGAGTACACATTACATCAGAAAAAGGCTGATGTGAGCAGAGTGCAAGTTGCATCAGAAAAGCTGATGTGGGCAGAGTACAAGCTGAATCAGCATGGTCTATGAAGTGATAGTTAAATAACCAGAAAATAAGCAAAAATATTTTGGGAAAGTATCAAGATACTATGATATGGTAGTAAACATTTGAAACAAAATCCAAACAAATTAACAAACTTTCAAACAAAAATATTAAACAAAATATTCAGAAACATTCTGAAACAGTTATCCGGCTTGCAGAATGTACTAGATATATAGTTACAATAATATCGGATTGTATAAATCGATTTAAAAAATTAATATCGATATGTTGAACTTAATACCGATAGATCGAACTTAACAGATATTTTATTGTTTTGAGTATCAGGGCAATATAATACTGTAGCAATCTTTATTTATCAGTTATCAGCGACTCTCCGACCTCCGGGTCGCCAAAAGGGGTTATGAATTTCATTGAAGGCAAATGTACAAGAGTTAACAGAAGCATACAAGCGCATTTGCGAAATTTGTACCTTGGTAATATTCCAAATGAGTTTACCCAATGGGGAACCAGAAAGTAGCGCAGAAGTAGGAGGGGTATTAAAGGACTGTATTACAGAATTTGTGAAAGTTTTAATGAGAAATATACATTTAGTACAAATTACAAAATACCGTATCTTAGACATGATTACAGTAAATTAAGAGTGGTACTCTGTGGAGAAATCCTTAAGTTAAGTTTGGCCGAGCTAATTATTGGCCAATGAAATTAGCACCCCCTTGCATTGAGCAGTGTATTTTCGGAAAGTCCTGAGCTATTTGTATTGTTCTTTTTCACAACATGTCAGTTTGTATGATAAAGAAATCATAGAAAAGGCTATGAACTATTTTGTGATTTTCAGTGGACAAAGAGGAAATACTTAATGTGTTTGATGGACTACAAGCAAAATGGATTCCTTCTAGTAGTAATATAAGTAAATTAATTCTGTCATTGCTTATAAGGAAATAATCGAAAAGCCCTAATTTGTTTTACACTGTTGAGATAAGTCACTTAATGGTTTAATCATAAGAAGAGAATACAGTATTTGGATTTGAGAGAAAAACTAACTCCTACTGAAAAAATTCCCGCCTAGCGATGTGAATCCAAACAAAATCAAGTGCAGTATTTGGTTTTTTGAAAAACATTGAAAGCGAGGCTGATTATTCATACCATCTGAGCTTGGCTCCGGTGTTGCACTGGAGCTGACATTGTCACAAACAACATAATTTCTGTAACTTTATTTAAAACTGATGGTTTAGGCTGTGTTAGCTGTGTTAGCTGTGTGTGAATTAGCTACTTCTTCCTGGTTTTCCAGATTCCTTTCCAGGTTTTCCTGATCCTAGATGTTAATTGAATTAATAGTCATCCTCTAATATTTGGAATGTTTTGTGCAAATAAAGTATGTCTATGTCTATGTCATGTACATTGTTTAGAATACAGAATATTTAGTGTCTCAAAATACATAATGTTAAAAAGCGGGTGTTAAAAATACGGCTGTACATTCTAGATAAGGTTTAAAATAGCCCACGTCAAAAGTCAGTTATTGGTCTTGTTTGAAAGATTTTTAGTTATTCCCAATAGGATATCCACGCATAGCACGTGTTGCAACTGTGATTCTTACATAGCAGAGGTAAAAGCTATACAGACAGGGTTAAACAATTATCAAGGAGGAAAAAAGTACACCGGAAGATAAATTTAAAAAGCTATCAATAGAAAACAAACTTTATTTAACCAAAGCTGACATGTTTTACGTCAGGAAGAAACAATCAAGACTGAGCAGTCAAAAAGATTAAACAAATCGGGGTTTTTGTAATTTTAGTGTCCAAAATGGCAGTTTTAGACTATTACTTTGTACAAAGTTTAGTAAAAAAATATTTAAATCGACATCAACTTCTATTGAGAATAGAATTTTAGCCAAACTACCAATTTTTTGTATTACTATTGTTGTCACGATTATTTAATGGAATAATTTTTTAACGTGAATGCAAATGCAAACACTAACCTTAAAATTCTTGTTCGTTTTTGAATCACTGTTGATTACTAGATTTTGCACAGCCATGAATTATTGCCTTTTTTTCTCTTAACCCGTTTAGATCCGCTGTTCCCATTTGGGAACATTCACTTTTCCCCCCATAAAGTGGGAAATTTCATGTTTTAGAGGGAATTTTTTACTGCAGTCCTGTATGTATGGTACCCCTGTTTACTCTAACACACCTGTTGTTTTTCTTGAGCACATTGCATTGGAGCAGCAGTAGTTCATTTTGAGGTTATGTTTTGTCACCATGACTTATTATGAAAGGTAAGCTGTTAATCTTTGTTATTTAGTGATATTGCTAATTACTATTACAAATAATATTGTTAATACACTAAGCCAATGGATTCAATACATATTTGTATAATTGTGATAGCTTAGATGTGACTAATCTATGTGTAAACTTTGTTGTTCCCTTTTGGGAACAATGGGATCGAGTAGGTTGGTCATTAGATTTATTATTTTGTTCCCGTTTGGGAACAATGGGATTGAATAGGTTGGTCATTATATTTATATTATTGCGCCTATTAGGGGCTGATAAAGTCAGTAGAAAGGTTGTTAGTATTTCTGTTTTGTTTCAGCCTTACTCTGAACCAAATTCAGGACATTTTAGAAGATGAAACTGATGTTTTGGATGGTGAAATCGTCATCATACCAAACGAAGGCATACATTCTGATGCTGATAGTGGAGAAGAAGATGAAGTTGATTTTTCAAGATTGTCTAGAAACCAGCTACTTTCGAATGCTGAGTCTACAATTCGGAAGGTTATTGACGGAGAGGTTGTTACCGTGGAAATAGGAACACTACAGGATGTTATGGACGAGCCTTATGAAATCATTGAGGACCAGAACTTGGAAGTGGTTGAAGACCTACAAGATCCAGTACAAGAATATCCAGAAGAAGATGATTTAGGACAAGATGGTCCAGGCCAAGATGATCCAGGACAGGATGATTCAAAACAAGATAATCCAGAACGAGATAATTCAGGACAAGATGATGAAAAACTTGAGCAAAACAGTGCTATTGCAGAAGAAAATAGTGGTACAGCAATCGTCCTTTCCTCAGGTGAGCCTCAGCCTAGTAATAGCCATGACGTAGCAACGCCTATAGATGTTAGAAAAAGGGAGAGGAAAAGGAAAAATAAATCTAATATAGACAGTACACCTAAAGCTAAAGTAAAAAAACAATCAAAGTCTTCTAAATCTTTAGTGGGGAAAAATGGGAGAGGTAAAACAAGTAGTAAAACTACAAAACCCCCACTAGTCTGGGTTACTAAAGATATTCCAAGATATGAAGAAAGAGAGTTTGAGCTCCCGGATTGGCTAAAAAACAGTGATGGTTCACCTGTAAAGCTTTTTGAACTTTTCTATGATGATGAAGTCATCGATCTAATCCGGAACCTCACAAACCTTAATGCTTTCCAAAATGGAGAACACAATCTAAAGCTCACCACTGAAGAAACTAAAGTCTTTTTAGCCATTCTTCTCCTCAGTGGTTATTGTCAAGTGCCAAGACTCCGTATGTATTGGGAGCAGAGCCCTGACTGCAAAAACCAAGCAGTCAGTAACGCAATGGCTCGTAACCGCTTCATACAAATCATGAAATATTTTCACGTGTGTGATAATCATAACTTGGCAAAAGGAGATCGTTTTGCCAAGGTTTCACCACTATGGGAAAAAATAAATGAGAAATGGTTAAAGTTTTTCCCAGGAGACAATAATCTAAGTGTTGATGAGTCTATGATACCGTATTATGGTAGACACGGTGCAAAGCAACACATGCACGGTAAACCCATAAGATTTGGATTCAAAGTTTGGTGTTTGTGCACACGATTGGGTTATCTGATACAGGCAATCCCATATCAAGGCAAAAAATCTGGAAACACACGACCAGATCTAGGACTTGGTGGGTCTGTTGTAATGGATCTTGTGGAAAAGCTACCTAATAAAGAAGTAAGCATATTTTTTGATAACTTTTTTACGAGCATCCCATTACTGAAAAAACTGAAAGAAAATGGAACCCATGGGACTGGAACACTTCGAATAAAAATAGGTCACTGGGTGCTCCATTGCCTTCAAAAAAAGAAATGAAGAAGCTTCCGCGTGGAAGTCATGTGCAGGTAACCAATGAAGAGACTGATATCACACTCATCCGATACAACGACAATAATGTAGTAACCATAGCATCAACGCAAGCTGGATCTTCACCAATCGGAAAAGCAAAGAGGTTTAGCCAATCAAGTAAAGCCTACATAAATGTTGATCAGCCAGCATGTTTTGTTTTATATAATGCCTACATGGGAGGGGTTGATCGCCTAGATGAGAACATAGCAAAGCTAAGAATCAACATAAGAGGGATGAAGTGGTACTGGCAACTGCTATGTTTTCCATTGAATGTGTCAGTGAACAATGCCTGGCAGCTTCACAGATATGCTGTTCAAAACAAGAGTGAGCAGCTTGACCTCCTAGGCTTTACTAGAGTGATTTGCAAATCATACCTCCAGAAATACAGCCAACGCTTGACCCTGGGAAGACCTCCTAGGCTTGTAAATCCAGTTGAGTCACGTGTAATGGATGAAACGCGGTTCGACAGAATTGGTCATTTCATAGCCAGCAATGCGAAACAATCTCGCTGTGCACTGTGTAAGAAAAACGCTAGGCTGAAATGTAAGAAATGTAATGTCGCTTTGCACCAGCATTGTTTTGAGACCTTTCACTGTGAGCCTAAGTAGGCTAAGTATCAATATGTATGTAACAATACTAACAATCGTATTTCCTCATATGTATGTAAATAAAATGTTATCTTGCCTTGTAAAATTATTTCATAAATAATCCTATAATGCTTACTAAAGATCCTTATATATATATATAAAATGGCACCCCGTTCGCTCCCACTGTTCCCATTTGGGAACACTAATTATTTTATATAAAAAAAATTAGAAACTCAAAATTTTGTTTAAGATGTTACTTTTATACTCTAAACTATTTAAAAAAAAATAAAAATTATAAGTTTTTTGGAAAAAAATAATTTGGGCCTAAATGGGTTAAAAAAACAACAGTCGTGGGTATCGGTTTCGCTTTTAGCTATTAAACTAATGTAGATGCATTAAAGAAGCGATCAAACCATATGTTTGTATTTTTAAGCATCGTTTTGACAATTTAGTTGTCTGCTTGATTTGTACTCAGCGTTGAATGTTCGTTCGTAGTGATGTTCCTCCATTACAGTGAGCTGAAACCCTACTATACTAAGACTGTTTTAGGACTATGTCCTCTTTATATTTAGATAGGCCAAATCCGTAATTTCAGGGCTTAACAAGGGCGTCTGGGTTGTGCGTTCGTGCACCGATTTGAGACACCTTAAAAGATCATTTAGGCATTACTGGCTTTCAAACAACACAAAAGTCATAAAAATTGATACAGTAGCTTAGCCATAATCTTCTTAACAAAGATTGCCTCATATTTTTTAAAATATTGCCTTTAGATAAATTGCTCCCCCAATTAACACAAACACATACACACATTTGTTACGTTCGTCAAATAGTTAAATTTAACATTAAACTTATTCAAATATAAACACTGTGATCAGTAATAGGTGCTATGAATACAAAATGAAAGACTTAAACTGAAAATCGGTTTGATTTAACATCAGATACATAGATATAGATATAATCCTCTTCCCAATTTTCCAGGCTCATGCGTCTGACTGGCACCTCCCTTTCTTTTGATATGTTTGCTAGCGCCAGCCCGTTCAAACGTACTTCTCCCATAGTACTTCTCAAGTAGCTCTTCAACCTGAACACAAACATAACCAATATACATTCATTAGAGTAGGAAAAATAAAAGACCATTCGGTCCGTTCATCCTGCATTCGTCTTTTACAAACAACTACAACAAAAGTAAATTCGATTCATTTTATTTTACAAACAAGGAAAATAAACCAATTCCAATATATTTTATTTTTATATTATGGAACTGATATTAGATAATATTTCTCTTGGCAATGTTCATCATTCAATCTATTACAGGGGTTGAAAGTTTTAAAATATGTGAAATAAAAATCAAATCATAGTCTAATTTCATTGGATTAATTATTTTGAAAACCAAACAGTATTTTTGTGAATCGCCATTTTTAATTATATAGTTACCTCTTTAAAGTTGAAAATAAACGTTCCGTTGAGGCGGTTGTAACCGGGATCGTCCCCAAGACTTGAAGGAGGGTGCTGATCATTGGGAAAAAAGAATAGTCCAGTTCTTTGATTGCGTCAATCACTGTCTCGGGGCAAACACAAAAAATAAAAACAAAACAATAAATATGTCAAATCAATTGTCAGGCTGTCTTCTTGAATATTTATAGTAATTTTTATAGATTTCATTATGCGTAAACCTTTTAAAACCTAATAATTTTAAAAGTAAACTAATACTAGTTATGTAAACAATATTATGAAAAAGGTTTTTTTTTAAGTTTAGTTTAAAAATGGATGTATAATTGTATGTAAATTTGTGTATGTTATTAAGTGTATTTTGTTTCAACTTCATTTTCATAAATGTGTTTTCCAGGTGTGTCAACCAAACAGACGGTCGTAGACCATTGTTTATTAAGTGTTTGATTATGTTTATGAGGGGAATGTTTATTTTAAAATAAAGCACTTTATTCATTCATTCATTCTGTCTCGGGGGGGGGGGGGGGGGGGGGGTTGCATACATTTCTCCCCTTATTCCTCCACATCTTGATTTCTGCTGTCAGTAAGCTAAAACTACCTATCTGGTCCGTAAAAATTTGGTATATTTCAACAGCTGAAACTGTATCGTCTGTAAACCTCTCAAGGTTTGCCGGAATAAGGCCTTCGAGAGGAAGGACCCCACAAAAATCTCCGTTAAACCTCTCATCAATCTCGGATCTGAAATGGTCCACGAGAGGTAGGAATATTGTTCTTCTGAAGTATTCTTCGGCATTTTCAGATGGAGTGTTGCTTCGATTCTGTTGTCGTCTGCAGGTTCTCGGCGTCAAACCCAAGTTCATCGGCGAGTTGAACAGCGTTTTCATACAGGCTATTAAACTCGAGGTCAGCTTCTCGTCGAATGTTTCTAAAGTTTTCCAAAATGTCCGTTACACTTACTAAAGCTGATGAGAGGTCTTGCTTGAGGCTTTGCAGGCGTTGGCTTAGCCTTAGAGTTAGTCCAAGGCAGTACACCGCTACTTCGAGACCAACGACGAATTCGCTCTTTTTAATTGCACAAGACAGCATATATGCTTTCGACGATACTTCAGGCGTTTTGCTGTCACTCATTTCTAAGACGGTCACAACAGGAATAATCAGTTCTTTAAAGGTAATGAGGCTCTCATGCCTCTCAACCCATCTTGTCGGACACAGTGCCTTCAGTCTTTGCTTTTTAGAATCTGTAAAATTCGTCTTCCCTATCTCATCAATTAGAGCATTCATTCGATAAGCAGAGGCTGACAAAAATGTTGACACAGTTCCAACAGTTCTAATGGCATTTCTTATTTCTGGAATGTCACAACATTTTGTGATACACAGGTTCAAGGAGTGGCTGAAACAGTGGGTGTAAATGGCTAGAGGATAGGTATAAGATTTAAGATAGGCAAGTCGTTCAATTTCATTAGACTTGTGTATCATGCAAAGTGAAGTGGGTTAGGAGCTTATGCCAAAACTACCATATGTACTACATATGTGTGGTAATTCAGTGAAAATAATAGAATTTACACAAAAATGTTTCTAGGCCTTCAACTTTAGTTTTGTACTCACAATAAATAAAATACCCCCGCTGCAACAAACATGCAAACTAATCGAATTACCATTTGCCTGGATTGATTTTCAATTAATCTATTAAATTAACATTTATATTTAACTAGTACCTACGTTAGCTGCTACAGGGAAACTAACAGTGTGTGCTTTTATTAAATTATCAATAGCTTAGTATGAAATAAATAAATCCGCCAAGTTTGATCAAAATATATCCATAAACAAGCCAACTACAACATTTTAAAATATTGTTCATAAAAATTACATGGGAATTTTAAATTAATATTTTTTTTTTATTTTCTCCGTAACCAATCACCGTACAAAAACAATTTTGATATACTACATTATTTGTTTATTAAGCTCTTTAAAAAGGTCTGGAAAAATTTAAAATATGAGAAAACCCTATTTTTACCCCATAACCCCCCCCCCCATACCCCATTAAACCCCATACCCACGCTGGTTAACGAACTCATTCAAGTTTATCCCGCCTTAAACCTTCAAACCAATTTTTATCAAAACTGGATAAAAATTACTCAAGTTATCGTCTAGACACACACACACACACACACATAATATATATATATATAAATTTGAACGAATGGGTTTTTTGGCTTCTGGGGACATCAAAATGAAAAATATAAGAAATAAGACAATTCTTGAACCTCTAAACTACATTCTTGCAAATTATTAATAAAGTAAAAATATCATAAAAAATGCTTACCACAACAATGCATCGGGCGACAAGTTTTCGTTTCTAGGAACTTCCTCTTTCAATTCTGCAACTTCGTCCACTAATGTTGCTTTTAGGATATTAATAATCAAAAAATGTACATCTTTTCCTCCAAGTGTAGACATTACTTTTACCTGAAAATAAAATGTATCTGTTACTTGATGAAACATTCTAGTAGGCCTATCCATTTTAATGTTAAGCTGACCAAATATAGTTAATTTTAAATTGTAAGGGTAACTTCTGCACAAAAATTTTAAATCCTACCCTATTGTCCAGGCTTTAGCGACGAAAGATGTCAGGTGTTAATTCCGAGGGGGGGGGGGGTAAAACTACACCTTATATGCCTCGGATCTGCTAACAGTCAGGTGTGTCCAGGGTTCAAGTTATATTGTTAATTGGCTGGGCTCAGACCATAGGATGTTATCATTTATTCTATAAATCATTGGTCATCATCATTGCCCAAATTAAAGCCAATTAATCCCCGAACGTGTTTTTATTATCAAAAAGGTTAATCAAACGTCACAAAAAGAGAGAACCGTAGGTTAGCCGTGAACAAACACTACCGCTAGTGCGTGACCTACGCTCACCAAAATAAAATTACTTCTAAAAAGGTTACTTCACCTTTTAACGAAAACTAATCAAATCAAAAATAAGAATAACTAACGAAAATTATTGTCACGACTAACAACTACGTCCTAGGTTCCCTGAGTTGTTTCACCCGGGGGTGACGTGGGGAATATCTCAGGTTTAAATCAATTTTAAGTGAATAATCTAAATAGATGGGTATTAATTTAAAGACCACACGACGGGACAGATCCCGACAAGGCTGTTACGCCCGTCACCTAATAAGAATCTTAATTTGTAATAAGTAGTGATGTTAAGCTGAGCTTTTTCGCCCGCCCCTAACAATAGTAAAAATATATATGGTGTGAAAGTCTTGTGAACTAGGATATAATTTCGTTGACAAGGCTATTCCGCCCGTCACCTAACAATTCAATTTAATACAAAATAAAATATCTTCTATAACCACTATAATTTATGGTTATGAGTGGCAAGTGCAGAGCTAAGCTACTACCGATGGACGTGAGCTGTTTCGCCCGTCCCCTAACAATATAATTTTAATACAAATATTGTAGTAGACCCATATTAGTCTACACCAAGAAATAATTGAAGCTCAAGCCACAACTAGTAATAATACTGAGTAGTCCTATTAAGGGTTTAACCTATTTAGATTGAACTATCGTAGCCTAGCCAGCCAAAATTTCCATCAAAAAGGAATAACAAAAGATGCTACAATAATAATATTAAATTTAGAAAAATTAGTACCGGAGTACTTACTGTTCAATATCCGGAATAGGGACGACGACTATGTTACCTTTACTATACCACTCTGTGGGTTAGACCAACGTGGGTTCCTGCCTTAGTTTAGAGGGAGTAGAGGAGAGAAGTGACCAGCTACACGCCGGCCGATCGAGTGTCGGTTGGTCCTATCCTAGGTCCTGGAGAACTCTCGCCCTACCCCTACCACTACGTCCTTAAGACGCTACTAGTGCGGCGGGTGGACGCTGCCGGTAACATTTCCCGCTCTAATTTAAAATTTACTCGAGGTCCAATTTGGGACCTTACAAAGAATTGATGGAATCTCATTTTGAAATAAATGGCATCACACAACTGACACTGACACAGTCTTTCATCCTCTAATTTGCATAAAATGACTTTTTTGCAAAAAAATTGAATGAAAACACAGAATAATTTATATATTTTTTTAAATCGACTTTTCAATATTCAACCATATTATCATAAAAAATAGGAAGCATTTCTAAAAAAAAATAATTTTGAGTGCGGTAATTTTAAAAAATTTAAAAGTTTTAATGTGGGTGAGAAAGGTAAACACTGTAACATTTTTTGAAAAAATAAAATAAAAAATTGTAAGAGAAGTACCTCATGTTAAGCCATTATCAAGCTCCCTTCCGACCGACGCTCTACACTGTAACTGAGGGGTGAGTATGGTCGGTAACTAATGTGTTAATAGTGTACCGATGGTAGTTAGTTATAAATTGAAATTAAAAACAAAATCAAATTATTTAACCATTTTCTAGTCTAAGATTAAGAAAGAGTGTCCAGCAGTTGAAAAGATTTAGTTTGTAGGGTTGGTAGTGGTTAGTGATAACCAATTTCAAGTTTTGTCAGTTAAGTTCACTGGAAATATGGTCTACAAATATGTGGTTGCTGTAGAAATTGTAAGTAGTTTTAAATATTGTTAGTAATAAGATTTTAAGAGATTTATTGTTTATAGCCTTTTAAGAAATCATTTTTGGGAAAAGATGTAAAGTAAAGAATAGTTTTCAAATCAATTTTAATGCATTTCACAAGAAAGGAAAACAAGTAAAGTTCATACAGACCTGTCGAGTTTTGTTCTAGGAGAAGCACATTTTCACAAGGAGTTGTAAGGATCTTAAATCCACTTTTAATTGTTAGAATTTGTAGAGAATAGTCTTTATCGGTTTTGTGTGATGTTTTCAGACATAAATCAACCACATTGTCTTCTTGTTCACCTTCTTATGATTGGTACTACCAGTGCTTGGTCCAGTAGCTTCTTTGTACCAGTTCTAGTTTGCATGGTATCTGCTAGTACCAGTTCTGACCATTAAACCAGTGTCTCTGATTAAAGTAAGATCTTTCCAGTATTTTATTATTTAGCATAATATTTGGAAGTAACAAGAGCATATTTGATTTTATTGGGAAAGTGTATTTTGAGAAATTTGACATCTATAAAATAAATGTATCTTTGGCCTACTTTGTCTTTTAATTTATCTCACTTCTACTACCAGCTTGAATTAGATTCATCCTAAATTGAAGTATACTACCTAATTGGCTACATGGTAGGGGTATAATAGAAACAATACATATAAAAACGTTAGGTTTTAAACACTACCTATACTTACAAAGGATTTTTTGAAGAATTCTTCTTCTAATTTTACTTCAAATTCTTCAAACTCCCCAATCGTCTTTAATTGGCAAACATTTTAACATATCTTCGTTATATTGTGAGCCAATAATCTGATTTGCGTTTAAATTATTAATCCTTTGGTTGGTTTGGTCGACCTTTTCACTCAGCGAGGCAATCATTCCAATCATGTGGTTCATTTTATCCATCACTGAAACACAAAAATAGTGTTAGAACTTTAAACCTTTAGAGATTAATATTAAACACAGATAGTGTAAAAACCTCCGATTATTTTGATTATTAGGTTTTTCTTGATATTAAATTGATTAGTTGATATATTACAGATTAAGTAATGAATATTATGCATTATATGAAGTAAAAATTATAAAAAAATATAGTTGATTTAATACCATTATTTTGGAGTTTAAAAGAAAAATATGACATATAAAACATATGTCATCATTGCTGATAACTCATTTGAAAAGATTTATTTTACAATACATAATCGATTGATAATAAATGTGCAATGTTGATAACTTATTTAACACTAATTATTAAACGTCATAGTTGTCATGCAAAATCGCAACAAAATCATGTTTATCTCCTGGCGAAGTGTAGACATAATTATCGTCTACTACGATTACGTAAATGTCATCGTCGTCATGTCCCATCACGGCAATAGAGGTTTCCGATTTCCCAATTTTCGGAGACGTGTTTTTTAAAAGTGCATTTAAAGTGTTTTATTGATAACATTCCAGTAATCCGGCATTTTAACTTATCCGGTAGTATCACGGTTCTAGGCCTATATCTACCGGATCACGGTACTGCGAGTCTAATGCATTTACTCAAACGGTGGTTAATAGAACAAATTTTTTTTATCTGTGTTCAATACTTATCTCTAAATGTTAAAAGTTCTAAGACTATTTTTGTGTTTCAGTGATGGATAAAATGAACCACATGATTGGAATGATTGCCTCGCTGAGTGAAAAGGTCGACCAAATCAACCAAAGGATTAATAATTTAAACGCAAATCAGATTATTGGCACACAATATAACGAAGATATGTTAAAGTTTTTGCCAATAAAAACGATTGGGGAGTTTGAAGAATTTGAAGTAAAATTAGAAATTAGAAGAAGAATTCTTCAAAATATCCTTTGTAAGTGTAGGTAGTGTTTAAAACCTAACTTTTATATGTATTGTTTCTATTAACACATTAGCTACCGACCATACTCACCCCTCAGTTACAGTGTAGAGTGGTCGGTAGGGAGCGTGATAATGGCTTAACATGAGGTACTTCTCTTACAATTGTTTATTTTATTTTATTTTTTATGTTACAGTGTTTAACCTTTCTCACCCACATTAACACTTTTAAACTTAGTTTAAAAATTACCGTACTCAAAATTATTATTTTTTTTTAAGAAATGCCTCCTATTTTCTATGATAATATGATTGAATATTGAAAAGTCGATTTAAAAATATACATAAATTATCCTGTGTTTTCATTCAATTGTGTTGCAAAAGTCATTTTATTCAAATTAGAGGATGAAACTTGTGTCAGTGTCAGTTGTGTGAAGCCATTTATTCTAAATGAGAATCCATCAATTCTTTCTTCGCTAAAGCCTGGATACTATTTTTTTCTTATAGGGTAGGATTTAAATTTTTTTTTGCAGAAGTTACCCTTACAATTAAAAATTAAATAGATTTGGTAAGCTTAACATTAAAATGGATAGGCCTACTAGAATGTTTCATCAAGTTCTGATACATTTTATTTTCAGGTGAAAGTAATGTCTACACTTGGAGGAAAAGATGCACATTTTTTTAAGATTAATATCCTAAAAGCAACATTAGTGGACGAAGTTGCAGAATTGTTTTCCCTTACAGGAAAGAAAATGGGAAACTTCCCCCTCAAGAGGAAGTTCCTAGAAACGAAAACTTGTTGCTCGATGTTTGGTAAGTATATTTTATGATATTTTTACTTGATTAATAATTTGCAAGAATGTAGTTTAGAGGTTCAAGGATTGTCTTTTTTCAGATATTTTTCATTTTGATGTCCCCAGAAGTCTAAAACACCATTCGTTTAAATTGATATATATATATATATATTACGTGTCTGTGTGTCCGTCCAGACGATAACTTGAGTAATTTTTATCCGGTTTTCATAAGAGATGGTCCTCATGACTAACAACTGTACAAATTGTAATTTAAACTTATGTAAATATCTTAAAAATACATAATGTTAAGTGCACTTTTTCTTTGTTTGATTTCCATTGTCAAACCTTCTCTCATTAAGATAATTTCTCAATTAACTTGTAACAAATATAAGTGTAGAGGAATAAATTTGTTTTATTTTTTGTCGAAAATACAACGGTTGTTTTCAAATGACGTCATTTGGAGCAAAAGAGATTAAAGAGGGACATTTTATGCCAACATTTAAGGTAAAGGGACAGGTCTACCACAGAATAGGGAGTTTGATGCCTCGCTTACAACAGCAGCCGTCTTCCCTACAGATATATTTTGTTGGTGATGATAACCATGTAAAAGACATTCGCTGTGGTTAATTTCAAAATGTCAAGCCTGCGTTGGTGGGTCAGCTTATCAGTATACCAAGGACTTTAAAGCTGCTGTAGAGTCTGTTCCCAAAGATGTTCACGATTTTTAGGTAGTTATCAGTGCTGACGAAAAGCCTTCTAATACTCACAGTTTACGTTACAATGCTCCTTCTACTAACGAAGTCGCTGTCTTGATTGTTGGCCAAGTGTTTGAAAAGCGAGACCTGATCCTAGGGGGGGAGGAGGGGTGAACAGCAACATCATACATAGTGGTTTTTAAAATATTTTATTTATTCATAACTCATACCAGGTACGGTAATAAACTAAGATGTGCAATTACTTCTGATGTACAGCTTCTTTATTCTGTCAGAAAATAGGGACCAGCCTAGAGAAATTCCTCAAGGAGGTAGAGGTTACAGAGGACAAGGCCGAAGAGGAAGAGGAGGAAGAGGGCGAGGACGAGAACACACTGTATTACGACTTCCACCTTACCACCCAGACCTTAACCCCATAGAAATGATATGGTCACTCCTAAAAAATCATGTCGCTTCAAAAAACACCACATTAACGTTAAATGATTGCATTGAACTCGTAAAGGAAAAGATTGGCCTAATTACACCCGAAGAGTGGAGAAAAAGATCCGAACATGCTTGGAACATTGAGGACAGATACATGGTCAACGAGGCAGCAGTTGATGATATAAGAGTAATATTTGTAATTAATTTGCAAGATGACAGTGACAGCAATGCCAGCAAGCGTGTGCACCAAGATCGTCATGTCCAAGTTCGTCACATCTACGAAAATCAATGGGGAACCAGAAAGTAGCGCAGATGTTGAAGGGGTATTAAAGGACTGTATTACATAATTTTGAGAAAGTTTTTATGATAAGTATACATTTGGTACAAATTACTAAATATCGTATCTTAGACATGATTACAGTAAATTAAGAGTGGTGTTCTGTGGGGAAAAATCCTAAAGTTAGGATAAGCAGAGCTCGTTATTCGCCGGTGAAATTAGCACCCTCTTGCATTGAGCAGTGTATTTAGGATTTAGGATCATGGACATTGATTAGAATACATAATATTTAGTGTCTCAACATGCATAATGTTAAGAAGCGGGTATGAAAAATACAGCTGTACATTCTAGATAATAAAGTAGCCCAAGTCAAAAGTCAGTTATTGGTCTTGTTTTAAAGATTTTTAGTTATTTCCAATATATTATGAATACTTTTTTAAGAACGATATAGGCAAGTTTTCAACGAAAACTTTAGTTTAGGAGTTGGATATCCACGCATAGCACGTGTAGCAACTGTGATTCTTACATGGCAGAGGTGAAAGCTATACAGACAGGGTTAAACAATTATCAAGGAGGAAAAAAGTACACCGGAAGATAAATTTAAAAAGCTATCAATAGAAAACAAACTTCATTTAACCAAAGCTGACATGTTTTACGTCAGGAAGAAACAATCAAGACTGAGCAGTCAAAAATATAAAACAAATAAAGTATAACTATGGATAAAAAATACCCCCGCCGCAGCAAACCTGCCGACTAAGCGAATTTCCATTTGTCTGAATTTATTTTCAATTAAATCTATTTAAATAACATAAGGTTTAATGAGTACCTAGGTTTGCTGCTACAAGGAAACTAATAAAGTTTATTTTTAGTAAAATATTAATAGCTTAGTATAAAATAAATAAATTTGCCAAGTTTGATCAAAATATATCCATAAACAAGCAAACTACAACATTTTACAATAATCTCCATAAGAATAACATGGGAATTTGAAATTGACAATTTTTAGAATTTTCTCCATGACCATTAGCCGTACCAAAACACTTTGATATACTAATCGGACAAAAAATACTTAAGTTATCGCGTTCACGGACGTATATATATATATATATAAAAATTTGAACGAAAAGTGTTTTTGGCCTCTAGGGACATCAAAATGAAAAAGTAAATCGGTCCCGGGCCTAGGTCTTACCGTGCCACCTACGGTAATAGCTACTTCCCTATAGGGAAATTCGCTAAAACAAAAAAAATACAACAACAAAACAACTTGCCGGTCCCAGACATAAAGACAAACGATGTGTATTACAGACGCCAGCTCACTAAAATAAAGTTATAATAAAATAACTGAAATTTGCATGTTTAAAATACATGTCGTATCGTCGAATGAATCTTACAATGTTTACGACGAAACAGTAGTAAAGGAAGGAGCACATGAAGTAGCTTAATTTTTTATGGATAAAAAAAACAAACAAAAAAAAACAACAACAAAACAACTTGCCAGTCCCAGACATAAAGACAAACGATGTGTATTACAGACGCCAGCTCACTAAAATAAAGTTATAAAAATAACTGAAATTTGCATGTTTAAAATACATGTCGTATCGTCGAATGAGTCTTACAATGTTTACGACGAAACAGTAGTAAAGGAAGGAGCACATGAAGTAGCTTCATTTTTTTCATTTCGTTATGACCGAATTGGACCCAAAAGCCAAAGAGCTAGATAGATTCTGCGACTGATGTGGTGGACAAAATATGAAAAAGTAAATCGGTCCCAGGCCTAGGTCTTACCGTGCCACCTACGGTAATAGCTACTTCCCTATAGGGAAATTCGTTAAAACAAAAAAAAAAAACAACAACAAAACAACTTGCCGGTCCCAGACATAAAGACAAACGATGTGTATTACAGACGCCAGCTCACTAAAATAAAGTTATAATAAAATAACTGAAATTTGCATGTTTAAAATACATGTCGTATCGTCGAATGAATCTTACAATGTTTACGACGAAACAGTAGTAAAGGAAGGAGCACATGAAGTAGCTTAATTTTTTATGGATAAAAAAAACAAACAAAAAAAACAACAACAAAACAACTTGCCAGTCCCAGACATAAAGACAAACAATGTGTATTACAGACGCCAGCTCACTAAAATAAAGTTATAAAAATAACTGAAATTTGCATGTTTAAAATACATGTCGTATCGTCGAATGAGTCTTACAATGTTTACGACGAAACAGTAGTAAAGGAAGGAGCACATGAAGTAGCTTCATTTTTTTTCATTTCGTTATGACCGAATTGGACCCAAAAGCCAAAGAGCTAGATAGATTCTGCGACTGATGTGGTGGACAAAATATGAAAAAGTAAATCGGTCCCAGGCCTAGGTCTTACCGTGCCACCTACGGTAATAGCTACTTCCCTATAGGGAAATTCGTTAAAACAAAAAAAAAACAACAACAAAACAACTTGCCGGTCCCAGACATAAAGACAAACGATGTGTATTACAGACGCCAGCTCACTAAAATAAAGTTATAATAAAATAACTGAAATTTGCATGTTTAAAATACATGTCGTATCGTCGAATGAATCTTACAATGTTTACGACGAAACAGTAGTAAAGGAAGGAGCACATGAAGTAGCTTCATTTTTTTTTATTTCGTTATGACCGAATTGGACCCAAAAGCCAAAGAGCTAGATAGATTCTGCGACTGATGTGGTGGACAAAATAAAAACTAGACCATGTTGAGAATAATTCACTATCTGGTTCATCATGTAATACATGTAAAAAGACTCGATAGCGTTGAGATGAATTTCCATATACGTGGCCATTCTTATTTGGAATGCTTCCGAAATATGGTCTGCATAAATCAGAAGTAGTGGGCCTGAGGATTGGTATGAAGAGTGTCAGAGTGCAAGAGCTAGAAAAGCCCTCTTAACAGCATACAACACACACACATTACAGCCTTCCCCATTTCAAGTCATCGAGGTTAATAAAGAGCTTATTCGTAAGTGGACATTGCTCTTTAGTGGGCTCGATCACAAAAGTTGCCCTTTTAAGTCAAGATCAGTTAGAGAGTTGGTCGTCATGGAACAACATCCTCGACTTTTAAAAGTAACATTCGGAATCCAAATAAAGTTTAACATTTGAAAATAGCACATGTTGTAAATGTCCCTACAAAAACATTTTCATCTATTTATTCTTAATACTATTGGATCATCACAGCTTAATAAATGGTACAGATTATTACGTTATAAATGGATATAAAGATCAGAACTTTGAGCTTGAACCTAGAAACATGTGCTTATTTTAACATGTAGTAACAAAATACAACAGGAAAATTTACCATGTGCGACTTACTGAATTCTAAGATATAACAATAAATAACACTAACTACTTACAATTTCGGGCACCCACAATGAACACTGACACAATTTGAAGGATAGGGATGAGGAATTGTAACTAGCTGGTATACTAAATAAAAACGCCATCAATTTGAACTCGTGTGACGAACGTGAAATTTCCAAATGGCGGATTAGCGTTGGCCGGTAAAAACGAACGTTTTTTTAACACTTTTTGACTTACAAAACTGATTATAATTCCCAACCGCGTTGCAATTATATCCCTTCGGGATATAGGCTAAACTATTTTGAGGAAATTTAAGATTGTCCGACCAACACCGCGAAATGAATTTAATTTGCACGACGCGAAGGTTCACCGACTAGTACAAGGACAAGGGAACGACATACACTGATACACTCGTTGCTGGCGGCTCGTTCTATCCCTACCACTTTGGTTGGAATTGTGGGTAATTGACCAGCTGACTATTTGTTTGCGTCTGCTACACGTTAATTCGTTGTTTATACGACGAAATCGGTACAGTGTCAATACAAACAAATTACGATGTTAAAAAATTCAGAAACCCTAAAAAGACTAGAACATTCGTACAGGCAACTATACACCAGGCGTGCGATCGATGTGGGAACTGGAAGACCGGCCTATGTGGCACAAGATAGATTAATTGCAAGTGCTACGGATGGCCTCTGTCAAGGATTTTCTTCCATATTTGATTTCTTGATGCGAACAAGCCAATCGGTCAACGATGCCATTGTCACTCCTGGCGTTGACAGTGAGGAAGGAGAGGATGACGAGGACTTCGGGCCACCGCCGCAGGGACCACCTAACTTCGGTGAGTCAATATTTTATGGTTGAAAGATTGTATATCCCATTTTCTCATCGTACATTTAACGATAATTGGGTGATTTAATTTTTATTTTTGACTCTAGGCCGTGATGAGTATCGTTTACCTACAATTGTGGTAGTTCTTTCAATTTTACAACATATATTATAAGTTAGATGAAACTTTGCACCGTTGGTAGGGAGCATAATGCATCACTAACCAGAAATTGTGGATAGTAATTCTGACTTAGAAACACCATAACAAGGAAAATGGAAAACTTTTTTTAGAATAAAATAGGTAAATTCTTTCTCATTCTCTTACTGGAATATATATTCTGGAACTTAATAACGGTTGTACAGTGTGATTATATTAAAGAATTAATATTGTAAACAACGCTCCATTTACAGATCCGGCAATCCTAGATATGGGCATACAACCCAGGAACAGGGGGCGTGGGATAGGAAGGAAGGACCCGTGAAAGTTGAAAGAAGAATGAACCGTGGGCTAGAGATGGTGGAAGGTAAATATTGACACAATAAGTAACATACGTACAAGGGGGGGGGAGAAGCCTGGCTAGGTATAGTTTATTACAAATGTAAGAACAATATAAACGAAACCCACGTGTTATTTACAACTGATGTGGATTTGTATTATTTAGTTTAGGCTCTTGTGAACGAGTTAATCTCCTACTCACCTATTGATAAAAATTTGTGAGTTATCAATTTCATTGCAACAACTGTACACATATTTTGAACTTTGAAGGTCATTTCTTGTCAATGTTTTCTGTAGATGAAGAAAATGTTGATGATCCTGCCATTCCTAATCACTTAAATGCACCAACTCGTGGGCGTGAAAGAGGTCGCGGGAGGGGTGGTGAGAACAATTTTACTTACATATTACATTTGCTTGATATTATTTGTGAAAAATAAAGAAAAACAAGATAAATCTGTTGTGTAAGATTTTATTTGGAGATAAAATTGCATACTTTTATTTAAACGTAGTGTTCGGGACTAATAGCTGGACCAACTATCGTCTCATGCAACCATCAGCTGTGTTGCTCACTTAATCCTCGTTTCCGTTCGCAAGTTGTTACATTATATTGCTGTTAGTTCAGAAATATGTATATTATTGGTGTGATAATTATATTTTAGTGATTGTAGTTAAGTATTATCAATGACTAGCTATACCCGCGGGCTTTGCTCCGTTTAACGTCAAAAGTATTCGCATGGCTCAATCACGTCCTGGTTGAAGTTCGTTCGCTACGCGTACTCACCTTTAGGTTGGAGCTCGTTCGCTGCGCTCACTTGTTTTCAGGCTAGCTCGTTCGCTACGCTAACTCGCCTCTAGGTTGATGTTCGTTCGCTACGCTCACTCACCTTTAGGTTGCAAATTAGCTGTTGTCATAAATTACAAAAAAGTCATCCCTTTTATTGTTTATAATACTTTGATAAAGGTTTTTATGTTTTAATATTCAACATTGAAGAATTTAAACGTTGTTAAGTGCACAGGTGTGCTGCGATTGGGGTTTAATACATTTGGACTTACAGTATTCAAAAGTAAAATAGTTTTCTGTGCTGCACTCTGTAGAAACACTGTGGCACAATTTCAAATCATGACTATTGCTAATACAGAATGTTATGATTATTCAAACCTACAAAACAGTTGGTGAAAGCTTAGAGTAATAAAACAAAAAGTTTTGTTTTATTACTCTGAGGTGAAAGTAAACATCTGCTTTTGAATTATATTTATTTGTAAACATTGTAGATCAAAAAGTCTGACATTGGCCCACTTAAAACCCTCTGGGGCAGAGCCCTTTTGACGGATCTGCACCAAACTTCACTCGAACCATCCTTGAAAGATAACGAAATAATGCCTGAAAGTTTCCTTACAATCTGTCGAGCGGTTTCGGAGTCCGTAACGTATATACATATAGGTATACACACATCTATAGTTCCCCTTTTATAGATATAGATACACGATTGTGTCTAATTACAGACAAATGTTTTTAATCTACCAACTAACCTCTGTAATTTTTTTTGTTGATGTTAGTTTTGCTTATGTGGATATTGCATAGCTTACTCGAGTTAGGTTAAAATAACATTTTTTATATACGTGTGGTTTTTTATCCGGCCAAGACTTTGTGGTCACCCTGTATATTATGTTCTCTGACATATTATTTTTTTTTGTGTCAATGACATAAAAATTATTGGTCACAAAAAACATTTGCTCAGGTACGGTAATTAACTATGACGTGAAAATACTTGTGGTGTACATTTTATTTATTCTGTCAGAAAATGGTGGGCAGCCTAGAGAAATTCCTCAAGAAGAAAGAGGCCACAGAGGGAGAGACCGAAGAGGAAGAGGAGGAAGAGGGTTAGGACGAGGTCGCGGTCATGCCTAAACCAGGTGGAAGATGAGCCACTGGTCAAACCAGCACCCGCACAGGCACAGGCACCGGGACCAGCACCCGAACAGGCACCGGCACCGGCACAGGAACCGGGACCAGCACCCGAACAGGCACAGGCACCGGCACAGGAACCGGGACCAGCACCCGAACAGGCACAGGCACCAGCACCCGCACAGGCACAGGCACCGGGACCAGCACCCGAACAGGCACCGGCACCGGCACAGGAACCGGGACCAGCATCCGCACAGGCACAGGCACCGGCACAGGAACCGGGACCAGCACCCGAACAGGCACCGGCACCAGCACCCGCACAGGCACGGGCACAGGCACCGGCACCATCACTCGTACAGGCACCAGCACTCGTACAGGCACCAGCACTAGATATCGACGACCTAGAGCTGGAACTCGATATCGTAAGTCAAAGTATTTAATTTGATGGAATAACTGAAACTATGTTTTAATGTATAAAGAGTTTACCGATTATAACTATGTCCTTGATATTGTTTACAAAATGAACAACTCTAATAATTTATCTTCACCATGAGCTATGTTTTCCTTTAAACTTCAAAATAACGATACTAAATTAACTATAATTTTTTAAATAATTTTTACCATAGATAATGCATAATATTCATTACTTTTTCTGTAATATATCAACTAATCAATTGATTTCAGTGTGAGGCCAGGCCATCAAAACTCATACACAGAGAAATTAAATCACAAAAAGAAGCAGATCGCTTGTTGACTAGGAACGATGTCAAACTGATCCGAACTAGCACTACTAACTAGCGTTCAAAAGGAAAGACTACGCCATATGCCTAAATTACCAAAGTCTCTAGAAGAAGTACAACAGGCATTGGACAAGATCTACATAAGGACCTCAAGGACGAACTGTTTTTACTAGTCAATGACAAGGAGGCGCGTGTTTCTATTTTCTCTTGTGACACTAATCTTCAAGGTTTAACTGACAGTGAGTAATATTTATGGATGGCACGTTCGAGTACGCTCCTAAATATATCACGCAGTTGTTTACCCTCCACGGCTATGTAAACGACGTATACGTTCCTTTGGTATTCTGCCTGCTTCCGGACAAAAAAGGAGACATATTCAGATGTACTTAGGATGATTAAGGTGTGTATATGCAAATGTATGTTAACTTAGGTTAAAGTGGGGAAAAGTTTGAGTACATTTAGTATTTTTATTTTATTTTGAATTATTAAACTTTTTGTATAAACTATTTTATAAACAAATATTTTGTGCGTATGCTTGCCCTAAAATTAAAATTTTAATTTAATTAGATTTTTTATAATTTTTACTATGTAGTCCGATCACGGCAATAGAGGTTTCCTATTTCCCAATTTTCGGAAACGTGTTTTTTAAAAGTGAATTTAAAGTGTTTTTATTGTTAACATTCCAGTAATCCGGCATTTTAACTTATCCGGTAGTATCACGGTTCTAGGCCTATATCTACCGGATCACGGTACTGCGAGTCTAATGCATTTACTCAAACGGTGGTTAATAGAACAAATTTTATTTATCTGTGTTCAATACTTGGTTCAAAGTTCTAACACTATTTTTGTGTTTCAGTGATGGATAAAATGAACCACATGATTGGAATGATTGCCTCGCTGAGTGAAAAGGTCGACCAAATCCAAATCAACCAAAGGATTAATAATTTAAACGCAAATCAGATTATTGGCACACAATATAACGAAGATATGTTAAAGTTTTTGCCAATAAAGACGATTGGGGAGTTTGAAGAATTTGAAGTAAAATTAGAAGAAGAATTCTTCAAAAAATCCTTTGTAAGTATAGGTAGTGTTTAAAACCTAACTTTTATATGTATTGTTTCTATTAACACATTAGCTACCGACCATACTCACCCCTCAGTTACAGTGTAGAGTGGTCGGTAGGGAGCGTGATAATGGCTTAACATGAGATACTTCTCTTACAATTTTTATTTTATTTTTTCTAAAAATGTTACAGTGTTGAACCTTTCTCACCCACATTAAATCTTTTAAACTTAGTTTAAAAATTACCGTACTCAAAATTTTTATTTTTTTTTAGAAATGCTCCCTATTTTTTATGATAATATGATTGAATATTGAAAAGTCGATTTAAAAATATATAAATTATTCTGTGTTTTCATTCAATTGTATTGCAAAAAAGTCATTTTATGCAAATTAGAGGACGAAAGACTGTGTCAGTGTCAGTTGTGTGATGCCATTTATTCTAAATGAGATTCCATCAATTCTTTCTTCGCTAAAGCCTGGATACTAGGGTAGGATTTAAATTTTTTTTGCAGAAGTTACCCTTACAATTAAAAATTAAATAGATTTGGTAAGCTTAACATTAAAATGGATAGGCCTACTAGAATGTTTCATCAAGTAACTGATACTTTTTATTTTAAGGTGAAAGTGTCTACACTTGGAGGAAAAGATGCACATTTTTATGATTAATATCCTAAAAGCAACATTAGTGGACGAAGTTGCAGAATTGTTTTCCCTTACAGGAAAGAAAATGGGAAATTTCCCCCTTAAGAGGAAGTTCCTAGAAACGAAAACTTGTTGCTCGATGTTTGGTAAGCATTTTTTATGATATTTTTACTTGATTAATAATTTGCAAGAATGTACTTTAGAGGTTCAAGAATTGTCTTTTTTCAGATATTTTTCATTTTGATGTCCCCAGAAGTCAAAAACACCATTCGTTCAAATTGATACATATATATATATATATATATATATATATATATATATACGGTGTGTATATGCAAATGTATGTTAACTTAGGTTAAAGTGGGGAAAAGTTTGAGTACATTTAGTATTTTTATTTTATTTTGAATTATTAAACTTTTATATTTCTGCCTTTTATATTTCAGTGTGAGGCCAGGCCATCAAAACTCATACACAGAGAAATTAAATCACAAAAAGAAGCAGATCGCTTGTTGACTAGGAACGATGTCAAACTGATCCGAACTAGCACTACTAACTAGCTAGTAAACTTATATATATTATATTTATATTTATATTTATATGATTATATATATTATGTGTGTGTGTGTGTCCGTCCAGTATGTATATAATATTGAGTAATTTTTATCCGGTTTTGATAAGAGATGGTCCTCATGACTAACAACTGTATAAATTGTAATTTAAACTTATGTAAATATCTTAAAAATATATAATGTTAAGTGCACTTTTTCTTTGTTTGATTTCCATTGTCAAACCTTTTCTCATTAAGATAATTTCTCAATTAGTTTGTAATCAAATATAAGTGTAGAGGAATAAATTTGTTTTATTTGTTGTCGAAAATACAACGGTTGTTTTCAAATGACGTCATTTGGAGCAAAAGAGATTAAAGAGAGACATTTTATGCCAACATTTAAGGTACAGGGCCAGGTCTACCATAGAATAGGGAATTTGATGCCTGGCTCACAACAGCAGCCGTCTTTCCTACAGATATATTTTGTTGGTGATGACAACAATGAAAGATACATACGCTGTGGTTACTTTCAAAATGTCAAGCCTGCGTTGGTGGGTCAGCTTCAGAAAATTCTTCATGAAAATAATAAGTATATCAAGGACTTCGAAGCTGCTGTTGAGTCTGTTCCCAAAGATGTTCACGATTTCCAGGTAGTTATCATTGCTGACGAAAAGCCTTCTAATACTCACAGTGGACGTTACAATGCTCCTTCTACTAACGAAGTCGCTGACTTGATTGTCGGCCAAGTGTTTGAAAAGCGAGACCTGATCCTAGGGGGGGAGGAGGGGTGAACAGCAACATCATACATAGTGGTTTTTAAAATATTTTCTTTATTCATAACTCATACCAGGTACGGTAATAAACTAAGATGTGCAATTACTTCTGATGTACAGCTTCTTTATTCTGTCAGAAAATAGGGACCAGCCTAGAGAAATTCCTCAAGGAGGAAGAGGTCACAGAGGACGAGGCCGAAGAGGAAGAGGGTGAAGAGGGAGAGGACGAGAACACACTGTATTACGATTTCCACCTTACTGGGTAGACCTTAACCCCATAGAAATGATATGGTCACTCCTAAAAAATCATGTCGCTTCAAAAAACACCACATTTAAGTTAAATGATTGCATTGAACTCGTAAAGGAAAAGATTGGCCTAATTACACCCGAAGAGTGGAGAAAAAGATGCGAACATGCTTGGAATATTGAGGACAGATACATGGACAACGAGGCAGCAGTTCGTGATCTAACAGAAAGATTTGTACACATCTACGAAAATCAATAGGGAACCAGAAAGTAGCGCAGATGTTGAAGGGGTATTAAAGGACTGTATTACAGAAATTTTGAGAAACTTTTTATGATAAGTATATATTTGGTACAAATTACAAAATACCGTATCTTAGATATTATTACAGTAAATTAAGAATAGTGTTCTGTGGGGAAAATCCTAAAGTTAGAATGGGCCAAGCTAACTATTGGCCAATGAAATTAGCACCCCCTTGCATTGAGCAGTGCATTTTCGGAAAGTCAGTGTTATATATTCCAAATAATCTATCTTTTATTTAATATTGATCATATGACTGGAATAATTTCATATTGTAAATAATTCAATGTTTACATTTATTATTAAGAAATAAACATGTATCAAGAGTTGTGTTCATATATTTTGTATTATTTTTATATCTAATAATTTGGCGACGAGGAAGAAAATGACTGAAATACAAGACCTTATATCTACTTTGAACAGTTTTATGACATTAATGACACAACATACAAGTCAACAGACAGAACAGCCTAGATCAAAACATAGTACCAAGGAACTACTACAGAGCAATGCCTTGATGTTTGATGCTTATGACGAAAGTAAGGAAACGTTTGAAAGCTACACTCAGCGTTTAGAAATATTTTTTAAAATAAAAGGATTGACGGACAATGACTCAGAGACTGAACAATTGAAAGGTTTATTTTTAATCAATTGCTTAGGTGCTAAGCACTACAATCTGATCTGTAGTCTAACATCTCCAGACAAACCAGACTCAAAAACATATCAAGAATTACTGATATTACTAAATGAGCACCTAAGCCCAAAGAAGAACATACTTACAGAAAGCACAAATTCTTATCCCGTTTACAAGATGGAAATGAATCAATCACAAATTATGTCACAGTCCTCAATCAACTGGCTTGTTCAGCAGATTTCAAATCTGGGTGTAAAGAAGGAAAATGTACAAAATCAGTTATAAACCTCATGCTCAGGGCTCAATTCATCAGAGGCTTATATGACTCGGACATCAGAGAAAAACTCTTACAACTGGGGGAAATATCATTTGACAAAGCCTTAGAAATCGCCTTGGCTATAGAGGCATCAAAACTTGACAACCAGATTTTATATACTAGTAATAACCAGAATGACATTCACAAAATAACTAAAACAACAAAGAACAATATCGGCCCTAAGAATAAAAGTTTCTCAACCAAAAACCTCTAATGACTCAAGCAAAAAGAAAGACAGGAAAAACAAAAGGCTACAAAGACTGGGACTTTTAGATGTCTGTTTGCACTGTGGAAGGAATAACCACGAAACACAAAATTGCCGATTAATAGATGAACTAAATTGCAGGTATTGTCATAAAGATGGACACATAGAAAAGGTTTGCATAGCGAAACGAATACAGGAATTACAGTCTTCAGAGAAAAATGTAAAAAGGGTTGATGAAATTGATTCTGAATATGAATACGACGTTCAACGGATCATAAATGTATTGAAGAATAACGAAGGAGATGACAGAATGATGATTAACGTATCTCTAAATGGTAAACAGCAACGTTTTGAGTGTGATTCCGGAAGTCGTGTTAGCATAATAAATAATGATGACTTCAAGAAACTAGACTTACATGTTCCAGTTTGCAAAACAAGTGCTCTTTTTCGATCTTATACTGGACAAATTTTCAAACCAATCGGGGTCTGTACCCTAAGCATATCTTACGAAGGTAGATCTTGCAGAGAGGATCTATACATTGTAAATCTACCTAAAAACGCTATTCTTGGAAGGAATTTGATTCGAAAATTGAAAATTAACTTACACAATATTAATCTTGTTAATATGAAGAAACCAGAGGTTGATACCAACACTGTTGTCAAATCTATCAAGCAAAGATTCTCAAGCGTTTTTGAACAATGCATTGGTAAAACACCCAACTTTACATGCTCTTTAAAACTAAAGGATAATTCAAGACCTGTGTACTTAAAACCCAGACCAGTACCTCATGCTCTTCGAGAAGCTGTTGAGAATGAACTAGATAAACTTGAAAAAGAAGACGTAATAGAGAAAGTGGATCAATCTGAGTGGGGAACACCGATTGTTGTGATTCCAAAAGCAAATGGAGCGGTCCATATTTGCGCGGATTACAAGGTAACTGTGAACCAACAACTACATGACAGTCGTTATCCAATACCAAGAATAGAGGATATCCTTAACAAAATGAGAAATGGAAACTATTTTTGCACTTTAGACATTTACAAGGCTTATTTACATCTTTCAGTGGACTCTGAAAGTTCTAAAATCCAGACGATTACCACACATAAGGGTACATATCTAGCAAAAAGACTGTTTTTCGGAATTAAGACTGCCCCAAATGAATTTCATAAATTTATTGACCAAGTCGTACAAAATCTTGAAGGGACAGTGGCTTATTTTGATGATATTGTTGTACAAGGCTGCACTTTTGAAGAATGCAAATCCAGGCTCATAAAGGTCTTAGAAAAATTGGAACAACACAATCTACATGTGAATATTGAAAAATGCAAGTTTTTTGAGAGAAAGGTGCAGTATCTGGGTCATATCATCAGCAAAGACGGTATCCAGAAATCACCAGAAAAGGTAAGGGCAATCCAGGATGCTCCCCGTCCAACAAATATCACAGGAGTGCGTCAATTCCTTGGACTAGTACAGTACTATTCAAAGTTCATCAAAGATGCATCTACACTGCTAAATCCCTTACATCAGCTTCTAAGGAAAGAAAAACGTTTTCACTGGTCCCAGGAATGTGAAAAAGCTTTTACTTGTGTTAAAGAAGAGATAGCAAGTGACACAGTCCTTACTCCATACAACCCAGACTTCCCCGTGATACTTGCTACAGATGCTAGCCCTGTTGGCTTATCAGCTGTGCTGTCTCATAAAATGCCAAATAATGAAGAGAGGCCTATTGTGTTTGCCAGCAGATCCCTCACTGCTGCAGAGCGCAACTATAGCCAATTGGACAGAGAAGCAACTGCTGTATATTGGGGATGTAAAAAAATGTTCGATTATATATACGGAAGGAAGTTTACTCTTGCCATTGACAACAAACCACTGATGACCATATTTCATCCAGACAAGAAACTACCATTGTTGACTTCATCCAGGATGCTTAGATATGCTCATTTTCTTTCAGGATTTCATTATGAGATTGTACACAAAAAATCAAACGACCACTGTAATGCAGATTACCTCTCAAGACATCCCTTACCCATAAAAGAAGAGAATATAAATGTGGTTGACGAAGATTACACTGTTCGAAGAGAGACAATACACTGCATAACAACCGATACAATCATGGCTAAAGACATAGAAAAAGAAACATCAATTGACGAAGAACTCTTTCGCTTAAAGGAAAAGCTCCTAAACGGAGAAGTCGCTGACCCAGAAATATCACTTCAAGACGGAATTATTTTTAGAGGAAATCGTGTTATCATTCCAAAAAAGCTACAACCTAAAATCCTCCAAGAATTACACTCAACACACGTAGGAATAGTGCGGATGAAGAGTCTGGCAAGAAACTACTGTTACTGGAAAAACATTGATACATATATTGAGAGTATGGTGGCAAGTTGTAAGGCATGTTGTGAGAATAAGAAAAATCCAGAGAAGGCTCCTACCCATGTTTGGGAAATACCAAAACGCAATTGGCAGCGAGTCCACATGGATTACGCAGGACCTTTTCTGAATCACAACTTCTTGATTGTTGTAGATGCCAGGTCAAAGTGGCCAGAAATATATCCGATAAAAAGTGCGCCAACAACTGCCAGTACTATTCATTACCTCAGAGAAATATTCAGTCACCATGGCCTACCAGAAATATTGGTCAGTGACAATGCCAAAATTTTTAAATCTGCAGAGTTTCAAGCATTCTGTAAACGCCAAGGAATAAGACAACGATTCATTGCACCAGGAAACCCCTCTACAAATGGTCAAGCGAAAAGATTTTGCCAAACACTCAAGACAAAACTGAGGTGCATGCAGTTTGAACAGGGCACTTTACATGAAAAACTGTGTGCACTATTATTTCGGTACCGAGCTACACCACTGAGTACTGGTGCATCCCCAGCACAATTAATGTTTGGCAGGAACTTGAGAACCAAGCTAGATCTCTTAAGGCCTGGCGAAGATGACAAAAATGAGGCTCAACAACCAATATTTAACAAACATTACAATATTGGGGAGAGAGTACAATCAAGAAATTACGCAGGATCCATTCTGTGGAAATTTGGAACTGTGGTGGAAAGAATGGGACGACTTCACTATCTCGTAGAAATTGATGATGGGTATGTGATAAAACGCCACTTCAATCAACTTCGATCTTGCCAAGTGCCAAAAGATTCTACTCATTACAAAAGCCCTCTACCTAGCTCATTGACACAAACAAGACAAGAAAGTTCAAACAACCGATGCGACCCAAAAGCCAAAGTACCACCAAAGCAAACTAATCGAACTTTAATATTCCAAAATACCAATCAAAATTGTTCAAGACAACCGATATTCATGGGAAATACAAGGTACGGTATGTTAAGGAAATCAATAAGCAATTCAGAAAAGTCACAAGATACAGAAAATGTCTCAAGTAACACCCCAAGCTGGGAAGGAACTATAGACACTGAAACATCGGGTCCTACAGCAAGCACTATGCCTAATATTGAAGAAAAAAAGCCCTATACATAACAATGAAGCGTCAAGTACAATCCATCGTACAAGCAGCCGACAAGAGGCCGAAGAGCCAAGTACACAACAAGACGCTGAAGTGTCCAATGCAAACTCACAACCAGATGTTCCTGTCCCTAAAATTCGCCGCTCATTGAGAATAAGAAAACCAATTAAAAGGATGAACTTGTAAATGAACATTCTCTTAAATAAGTAGGGAGGAATTGTTATATATTCCAAATAATCTATCTTTTATTTAATATTGATCATATGACTGGAATAATTTCATATTGTAAATAATTCAATGTTTACATTTATTATTAAGAAATAAACATGTATCAAGAGTTGTGTTCATATATTTTGTATTATTTTTATATCTAATAGTCAGTATTTTTTTGCATTGAAAGAGAGGCTGATTATTCATAATATCTTCGATTAGCTCCAGTTTTGCACTGGAGCTCACATTATCGCAAACAACATAATTTCTGTAACATTATCAAAAACTGTTGGTTTAGGCTGTCTACTGGAATAAGCAACTTCTTCCAAAGGTTTTCCTGATCCTAGATGTTAATTGAATTAATGGTTATCCCCTAATATTTGGATCATGGACATTGTTTAGAATACAGAATATTTAGTGTCTGAACATGCATAATGTTAAGAAGCGGGTGTTAAAAATACAGCTGTACATTCTAGATAAGGTTTAAAATAGCCCACGTCAAAAGTCAGTTATTGGTCTTGTTTGAAAGATTTTTAGTTATTTCCAATACATTATCAATACATCTTGAGAACGATATAGGCAAGTTTTCAACGAAAACTTTAATATAGGATTTGGATATCCACGCATAGCACGTGTTGCAACTGTGCTTTTTACATAGCAGAGGTAAAAGCTATACAGACAGGGTTAAACAATTATCAAGGAGGAAAAAAGTACACCGGAAGATAAATTAAAAAAAAACTATCGATAGAAAACAAACTTCATTTAACCAAAGCTGACATGTTTTACGTCAGGAAGAAACAATCAAGACTGAGCAGTCAACAAATAAAGTATAACTATGAATAAAAGAAACAAAAAAAAAAAAAACAACAAAACAACTTGCCAGTCTCAGACATAAAGACAAACTATGTGTATTACAGACGCCAGCTCACTAAAATAAAGTTATAATAAAATAAATTAAATTTGCATGTTTAAAATACATGTCGTATCGTCGAATGAATCTTACTATGCTTACGACGAAACAGTAGTAAAGAAAGGAGCATATGAAGTAGCTTATTTTTTTTTATTTCGTTATGACCAAATTGGACCCAAAAGCCAAAGAGCTAGATATATTCTGTGACTCATGTGGTGGCCAAAATAAAAACTAGACCATGATTAGAATGGTTCACTATCTGGTCTATCATGTAAAAAGGCTCGATAGCGTTGAGATGAATTTCCATTTATGTGGCCATTCTTATTTGGAATGCTACCGAAATATGGTCTGCATAAATCTGACTTGAAATAGTGGGCGGAACTGCCTGAGGATTGGTATGAAGAGTTTCAGAGTGCAAGAGTGAAACCTTCCCCATTTCAAGTCATCGAGGTTAATAAAGGCTTATTCGTAAGTGGACATTGCTCTTTAGTGAGCTCTATCACAAAAGTTGCCCTTTTAAGTCAAGATCAGTTGGAGAGTTGGTCGTCATGAAACGACATCCTCGAATTTTAAAATTCAGGCTGTCTACTTTGGCCACTGGGAAGGTCATGCATTGAAATCACCATAGTTCATTGTAGTGTTTTCCGGCAAGGTATTTTTTTATCCAAATTCCATCCTTATGTCAACTGGCCCACGCTTAATAGATTCATTCTGTCTTGTACAATCAATAACTGTTAATGGAGCATAATTAGTGTAGTAATTAAATGAGAATAATGGTTCACTTTTTAAAATAGTAGTTTTCATGGAAATTTATGTACATTTTATAAAGAATAGCCAGCTGGTTTCGAGATGGATCTAGGTTCATTTGAAAATATCACATATACTCTTAAACGTCAAAAGGTTTCACAAATCGGAAATGATTCTGTTGATAGTTACTATGCATTAGCCACTATAAATGCTAATATATATTTCTGTAAAATTTTCATTGACAGTCCTAATTAACAACATATTGTAGGCTATATAGGCTTCGGACCTTCCCCACGAGGACAAGATGACACTGGATATTGAAACTAACAAACGTGAAGATGTGGTGTTACTTCGACAACCCAAAATTTTGGTGTTTGTGTATTGGTATTATAATAGTTAGTAATGTGGTTTAATTTAATTTCCTAACCCCCATTTGTTTATCACAGCTGAACGCAAATAAAGGCTTAAACGGAAATACATGGTATTGTTTTGCTTATTAGTAAGAATTAAATATCGATGACTAAACCTTATTTCAGAGTACCTCTGCATGTAACAGGAAGGATTGGGTTCACGGAATTAAAGTCTGCAACATTTCTGCTAGAAGCAGACAAGAGATATCATTCCATGGACAGTATCCGAATTTGATGAAATGCTACAACGAGAAAGGAATTTAGCATAGTCAAACACAATCTCTGGAGATGAATTAGTTTTGAGCTCAGTGCAAGATGATGATTATGAAAGTGTTTCGTTGATCTTTGGATCTAAGCTCTTACTGGAAGAACTGAATAGCACTGAAGAACTCCACATGGACAGGACCTTTAAAGTAAGGCCGTCAGTTCCTGAATCACGACAGCTTTTGACGGTTAGGTCATTACAATATATATTATACAACATATATTATACTGTATTAAACATAAATTTTATTATTTAGCGTAAAGGACAAATTACCATTTAAACTAATAATTATTAGCGCAGCAACGCGCGCCAGGTAGCTGCTAGTATTATATAATTGGAGTTTATATTATTATTGCATTTTCAGACCTTTCCGGTTTTTTACATATTAATGGAAAGGAAGTCATTGGCTGCATATACTAAGGTAATGCAATTCATAAAGGATCAAGTGCCAAACCTAAATCCAAAAGTAATAGTAATAGCAAAGATTACATATGCTACGCAAAAGTAATAGTTACAGAATTTAAAATAAGTCTCCAATCAGCGGTCACCGAGGGTTTTCCGACCGTCGGTTGCTGATTTCATTCTGCCAATATAAGTTAAACTCCTATTTATCTAATTGCAAAATTTCCATAAAAGGTAAAATACCCTCGCCGCAGCAAACTTGCAGACTAAGCTAATTTCCATTAGCTTGGTTTTATTTGTACTTAAGTTTTTTTTTTTTTTTTTTTGTCCTAGGACGCTAGGCACGAGCCTGGGATTGTTTTTCACATTACTTCAGGCTAGACCTAGGGGTTGCGGCATTATCACTTGGGTAAAATCCATTGGTGACTTGGCGGGGATCGGACCCGGGACCTCATGGACCGAAGTCCCGCGCTCTAGCCACTACGCCAGCTCGCTCCCCTGTACTTAAGTTTATTAGAATAACATTAGATTTAAGGAATACCTAGCTAGGGTTGCTGCTACAATATTAGGAGGGTAATAAAATGTGTTTTAGTCAAATGTTAATATCGCGTATATGTTATCGCGTTGACGGTCGTATAATTATTTACGGACTGAGCATTGCTCGTGGTGATTAATTTGTAGGACACGTTAAAAAAATAAAAACAGTTCTACATATAAAGGATTTTCATGATATAAAAACATCTAAAATGTATATAAATAAAATTAGAGTTTTGTCTGTGCATTGCTCAGAATTATATATCTTTTTGTTACTTTTAAGTTTCATTCATCAAAGAAGCCGAAACAAGTCTTACCTAAATGACCGTGAATCAGTGTTGTGTTTAAACCATCTGTGCTAAAAGCCTACTAATCGAGGTTTCCACTCATTACTTTCAGAAATGAAAATTACTTTAATAAATAAACACCTAAATTATTATTGCTTTATTATTATTTTATGTATTCATTCATACATAACTTTCCATCCGCATAATCAGTATCCAAAATACGTCGTAGGCTATGAGGAAAAAGGCGAGAAATTTAGGCCTAACGAACCTGCTACGCACTAATGAATTGGCGAGAAAGGCGGTGAATATGGCGATGGAACTCCCTAGCTCCCATTCCCCAGAAACATTTCGGCTGGTTTGGATAGCATAGTGATGTTTGCTGAGCAAAACAGAATGTAATATGAATTACAGCAATTTTTCACCTACGTACGATGTATGTGGATAGAAGGTATTGTCATTGATTCATTGTGTATTAATTAACAGGCCTACATAATTATGATTATCCATGGTTGGACCTAGCATAATGCAGGTTGTATTGTAGATGGGCTATTATGTCTCTGACATATGTGTTAAAATTACTTCCACGGCCAGTTACTTTATTTTTGTAGTTACTTTAAGTTTTGTATCGATGCCCTCATAAGGGGGTTTTTACCAATTTTAGCAGTTGGCATTACTGGGCAGTTATAAGCCTGCAAGTAATTAAACGTGTACAAAAATGTGTACACCATATGTAGATATAATTTAAATTGTACAAAAAAGGCATAACATATCGCTTACCTTTTACAGTACATTTACATATGAACTCTTTTTGACCAAAGATACTTTAAATACCTTACAATGTAGCTGATGTTATTGAGGATTGAAACAAATTAATCCTGAATGTAAATACCCTATGTATATTTTTTACGCGTACAGTACTTAAAACCATTGCAGGTGTTGGTGCTGGCAATTTGTCAGTTTTCAGACAAGCCAGAAGAACCAATAACAACCAGGAGGCATATCACCGAAAACGAATGATGCTGATGAGACACGCCCTACCAAACATCTGGGTATTCACTGGTGTGTATTACATGGGAGTTGGTACCTTTTTGGGGTCAAAAATGTCGATTTTTATTTTTTTATTGTAAGAAAATCTCCATTTAATTCCCTTTAAGAATATATATAACAATCTATGTGTAAAAAAATATTTTTAGTGTAAAAAAATTAAAATAAAATGTATGACACCATATTTTTAGACCGATTTGCAGAGTAATATCCTTATACACTTATGAGTTTTGCTACAACTTGTGGTTATTTTATTTCCTTGTTGTCTGTTGGTAAGCCTGCAAAAATAACAGCTGAAAGAATGCCATAGTAACTGTTGCTAAGCATTGTTTGTTGGTTATTTCATCTTGTTTGTTTACATTATAGTCTGTCCGTTCGGCTGTGATACCCAGCGGATTAGGACGCTTCTCGGAACTCGACCGACCCTCCCCGACCGCTCGCCGGGCTGGTTACCTCCCGCTATCTCCGCGTCCCGCCATCTCCGTGTACCGCTACCTCCGAATTTCAGAGTGACCCCTATAATCCTCGGTTACTTCCTGCGTTAAGACTTTCCGCCCAAACCTAACCTATCCTAACTTAACTTAACTTAACCTAACCCAACCTAACCTAACCTGACCTGACCTAACCTAACCCACGGGTTAAATTTTCATTAAATCTTCCATCCACGGGGCTTCGCAGCCGTGGATGCAATGACAGCTAACAACGCAGGCAGTGACGGGATTATAAGGGTCACTCAAGAATTCGGAGGTGGCGGGACAGATTTGGGTTCGGAGATGGCGGAACGCGGAGATAGTGGGAGCACACGGCCGGGCTAGCCAGCGACAAACAATGACTCATCTACAGTACCAGTCCCACAGATTTGCAATTTTTTTTATTTTAATTTAAAATAAATTGTTATTTATATATTTGATTTCTACACGAAATTCTGAAAATAATGAGCCCAAACACGATGTAATTACTTAATATCTAAGATCTGGAAGTCGGACAAAGCTGGTAACGATACAGGGTAAGGATGACAATATGAAATGAATCATCATTTTCTTCAAACTATGCCTTCGAAGTGATGATTCATATCTATTTGTGACTAATATTCAAAGTTCTTTCAGGATAATAGTTAAACTATGAGCGATGCTCAGTAATAGTTTGTGCCTTTTGTTGTAAACTGTGTCTGTGTCTGCCGTTGTATTTAACCGTTGTTTTTTTCGAGTTGTTTTTTTTTTTTTTTAAATCGATTATAGTGCGTCATAAAATACTACGGTTTTATTTTGTGTTGTTACGTGACAATGAGTGATAAAAAATCTAAAGTGTATCATTCCCAGGCAAGGACCATAGTGGCTAGTGTAATAAATTATTTTTACTTAGAAAAAGACAGTATGGGCCCTTTGAAAGACGTTACAAAAGTGTTGGAGAGAGTTTCTGAGGCATGCGGTGTACCCATAGCTACGGTGAAACGTCGAGAGAAAAAAAGCAGTTGAATTGAACGACCATCAGCTCGAGAACGACGAGGATATTGATGAAGCCGTAATTGAAACTCCAGACTCAACATGCGCCAGTACAACTACAAGGAAGCGACGAATCATCCTCAGCACTCCAAGGAAAAACAAACTCCGAGTTCGGGAGCGACATGTGACAAATTTGGATGATTTTGGAAAATCAGCAATCCGTCGCCACATCGTCAGTTACTACGAGCGGAAAGAAGTGCCCATCTTAAAAAAATTAGGTCATTCTTTGAAGGAAGCTGGACTTTTTTGTGGAGGTAAGACTTCTCTTGCCAAAGTTTTGAAAGAATTAGGCTTCGTCTACAAAAAATGCAACAACAGGAAGGTTCTAATGGAGAAGCCGTCTGTAGCTTTGAAGAGATGCCAATTCCTACGAAAAGCTCGTAACATTGACCTAGATAAGCCTTTTTTTCTTGGACGAGACATGGATAAATCAAAATGCGTCTGTTACGAAAGGTTGGACGGATGACTCTGTTAAGGGGACGTTAGGCACTCCACTTGGCAAAGGCAAGCGCCTAATAATTTGTCACGCCGGTAGTAAAAATGGGTGGATCAACGCACCTCCTTTAATTTTTCAATCGAAAGCCACCAATGACTACCACGAGGAGATGAATGCGGAGGTTTTTGAGAAATGGTTTTTTGACACTATGCCAAATGGTATTGCCAGCTGGAAGTACAATAATAATGGATAATGCCAGCTATCATTCTAGAGTTAAGGATAAACATCCTACCTCAAACTCCAGGAAATCGGAAATGCAGACTTGGCTGCAAGAGAAAGGTGTGTGCTTTCCTGAAGATTTGAGAAAACCTGAAGTCTACAATTTGGTCAAGTTGCACAAGCCACCATACCCAACGTACGTGGTTGACAGCAAAGCAGCAGAATTAGGACACAAGGTGCTTCGACTTCCCCCATACCATTGCCAATATAACCCAATTGAAATGGTATGGGCCTTTGTCAAGTCGTATGTTCAGGAAAGGAACCATACCTTTAAACTGAAGGATGTAGAGAAGCTTTTCACAGATGCTGTGTCGGCGGTTACACCGGATCTCTGGAGCAAGTACGTGAGCCATACTCAAAAAGTAATCGACGAAAGTAGTATTGTTATGGTAGTCCAGTCAATGAATGATCCAAAAGTAGGTGTAGAGTGCGTGAGCAGGTAACTAAGCGATTCCTTCAGAAACTTGTTCAGGGGGCTTAGGGTGTTAACATACCAAAAGTCCTGACTCCTAGGTGGTGAGCCAGTGGGTGGAGGGGGGAAAAAGGGGGGGAAAAAGGTACGCATTTTGGGTTTTTTGATTATATCTCGAAAACTATCAACTTTTTGTATACTATAGTAAATAATAAAATTGAAGAAGATTAAATTTTCTACAAGAAAAGTATATAATGTGTTTATTTTGGTTCAACAGATTACGAGTTATAACTTATTTAATTGATATCTTATTAAAATACTCCTTCCATAAGAAATACATGTAAATTAGTATGCGAATTGGGGCGAATCCTATCCGCCCAAAGGAAATATAACTGATATTCTGGAAATATTGACAAAATTTCCAGTAATTTGACACTTTAATCATGAAATTTTGTCAAACATTAAAGCGAGGGTGAGCGTTTAAAAATGGGATGATTTAAGGATTTTTTTTATATTTCCAATAAAAAAACACCAAAACTCGAAATTTTGTTACCTCACCCTCGCCTTAATTTTGGATCAATTTTAATGATTAAAGTGTCAAATTACTGGAAATTTTGTCAAGATTTCCAGAATATTATTTATATTTCATTTGGGCGGATAGGATTCGCCCCATTTCGCATACTCATTTACATGTATTTCTTATGGAAGAAGATTTTAATAAGATATCAATTAAATAAGTTATAACTCGTAATCTGTTGAACCAAAATAAACACATTATATACTTTTCTTGTAGAAAATTTAATCTTCTTCAATTTTATAATTTACTATAGTATACAAAAAGTTGATAGTTTTCGAGATATAATCAAAAAACCCAAAATGCGTACCTTCCCCCCCCCTTTTTCCCCCCTCCACCCCCTGGCTCACCACCTAGGAGTCAGGACTTTTGGTATGTTAACACCCTAAGGCCCCTGAACAAGTTTCTGAAGTAATCGCTTAGTAACCTGCTCACGCACTCTACACCTCATTCCTTGACTGGACTATGGGTACCTTGCGCGATGTGCAATTGATGTGCACTGATGTGCCAGACCACCCACGGTGGCACCTCCCCCCCCCCTCCCCCCTGCACCTCCCCCTGCACCTCCCCCTGCACCTCCCCCTCCCACTGCACCTCCCCCTCCCCCTGCACATCCCCCTCCCACTGCACATCCCCCTCCCACTGCACATCCCCCTGCACCTCCCCCTCCCACTGCACCTCCCCCTCCCCCTGCACATCCCCCTCCCACTGCACATCCCCCTCCCACTGCACATCCCCCTCCCCCTGCACCTCCCCCGCCATGCACCTCCCCACGCCACTGCACCTCCCCCTCCCCCTGCACATCCCCCTCCCCCTGCACATCCCCCTCACCCTGCACATCCCCCTTAGTCATCCTGCACCTCCGGATGTGCCAGACCACCCACGGAGCGAAGTGCTGGTGGCTATCCCTTTGAAGCTTCGATACAATGGAAAGCAATTATCGGTGGCGCTCTCTTTGATGTTTCGATACACCGGCACATCCTGGGATGTGCTAGACCTCCAACGGAGAGAGGTGTAGTCGGCTATCCCTTTGATTTTTCAATACAACGGAAAGCAATTATCAGCGGCACTCCCCTTGATCCTAGGATACAAAGAAATCCACTTAACAGGTGATTGACAGATCCATTAGTAAGACCATTACATTTGACGAAGGTGAGCAAATCTTGACAAGCATCTAAAAAGCTTTGTTTAGTTCACTAACAAAGGATCCTTTCGAGAACGTTCCTTTGATTGTCGACGACAAAGGAACACCTGTTGTTTACCACTGGATCTTCGCGGAGTTTCCACCCTCCGTGCGTCGTGTCTCTGCCTATTGGCACAGACAAAGAAATCCACTTAACGAGTGATTGACGGATCCATTATTTGAGTTTCTAAAAGCTTTTAGTAAGACCATTACATTTGACGAAGGTGAGCAAATCTTGACAAGTATCTAAAAAGCTTTGTTTAGTTCACTAACAAAGGAAACCTTCTAGAACGTTCCGTCGATTGACACCGACAAAGGAACAAGTGTTGTTTACCACTGGATCTTCGTGGAAGATTCCACCCTCCGTGCGTCGTGTCTCTGCCTTTTGCCACAAGAGCTTCAGTTAGGGTTTGGAGTTCGCTGTGTGCAGTTGTTAGTTTCTTAGCTACCACGCTCAACGGAAATTAGTGAACAGTGTTGTGCAAGTGTTTGTTTGGATTAAATCGTAAGTACTAGAGTTAATATTAATACATAATAAGTGTATAATAGTATTACTACACATTTTAGGAGATTTAACAATTATAATAACTGTCTTTGGCATATTGTGTAATCATCGAGTCAAAGGCAGTGTTTATTTTTTTTAAGAGTCTATCTCATGAAAAAAAAATATTTTAATATTATTGTACTTTAAACAAATTGAAATCCATTAAAATCAGTTGTAATTATTATACATGTCTTTATCATATTGCATAAACGTCAAGTCAAAGTCAATGTTAATTTTCTGTGAGTCTATTTTGAATAATATTTTAATATTGCTAATTCATTTTATTTTAAAGATAAATTTATATTATTAAAAGAAGTACTCCTGTCTGTAATACGAGGCGTTATCATATTGCAAAATCATCGAATCACATTAAACATTACTATGTTTCTTTGAACAATATTTCTAACACATATACATTAAAAATAAGTTCAAATTTTTTCAATTCAATTCAATTCAATCAATTTCATTCATGCAATTCTTAAATTAATTACATAATCCCATGTGCCATGCAAAGCACGCGCGGGATGAAAAACACATTTCATTTTCTTGTTTCTGGCAGCAAACAGTTCATTTTTCCTTCTTTGTAACTTTAACAGAACAGTGAGTAGACATTTCCTATTGCAACAGTTTTAATCATATAAATAACACTTATGTTATAAATATAAAAAAAAAATTAGAATAATTTAATAAGAACACGGTTTTTAGAAAGACAATAAATTCTACATGCAAATATAAATATAGTTATTTATCTAAAACAAAGCTAAAAATAAGTTACAGATTATTTATGCTATATTATGAATGATAGGAAGCAACAAAGCTTTTGACTTTATAAAAATTTTAAAAATAGTTTGTTGTGTGGGTGCGCGTGCGTGTGGGTGCGCATGCGTGTGAGTGTCTCCCCCTCACCCCTGCACCTCCCCCTCACCCCTGCACCTCCCCCTCACCCCTACACCTCCCCCTCACCCCTGCACCTCCCCCTCCCCCTGCACCTCCCCCTCCCCCTGCACCTCCCCCTCCCACTGCACCTTCCCCTCCCTCTGCACATCCCCATCCCCCGCCCCTGGTCATCCTACACCTCCGGAACTGAGTGGTTACTATATACTGCATACGGTATTATTATTATTTTTTTTTTTTTACTCAAATGCTATTCTATTTTTTGAATATGTGACATTGGTTCAGGACAGGTTTAGCTTAAATTTTAGACTACACTGGCATAATCAAAGATATTATTTATTTTTTTTTTATGAATAATTAATTATTATTTCTGTCGCGTGTCTTGCTGTAGATGAACGGAGACGTGCAATCACCACCGCCGTCGACGTACCTCGGTCCGAACGTGTGTCCCGTGTGCGATCGACCATTCTCGTGTCATGAACACGCCCTGCACCATTATCAGTCGGTCCATCTACAGACCGGTGGATACGAGTGTGAATGTTGTGACAGGACGTTTTCTTGTCATGATCATGTTCGAGAGCACTATGCGGTGACTCACGCGTCGCACTGTGGTCCGTTACCAACTCCGCCGCAGACTCACCATCAACGGTTTGAGTCGCCGGAGATTGATGATGACGTCATTGTCATTGACGACGATGACGACAATGCATCGGGGACGATCGAAGAGCTGCTCGACGTGCCTATGCTTACTGATAGTCAGCTAGAACCTGAAGGTTTGTATATTAATAAAATAAAAAAAAAATAAAAAAATAAAATAAAGTTAATCGTATGCATTCATTCGTTTTAATGACCGAATTTTTTTTACATTGACAGGATAGAATTATTCTTTCACATCTGAACGAGGAGAAGATTATTTATAAATGGCTCATAATTAAATTTTAATTTATTTTAACAAAAAAAAAAAAAACTCATTGCAAATAGGTCAAAAGAATATATATTTATTTAAATATTCTTTCAAAATATACGACATTAACTATTCTGGGGATCGTTATTGTTTACTATAGAAGCAGAGACAGCCACATGTCGGTGCTGCATGGCGTCGTTCGGGAGCCGGCGTGAACTTCGGGATCATCTTCGGGTGACCCACCTCGTCAGCGTCCAGTCGACCCTGGACGAATGGGCCGGTCTCAGCGAGGACGAGGACGAGGACGAAGACACCAACGGGGCTCGTCAGATGCTCGTCGATAATGTTCGGGGAGGTAATAAGGATATGATTTATATATATAAAAAAATAAATAAATAAAAGATAAATTTAGTTAATAGACTAATGTTTCAATACAAGATTCTTTGTTATTCGGTTTATAACATGAATTTTATTTATAAACCAATTTATAAATATTCTTTTCTACTCAGTTTATTATCTACAAAAAGAAATATTTATTTAAAATTTCTTCCAAAATAAATAGATAAATTATTTAGTAATAAATGCATTCAATTCCTTTCAATTTAGTTTATATATAAAAAAAAAAAATCTTTATGATTGGATTTATTTCAATAACGATTGTTCTTTACAATTAGCTGCTATAAATTAACAATCGATTGAAGAAACTGATCATTTGATTTCAGAGAGCCGTTCTGCTATTATGCGAGAGGAGGCAGACATGATGGCTGGTCCATTGTCCAAAGGAGACAGTGTCAACGACGTCGACGACGACGACAATGTAGACCAAAACTCGTCACCCGACCATTCTATTATCGGTAATTATTATTTGTACTTAAAATATATATATCCTATTTGTGAAAAAAAAGTCTTAATTATCTTAAACATAAATAATCAAAATAAATTAAACTTGATTAACGTAAAGTAAAAAAAAAATATATATAAAAATAAAATAAAATAAAAATAAATTAATAACATAATTGAATAATAAATTAAAATGTATTGATTGAATTGTAAATTAAAATGAAAGGATTGAATTATAAATCAAAACTAATTGACTGAATAATAAATAAAAATGCTATTGATTCAATTGTAAATAAAAGTTTTATTGATTCAATTATAGATTCAAAAAGAGTTATTAAATAAATCAAATATTAATTAAATATTTTGTTTGTTTGTTTATCTAAGATTTGACGACCCCGTCTCCCACCGGCGCTTCATCGGTGCCATCGCCGTCGCCGTCGCCGCCGCCGCCGCCGCCACATCAGCAGCAGCAGCAGCCGCCGCCGCCACCACAGCCCCATCAACTCTGGCGTCCGTGGCAGCAGCAGCAGCAGCAGCACCACCAGCAGCAGCAGCAGCAGCAGCAACCGACACCCCCACAGCCATCACCACCGCCCCCAGCGACGCGATACGTTTGTCCGGACTGTGGTCGAGCCTTTGGCAGAAGATTTTGCCTCAGAAGACATATGGAGGCCAACTGTCCGGCAGCGATATCCCTCAAGAGATTTCGGTGCCCTGAGTGCGGCCGCCAGTTCAAAACAGAGTTCAGCATGAACAGACACTTGCGTTTTCACTGTAGGTCGAAGAGGGTGAAAATATGGGGCACCGAGGATTCTCCTCCACCACCCCCACCGCCACCACCGACACCGCCTCCACCAACTGCAGGACCGTCCAATCAACATGGAGGCGGTGGCAGCCAAGGTAGTAGTAGTTACAGCCTTAGTGGTAGTGGTAGTGGTAGTGGAATTATTCTTTCACATCTGAACGAGGAGAAGATTATTTATAAATGGCTCATAATTAAATTTTAATTTATTTTAACAAAAAAAAAAAACTCATTGCAAATAGGTCAAAAGAATATATATTTATTTAAATATTCTTTCAAAATATACGACATTAACTATTCTGGGGATCGTTATTGTTTACTATAGAAGCAGAGACAGCCACATGTCGGTGCTGCATGGCGTCGTTCGGGAGCCGGCGTGAACTTCGGGATCATCTTCGGGTGACCCACCTCGTCAGCGTCCAGTCGACCCTGGACGAATGGGCCGGTCTCAGCGAGGACGAGGACGAGGACGAAGACACCAACGGGGCTCGTCAGATGCTCGTCGATAATGTTCGGGGAGGTAATAAGGATATGATTTATATATATAAAAAAATAAATAAATAAAAGATAAATTTAGTTAATAGACTAATGTTTCAATACAAGATTCTTTGTTATTCGGTTTATAACATGAATTTTATTTATAAACCAATTTATAAATATTCTTTTCTACTCAGTTTATTATCTACAAAAAGAAATATTTATTTAAAATTTCTTCCAAAATAAATAGATAAATTATTTAGTAATAAATGCATTCAATTCCTTTCAATTTAGTTTATATATAAAAAAAAAAATCTTTATGATTGGATTTATTTCAATAACGATTGTTCTTTACAATTAGCTGCTATAAATTAACAATCGATTGAAGAAACTGATCATTTGATTTCAGAGAGCCGTTCTGCTATTATGCGAGAGGAGGCAGACATGATGGCTGGTCCATTGTCCAAAGGAGACAGTGTCAACGACGTCGACGACGACGACAATGTAGACCAAAACTCGTCACCCGACCATTCTATTATCGGTAATTATTATTTGTACTTAAAATATATATATCCTATTTGTGAAAAAAAAGTCTTAATTATCTTAAACATAAATAATCAAAATAAATTAAACTTGATTAACGTAAAGTAAAAAAAAAATATATATAAAAATAAAATAAAATAAAAATAAATTAATAACATAATTGAATAATAAATTAAAATGTATTGATTGAATTGTAAATTAAAATGAAAGGATTGAATTATAAATCAAAACTAATTGACTGAATAATAAATAAAAATGCTATTGATTCAATTGTAAATAAAAGTTTTATTGATTCAATTATAGATTCAAAAAGAGTTATTAAATAAATCAAATATTAATTAAATATTTTGTTTGTTTATCTAAGATTTGACGACCCCGTCTCCCACCGGCGCTTCATCGGTGCCATCGCCGTCGCCGTCGCCGCCGCCGCCGCCGCCACATCAGCAGCAGCAGCAGCCGCCGCCGCCACCACAGCCCCATCAACTCTGGCGTCCGTGGCAGCAGCAGCAGCAGCAGCACCAGCAGCAGCAGCAGCAGCAGCAGCAACCGACACCCCCACAGCCATCACCACCGCCCCCAGCGACGCGATACGTTTGTCCGGACTGTGGTCGAGCCTTTGGCAGAAGATTTTGCCTCAGAAGACATATGGAGGCCAACTGTCCGGCAGCGATATCCCTCAAGAGATTTCGGTGCCCTGAGTGCGGCCGCCAGTTCAAAACAGAGTTCAGCATGAACAGACACTTGCGTTTTCACTGTAGGTCGAAGAGGGTGAAAATATGGGGCACCGAGGATTCTCCTCCACCACCCCCACCGCCACCACCGACACCGCCTCCACCAACTGCAGGACCGTCCAATCAACATGGAGGCGGTGGCAGCCAAGGTAGTAGTAGTTACAGCCCTAGTGGTAGTGGTAGTGGTAGTGGTAGTGACGAACCGTCAGAAATTCCGGGGAATATTGCACCTGAGAATTTTGAAGAAGTCGAGACGGCGTTTCGCGGACGATTAAAAACGTACAGATTACGTGACGAAGCGCCCTCTCGGCTTACTATCCCGGAGTTTCTGACTCAATTGTTTGAGGATATTGTAACGCTTATGCACCGCATATTGGAACACGTGACAGCCATCAAGACCAACCTGTGGCTAGATTGCGAATTCACGAACGTTCACGACCAAACGTGTCGACGCGCCTTTAAGACAAAGAATGTCGCCGTTCTCCGGTCCACCGACATAGATGAACTGTGTAGTAATTTGTTCCAAAAGTTGGTGGACGAAAAGGAGGCGTGCGAAATGAAGGGCTCGGGCTGGACCTTCGCGAGGATCGTAGACATGGAGATCCGCGTCAATGTTTACCGACCTCTCGGAGGTAGCTCGTACGTCCCGTTGCCCCAAAGCGTCGCTGCTAAAAAGGCCGTGATCAACGTGCTGAATGATCGGGATCAAAAATGCTTCATGTACGCCATTTTGTCCAAATTTATTCATAATCCCTATCGTCACCAGCTAAACGCCACGGACTTTTCACCCGAGTTCCGTGCGCGAATTGATTTAGATTTTTCCCAATTAACTTTTCCTGTACGGCTGGAGCAAATCCCGACATTTGAGAAGAGAAACGTTGGAGTAAGCGTAAACGTGTACGGATTGGATCGGGTCCGGACTACACGGAGAGACGGTCAATTAACATCAAAGTACGAATACATCGTATATCCACTCCGTGTAGTAGACCGAGAACTCGATGACCATTTCGACCTCTTGTACCTGTCAGATCATGAAACTACACATTATGCACTCATCAAAAACTTCGAGAGATTGGTCAGGAGCCAGATCACTCGACACCATGGTAGATTGTTCATTTGCAAGCGCTGTTTCGCTCATTTTGACAACACACCGACAGTTGACGGTAAACGGGGTGAGCAGCGACTTGCAGAACACAAGAAATATTGTTTAGACCATGCGCCGTTGCGCACCGATCTGGCTCCTAAGAAACACATTAAGTTTGATAGGTACGAGCGTACACAGCGACAAAGATTTACTATTTATGCCGACTTTGAGTGTGCGCTCGTACCATACGATCAAGAAGACGACCAACCTCTCACAGATCCACCGACAGTCCCCCCTCCGGATGAAGATCCAGCAACACAGCGAGGGGGAAAACCACATAAAAACAATAGACCGGATTCTGATCATGTCAGGACAAGGAAGGTTCACAGACCGTACGCGTACGCTTACTACGTTCGTGATAGCCACAGGTTAGGAGCCAATCAAGTAGACCGCGGTAACACGTTTTCGGAACTTCGTCTCTATAGGGGTGAGAACGCTGCGCATCATTTTATGGAATCCATCAAGAAAGACGTCCGGCGTATAGGAGATGTTTTGTACAAAACACGCCGGACCGAACCACAATTAGATGCGCAGCAAGAAGCGGAGTTTCGTGCCGCCACCAGATGTCACATCTGTAAGAAACCATTCGTCGACGGTGACGGTGACGGCCGAAACGATCCAGCAGTTCGTGATCACCAACACTCACCCCCCTACACGTTTCGAGGTGCAGCACATCGGTCTTGCAATTTAAAATTCAAGGAGCAAGACACGATACATTGCTACTTCCACAATTTGAGCAATTATGATGCTCATTTTGTGGTAAGAGAGCTGGCCATAGACGGGGGTGACGTAAACGTACTCGCCAACACTGAAGAAAAATACATCTCCTTCAGTAAACGATTCGTACATGACGGTGCGAATCGTCACAACCGACTCACACTTAGATTTGTAGATTCTTATAGATTTTTGTCCCGAGCCTTGTCAAATTTAGTTTCCCTTATGCCAATAGAACATCTTAAAATCACAAAATCCTTTTTTCCTGCCGATGCTGACTTTGCATTAGTACAACGCAAAGGAGTTTTTCCATACGAGTACGTAACGTCACTCTCGGTATTGGACGAAAACGTGTTACCGCCACCAGAATCCTTCAGAGACAGCCTACGCAAGGAGGACGTAAAAGAAGAAGATTATGCTCACGCCCGACGCGTATGGTCACACTTCAATTGCACAACCCTCGGAGACTATGCCGACTTGTATTTGAAAACAGACGTGTTGCTGTTGGCGGACGTCTTCGAGGGCTTTCGGGACCAGTGTCTGGAACATTACGACCTCGATCCAGCCCACTGGTTGACCTTACCGTCGTACGCTTGGGACGTGATGCTCTTCAAAACTGACGTGACCCTGGATACCCTACAGGACGTAGATATGTACCTGTTCTTCGAGAAAGGGATCCGGGGTGGCTTGACCCAGTGCGCAACCCGACACGCTGTCGCCAATAATAAATACACCAACGCTACCACCGTCAACAATCCTTCAACATCAGCAGGTGGTAGCAGGAGTAGCAACAATAAGAGGCGAATTGAAAATGGCGTCAGCCGAGACGGTCGGTTCGCACCTTCGACTTGAGAAAAGAACTTGGGCAAGACGCTGTCCAACGTCTTGCCCAGGATACCACTCGGCAGCGTGATGGATTTCACGTCCACGCGTGTAATCGGATACTTGGCCGTGCCACTCTCCAGCGTCTTGCTGTGCGCCACCAACACGCCGGGATTGATCTTACAACGACGGACGAACAGATTCGCCTCTCGAATGTGCACCTTGCAATCCGTCGCAGTTTTTGACATGACGGCAAACGAGTTTCTCGATCTGACGAGACGCAATCGCATTTCGACACCGTTCAACATGAACTTGTCTTGATTGCACAAGTCCAGATGTAAATTGCCCACCATGTCGACGTATGTGCTCTTCTTGACGAATCCTCGTCGCTTGACCAGTCCGTCGTTGGCAATGTCGCAATCGTCCATTTTGTCGGCTTTGTCTTCGTAGAACAGCGTAGTCGTGAGATGTGACTTTTTCGCACTACCACCGTAGTTCAGTAGGTTTTCCAAATAGGCACGATACGCGTACGTATTGTTTTGCGGTGACACCAGTTTGTGATTGACGAACAGATCCACTTGACTGAACAGTGAGTGCAGCCAATTGTTTACCGGACCAATTTCTTCCACTAACGCCTCTTCCACTTTTGTGCCGTCGCCTTTCACTATTGTCGCCTCGACGTGTAACAGTGTTTGCGTCAAGTCCGTGTATTCTTCTCCGTTAGCCGGTATGACGAACTCTATAGGCGAATCGTCTGTCAAAGACGAGATAGGCTTGTACTGAATCCACTTACCGTTCTCTATACTAGTCTGAGTGGGTGGTAACGAGAATAAATCCAATTCGGTTTTCACACATTCGCACGATTTCTGATGGATGAACGACATGTTGTTGTTGTAGAAAAATTTTATCACGTCTAATTGAATATATCTATTGCCGGTAATCCTACTCGTGCTCTCGTTCTTTTCGTAGATCGAATCTTTTTAGACCTGCTCCTGCGCGTCGTCCTCCTCTTACTGCCTGTTGTAGAACGTCGAGTTTTCGTTCTTTTAATCCTTTTGGTCGTAGTTCTGCGCCGTTTATTCGTTTTCTTATGCTGTCTCTTGGTGGCGGTAGAATATTTTCTCATGCTCCTCTTCCTCCTCCGTTTAGTGGCGGTAGCAGTGGACGTCCGTACTCTTAGAAGTGTCGCCAACGACTGTGGCGTGACGCGACGTATTCGTCTTTTCTTATACACCGCGCCACCGCCACTCAATACACGTTCTACTTTGTCATCAGCTCTGCGTTTCAGCGAGCCGGTAAATTCTTTGAGACGAGCAGCAGCCGCGTACTTGGGATGTTGCGTACCACCGGCGGACACCAAGTCACCCAAGAATCCGACTCCCGAACGTAACGCCTCCTTGCCGACAGTGGTCGCGCCGGACTTCAGTAACGGTGCCACAGAACGTACGAGTCCGGCGAGAAAACTGCCGATACCGTGTCCACGCTGGAATGCCGCACCTCTGTACACGGACGACACGCCATGTCCCGACTGTTGCAACTGTCGCCGGTAGTATGCCAAATACGGATCGTTCGTATTCATCGTTGCTGCTGCTGCTGCCACTGATGTTTATGCTATCGTCGTCGTCGTCGTCGTCGTCGTCGTCGTCTATTTAAGCTGTCGCGAGCGATCGGCGCAGGTGTAGCTTCATGCACGTAGTCCCGAAGTGGAATGGCAGTCGATCACCCGTGCTGCCCCTTAAGTCGATTTCCACGTTCTCGAACGCACTCTTGATGACAAGCACGTAGTGTGGATCCGTGAAATGAACGGTCTTGTGTGCGCCGTACACGTAGTTTGACGTATCGATGTTGACGATCTTCAATAACGGCGCCACCGTATCGCCAACCAATTGTGGCTCGACCAAATCGCAATACACGTACATGTCACCCGGCAGTCCGGCTTGTATGTTGGCCGGCAGTTTTGCTTTCTTGTTGCTCTTCAAGTCCGTCTCGGCGGGATCAAACCCCATCTGCAGCGCGAGACCTGTGCTCAATTCCATTTGTACCACGTGACTGCGAATCGCTATATCCACCAATTTGGTGTTTCTGTCGTAGACGAACGTGGCGTAAAACTGTAAGCTTTCCATAGTGTTTATCACACGTATCAGTTCTTCGATATCTTTGTAGTTGCCGGGCTCAACGTTGAGAATTTTCACCTTGACTTTGTTGGTTTTGTCGGAACCACCGGTGGCTATGTCGCTGAGACCTTCGTAGTAGATGAATATTTTCGCGTCTTTGCCCACCGTCAGAAACGAACAGGGATAATGCGCTTCGACCAGTGCCACTTCCCATTCACCGTCCGTCAGATGTATCGACGTGGGCAGTTGAGTGATATAATCGGCCACAGTGTTGTTCGGATAGTAGTTCATCGAACTGTTACTGGGCAGTGTCAAATAGAACTGACTGTGTTTGCTCATTTTTGTTTTATTATAATTATTATTATTTATTTATTTTGTTTTTTTTGCTGATGCGTGCCTTATAATTGTTTAACTTCCGACGCCGGTATCCAAGAGTTAAACTCGTTACCGTAACCTATCCACTTGACGAGGTAACGCTTACTGCGACCGTCACCTTTGGTGACAAGTATTTTATCGATTTCGTACAGACGGTCCGGTGGCAGAGTGATCTTCTGCAATTCTTCTTCGTAGAAACGACCGATCAATGGTGATCCATTCAAATCACGCAACAAGTACAACGGCAACGGATTATGGCCGTATTCGCGGTCCACGACAAACACTTCTTTACTCCAGTTCGTCTCGTATCCTTTGGTGAACGTACCTTTTTCCTTAGCGATACGCACCGTGTCACCCGCTATGAATTTCGCCTTTCTTCGCTTAGGCAATTTAGTCTTGATGCCGCTGCCACTGCCACTGCTGTACATGTTCTTCCACACTCTATAAACGATTTTCTTATCTTCTTTCTTCACGTCTATCGGCCGTAAGCCTCTGCCACCGTCAGTGCCCAAACTTCTGTGTGCACTTCGATTGTAGGCGTTCACCAGTTTTTGTAACACGTTGATGTAACGGTGCGTGTTTTTGTACGTGAGATAGCGCCACATGCGTGATTTCAAAGTGCGATTGACACGTTCAACGACCGCCGATTTCACGTCGGGGTTCTGTGTCGTGACGTATCTGACATTGTATTTTCTGAACAATTGTTTCACCTTGGCGCCGGTGAATTCCGTACCCTTGTCCGTCTGCAGACATCTCGGAGGTGTGACGGTGGTTTTTTTAAATATGTTCTCGAACGCGTTGGCCACTTCTGCGCCGCTCTTAGTTTTCAACGGCACCACGTACAATCTTTTACTGAACACGTCAATCGCCGTCAACAGATAATTGATTCCGTCGTTGAACGCACTCAGACCGCGCATGTCATTCAAATCTGCTTGCCACAATTCGTCCGGACCGAATACAACGTAACGGTTGCGTGCGAATCGTTTACGCACCGGCTTGTGCAATGTGTAAGTGTCTTGTGTTCGTAACCAGTCCAACACCACTTTTCGTGTTGTCTTTTTCTTTTTCCCCTTGTTATTGTTTTTCTTCTCAATCCCGTCACGAATCGCTCGCACTAGAGGTGTGACGCCACCGTATGATGCCGGATCTTCGGGATCGTAGTACAATCGTTCCATGATTTATCCGCACTATGGTGAAAACGGTTCCCACCTGTCCAACGGTGAAAGTGATTGATCTCTATCTTGCTGTTGTTGTGTTCGTTGTCTTCGATGAGCCGCCAACGAGGGTAACGGTGACGTAGGTGATAGCGTCCGCTGCTGATTAACGTAAGCAGAACGTAAACGATCGCGCATAGGTGTTCTCGGTGCCGACGATATGATCGGACTACTTGCCGCAGCCGACGCCACGTCACCACGTAACGATCTGTATCCCGCACCCAGATACTGTAACGCCGTTGAATTGTTTATATACTCCTTGGGCACATTCATGTCGCGTAACGCGTTCATGACTTCGTACCAACCGGCGGGCATGTAATCCACCATACGGACTCTCACTATGCAGTGTAATATGTCCACGATGTTCGAATCGGGAATTTTTTCATTTCGCACATACACCGCAAAGTCCTTATCCCAATTTATCACACTACCTTCGCGGACGATGAATCGTAACAGATTACGCACATCCGGCTTGTACGTTTTAGAAAAAGTGTCCACTATCTCCTCCACTGTACCGGGTGGCGGCGACGACGCTGATGCTGCTTGCAGTAATGATGCTGCTGATGATGATGATGATGTTGATGTCTCTATGATGGGAATACTGATCGGTTGTCTATTGACAGAGGCAAAATGTAAAAATCTTTGCAACACCTGTTGATATTGCTTCCATTTTTCGTAATCGCTCAAAGTTTTATCCGTCAATATGCGATGCATTTCATTATCGATACTGTTGCCTCTGTCATCTCCGAATCGATTCGATGACGACTTTATATTATCATTGTTGTTGTTTTTGTTGTTGTTGTTTTTGTTGTTGTTGTTTTTGTTGTTGTTGTTGTTGTTGTCACCACTGTTGCGTAACCGCTCGATCAACTCTTGCGGTACGACGACCATTTTCTTCGCGTACTCCATTATTATTGTGGGATGGATTTATGAAGTATGGCTTGTAGTACGGTGCTCAACAGTATGGGCAGTAGGAAACCGCCTCCTTTCTGTACTAGATATTGGCGTTTCTTAGCCCAAGTCTCACCTCTTTTTACCAATCGTCTGAGATTCGTTTTATACTTGTTCAATTGTCTCTTGCGTTTGTCAGACACCGATACGTTACCGCGTAACAGGTTGTATGCGCACTCGCACACCGACCGTATACGACTGATGTCGCACACCTTTAACAGCGCTTTACGTTCCTTCGGTGTAGCGTGTACGAGTGCCGACAGTAGAGCCGCGTCTTTCCTCACACACTGCGACATGACGACTGATACTTACCCGATGTGGATGTGTTCTATTTATTATTAATGTGGCCCCTGCTACCACTAATCTTCGGTAGGTATACAGAATTAATCGGATCGTCCGGAAAGATAGTCGAACGAATGCGCATCTCATCCGGTGTAGATTGTTTTAAATCTATCAGCAGATATGCGTGTGGATCGCGTGTAGCGTCCGCGTATGCTTCCTCTATAAATTTAGTATTATCCGGATAGATTTGACGAGCTAAATGTTTTATCTGAGCCCGATCTCTAGGGTTCTTAAAACACACTATGTAATGAGCATTAAGGGAAATATCTCTCTGACCGCGACCTTGATGAAACAGATTCTGCGTTATAAAGAAAACACTCAAGCTTTTGTGATGTGATCCTTTAGTAAACAGATCCACCACACTGCTGTCTGTTTCACGCATCATATCGTCCACGATGATCAAATTAGGTACACTTCCGTCGAAATCGTTAATGTCTGGCAGACTGTTTCTGTACTGGACAATACCTCTGCCTCTGCTGCCACTGCTACTGCTCTGTTGGACAATATCATTCGAGTGCGGATGATGCCAATATATGTTAGCAAAATCAGTATCACAAATTTCATTTGAGTGATCTATGAATCGCATGACGAATTGTGATTTACCCGAGCCCGAAGGGCCGGCTACTATGGCCGAAAACGGATGTTTCCACCTCAAGTCCATTTTGCTTACTGACTACACTAACAACACCACAAACTAATTTATGATAATTATTTATAACAATAGGGAAAAAGGAGTGTAAATAAAAAGACTATTTGATTATGCTGTGAACGTGACTATACGTATTGACTTACAAAACCTATCAAAGTTACAATTTCATTTTAAGAAAATTACAATAATCATTAGTTTTTTGAGGTTAGTAAAAATGATAATAAAAACAGTTTTGTACATTAATTTAAATTTATTTCAAACAAACTCCAATGGAGTATATTTACTGCCAGCTGGAGCGCTTCTTCTGACGAGGCATAGTCGATCACAGAATCCCCTGTTGTACTGCTCAATGCGTTGATCTGTGATCGCCTCGTTAAAGCGTCGTGGTAGGTAGACACGGATGTAGAGCTCATCGCCGAGTAGTCCTTCCAGCACAACCATGATAGTCTCTCCGTACGGTGTGGTCACTCGTTCGAATTTCACAATACGATAAGCGCACTCTTCACAAAGATCGATGATCTTCGTGTATGGCGTGTTTAATTGCACGGCGTTGAGTTCATTTTTTAAGTCCATCACATCACTGCTGCCTCCACCTCCACTACCACCGACACTGACTGACTCGCATTTCGGCATAATAAATGTTTTAGTGAAAAAAGTTTAAGTCAAGCAAAACTGTACACACGTTCGATCCGCACAGTGGTTAGACGATGAATGAATTGTTGTAGAAGCAGCGACAGCGCAGTGGTGGGGTGAAGAATGCAGGTGTGTCTCAATATTTCTCAGAATCCACCCCTGTAGGAGAGTCTAGCACAGACCGGTTTTTTGTAGTTGTTTCTTTTTGTTTCGTCCCCTCGACTGCAGCTGCGCATCAACACGTGGCTTCTTGGAAACGCTGCTATTGTTGGTATAATCTTTTGTCTCATCCGATTGCATCATCTTCTCTGGTGCCACAGAACGTTTCTTCCTTTGTTTTATTCTTCCGCCGTTTTCGATTGCGCAATCCATTGGTCGGCGCCACGCGGGTAGCGGCGTCATTGACTTTGTCACACCGTGTATTTTCGGGACTCCTGTCAAACGATCGACCCATAAATTCTCTAATTGTGACAGTAAATGATTCACACTGTTGTATATTTTATCTCCTTTCTTTTCATTCAAATATATGCCGCAACTGTGTGTTTGCACTCCTTCCTCAAATAAATGTAATTTCAATAAAACTCGCCCTCGATTAGCGGGATTCTGTACGGTGTATTGAAAATCTTCGTCAATCCACGTAATGGCTGGCGAATCGTTAGCCGATCTAAACACCCATCCTTCGTCTTGCCCTTGACCTAGTTCATCTTCTTTTTCTTCTTCTTTGTTAATTTCACTACCAATATCAGCTTGCACATTTACATCACGAGTCTTCTTCTTCTTGTTGTTATTAATTTTCTCCTGCTTATGCTGTTGCTGCTGTAATTGTTTCAGCTCAAAGTCTGGCTGCTCCACATGTTCTGTAGAAAAACCACTGATTGCGTTATCCTCCAAAGCTTGTATCTCCTCCATAATAAAACGTATTGTTTTTTCTGTATCAGCAATATTAGACATACCGACGTCACCAGTAGTAGTACTAGTAGTAGTAGTAGTCATAGTGAACATAACACTATGAACGCACGACACGAGTTTACTCAACGCACTCACAGAACTAACTGAATTGTCGGCGGTTGTATCATGTGATATTGACACCACCACTAGCGTTTTGCTGCGGGTAAACCAACAACTAATACTACGATATGACGTCATCACAAGGTGACGTCAGGACCTAGATACGTGGGTGGTCCAACTCGAAAACTGTACAGCACGACATTGCACCTTCCAGTTTTCTCGTTACAGTGCACTTAACTCACTAAAGCTTAGGTGGTCTTTAAAAAGACCGTTTGACGCCGAAGGAAAAGGGAAAGGAAAAGGAGGCGAGGTGAAGAATAATGATATAATTGTCTTTTTATTTCTTCAGCTCCTCGATTTCATCATAGAGTTCTCTCATTCTCTTAGAATCATATGCCCACCAGCTCCATTCAAAGTCGTCCCTGGGCTGACGGGACCAAATACGAAAAAATTTAATATGCAACTCTTTCTGCTCCTCCAGCAGCCGAAGTAGAGTCGCCTGACGTTCCCGCTCCCGCTCCTCTGCCACAGCGCACGCCTGGTGTAAATCGGCGTCGTCTATATCGCTCGCCCACTGTTGCTGTTTCTCTTGCTGTTGGTTGGCCATCTCGTGTGAACTCCAAACCCTATCTGAAGGTAGCGGATGAGTAACGCAGTATAGCCAGAGAGAGGGGGTGGGGATAGGATGCACGACGCAGAAACGATGGAAGTTTCCACGAAGGTCCAGTGGTAAACAACACGTGTTCCTTTGTTGGCGTAAAGCGATGGAATGTTCCAGAAGGTTATCCATTGTTATATTGGACTAAACAATGCCTATAGAAACTCTACTAATGGATCTGTCAATCATCCGTTAAGTGGATTCCTTTGTATCCTAGGACCAAAGGGAGTGCCTACGATAAAAGCTTTCCATTGTATCGAAAGATCAAAGGGACAGCCGCCAGCATCTCGCTCCGTGGGTGGTATGGCACATCCTAGGGGTGCAGGATGGGACGGACGAGACGATGGGGGGGGGGGAGGTGCCTTCATGCCTGCGTGGTCTGGCACATCGCTCCGTGGGTGGTCTCAAAAACTAAACGGTGCGAGTATGGACCATCTAGTTTTCTCATTAAAGTGAACTTAACTCACTAAGGCTTAGGTGGTCTTTAAAAAGACCGTTTTATGATGAAGCAGGAGGAGGATTAGGGGAAGGATGATTTAAATTCTGTTTATTTCTTCAACTCCATAATCCTATTTTGAAGTTTTGCCCATCGTGCCATATCTGCATCATGATGAGCCCACTCTACGTCGTCCCGAGGCTGGGAGCACCAAACATGCTCTATTTTGTAACTCAGCTCTCTCTCCTCCTCCTCCAGCAGCTGAAGTAGAATCGCCTGATGTTCCCGATCCCGCTCCTCCGCCTCGACGCACGCCCGGTGTAAATCGGCGTCGTCGATATCGTTCGCCCACTGTTGTTGTTTGTCAGCCATCTCGTGCAAAGTCCAAACCCTAACTGAAGGGAACGGGCGAGTAACGCAGTGTAGCCAGAGAGAGGGGGTAAAGAATGTGCGACGCAGAAACGATAGAAACTTCCACGAAGATCCAGTGGTAAACAACAACAGGTGTTCCTTTGTCGGCGTCAATCGAAGGAACGTTCTAGAAGCTTTCCTTTGTTAGTGAACTAAACAAAGCTTTTTAGATGCTTGTCAAGATTTGCTCACCTTCGTCAAATGTAATAGTCTTACTAAAAGCTTTTAGAAACTCAAATAATGGATCCGTCAATCACCTGTTAAGTGGATTCCTTTATATCCTAGGATCAGAGGGAGCGCCGACTACACCTCTCTCCGTGGGAGGTCTAGCACATCCGGAGGTGTAGGATGTGCAGGGGGAGGGGGATGTGTAGGGGGAGGGGGATGTGCAGGGGGGGGGATGTGCAGGGGGAGGGGGATGTGCAGGGGGAGGGGGAGGTGCAGTGGCGTGGGGAGGTGCATGGCGGGGGAGGTGCAGGGGGGAGGGGGATGTGCAGTGGGAGGGGGATGTGCAGGGGGAGGGGGAGGTGCAGGGGGAGGTGCAGGGGGAGGTGCAGGGGGGAGGGGGGGGGAGGTGCCACCGTGGGTGGTCTGGCACATCAGTGCACATCAATTGCACATCGCGCAAGGTACCCATAACAATACTACTGACGAAGAATGGAGATGTGAAGGACTCGATGAACAAAGTGTGAGGGAGTTCGTCATTAACTTGTGCCCAGGAGACTTGAATAGTGACACTGAAAGTGAGAGTAGTTCAACTGAAGACGATATGGAGTGCTCAGAACTTCCCTAAATCTCTTGTAAGGTAAATTGTTAAGTATTATTATGTATATAAGTATGTATATGTATTTATAAATTATATTATAGGTGATGTAGCTTGTTTTAATATTTTGTTATGATTATCATGTATAAACATTTGACCTTTTGATAATTATGTATGAATACAAAATAACTAAAAACAGCAAAATCCATTTGAAAGTAAAGTTTAGAAATTTGTACGCTCATTGTATATATACTCTGGCTTTTAAAAATCTTGATAATTATTTATAACGTGTAAATACAAAATAAATATAACAACAGCATCAATTTATAAGTAAAATTTAGACTTTCGTACGGTCGTTGAATATATGCTCTTTTTTATTTATTCGTAAGGGAACATTAAAAATCAATATTTAAAACGGAATTTTGAGGGTAAATTGTATAGTATTATTATTTATATAGCCTAAGTATGTAAATTATATTGTAGGCAATGTAGCTTGTTATATTTCGTTATTTTTATCACGTAAAAACATTTAACTTCTGTATGATGTGTAACTGTATAAAAAATGTAACAACAGCATTCATTTAAAGGTAAAGTTAAGACATTGGTACGGTCGTTGTATATATACAGTACTCTGTTTTTTCAAATATTTTGTACTAAGGGAACGTTAAAAATCAATTTTTTAAACGGAATCTTGAGGGTAAATTGTATAGTATTACTAGCTGACCCGGCGAACTTCGTATCGCCTAAGTTATAGGTTTCCCCTAAGACAGACCGATGGAAAGAAAGTACCGTTACGTTTAATTTTCAAGATGATCTCGTTCGCATCGCTCAATCACGTCCTGGTTGAAGTTCGTTCGCTACGCTCATTCACCTTTGGGTTGGAGCTCGTTCGCTACGCTCACTCACCTTTAGGTTGGAGCTCGTTCGCTGCGCTCACTTGCCTTCAGGTTAGCTCGTTCGCTACGCTAACTCGCCTCCAGGTTGAAGTTCGTTCGCTACGCTCACTCACCTTTGGGTTAGAGCTCGTTCGCTACGCTCACTCACCTTTAGGTTGAAGCTCGTTCGCTGCGCTCACTTGCCTTCAGGTTAGCTCGTTCGCTACGCTAACTCGCCTCCAGGTTGAAGTTAGTGTAAAAACATACAGACAGCGTAGCGTAGCGCAGCGTAGCGCAGCGCAGCGCATGTTTTAAATCAAAACCGTGCGTTGAAATGAGGTATGACATACTAGTAGCGTATTTCGGCGTAGCGTAGCGCAGCGCAGCGCAGCGTACGACCGAGGAACAAACTATTTTGTTTTTCTCAGAGCGTATTGGAGCGCATTCGACTGCAGACACGCTTAAGAGTCAATTCTAGTCTCTTTTCTGCACCAATTGGTCCCCTTCAATTAGTTGTAAGCGTCTCTCAATCACCAAACTAAATATGTGATCGAACGTTGTAGTCGACCATAATTCTTAAACCAAGACTCGTGTTTTTTAAGGATTGGAAATAAGATGTATTCACCATATGCCAGTTCCTGCCTTTACACACTTCATGGGGTCGCCGGAATTTTATCCCCCTGGAATTTTACCCCCTGGGCAAAGCTGACGTCACTATGACGTAGTAACCTGAGGGGCCAAAAGTTTGTTCGCGGCCGGAATTTTACCCCCGCGGATTTCGAAGTCTAATGAAAATAGTCAGAGCGTGATTAATTCAATCAGCGATAAAAACCGGAATTTTACCCCCTGTCCATATAACTAGTGTTTAGACAACTGAAATGTACGGGCCGGATTTTTACCCTCCGGAATTTTACCCCCCGGAATTTTACCCCCGGATTTTTACCCCCCGGAATTTTACCCCCTGGCCGATTTTATAAATTGAATGATTGGTTTTCTTATTTCTGTTTTTAATTAATTGTAAACATTTCATTATTTAGTGGCCTGTCTTTATTTATTTATTTTGTAATCTCATTCAGTTGATTGTATATACGTCATATTAACCAAAATTTGGCTTCAAAGATCGAATCCTAATACTTGAATCTCAAAATTAAAATTAAAAACATGTTCGATTAGTTAATGTCACAAATAAATTAAGATAGGCTACTTAATAATAAAATGTTTACTATTAAATTAAAACAGAATGAAGATAATTAATCATTCTCACTAATTTTTATATCTAGCCAGGGGGTAAAATTCCGGGGATAAAATTCCGGGGGGTAAAATTCCGGGGGTAAAATTCCGGGGGGTAAAAAGACGGGCCTAACACTCTAGGTTTTTATAATTTGATGTGTTCTGATTAAATTCACAACCGTGAAAATATATGTTTAATTCCGCGTTTAATCCATCGAGCTGATGTCGCGAAACTCAAAAGTTCGCGGCCGGAATTTTACCCCCTGGTTTGTGACGTCACGTTTGCCCAGGGGCTAAAATTCCAGGGGGATAAAAATCCGCTACCCCACTTCATGCACCCCGACACTTCTCCTACTGATCAAAAACTGCCACCTTGAGGTATTTTCGAGAAAACTGATACGAGCCGTCTTCGACAGAGCCATCTTCTATACTGATGTACCGGGTACACTATTAAGACCGTCTACAACCTATGTTGCGCTACGCTACGCTGCGCTCTCTGTGTGTATTGGACTACGCTGCGCTCCTATACGCTACGCTGCGCTGCGCTACGTTGCGCTACGCTACGCTGTCTGTATGTTTCTACACTTAGTTCGCTACGCTCACTCACCTTTTGGTTGCAAATTAGCTGTTGACATAAATGTAAAAGAAATAATAGTTCTGCACCCTGTTGGTAATCCTTGTAACTTTAATGCTATTGAACATCATAGAACAGAACCAACTTGTTTAATTGAAACAGCTGTTAAGATTCATTAATTCCATTTCTCATAAGGTTAACATGGGAAACTCCAGAGCCACTTAGTCCAGTCAATGAATGCTCAAAAGGGGGGTGTAGAGGACATGTAGAGGGGGAAATTTTTTTTCTGCGGGAATGTGTTCGGGGTATTTAGAAGATAAAAATACCAAAAGTCCCCACCCCTAGCCCTGCTGCTTCAGCGGGGGGAGGGGGTGAAAGACCCCATTTTTTAGTTTTTTACTTCTACACTGAAAACCATGCGTCGTAAGGAAATAATGTAAATTATAAAAAGAAAGATTATAAAATTCTCTACAAGAATGGTTATATACATTTCTTATGTATATGCATTAGTTTTAAAGATATTCTCAAAAATTATTTTCTAAATTGATTTTTCAGACATTTTTTTCCAAATAAATTCATATAATCGATTAGCCTGCTGTTGAATTACATTAGTAAGGATAGAAAACAGGTTTTGGAGCACTTACCTATATAATATAATATATCCATCGTATATATTGTGTTAAAAATAGTTTATATAAATTTATTTAAGTTATGTATTTTTGTCATGGAAACAAGTAATTTTGGCACACTAAATATTATTTTTTTTACATAGTTTTATTTACAATCTGTTTTGTAGTAAACAATAAGTAAATATGATGGCATTTTTAACAATAAAATAAAAATTGGAATGCATGAGTTAGCAGCTAAACAGCTTTAGCACTAACAAAAAAAAAACAAAGAAAATAAATTTCAGAGCTGCTGTACAAATAGAGTAGAAAGGTCTAAAACATTTTCTCTTTTTAGTCTGTAGACATGTTGACTGTTGTCTAGGAGGTTGAGGGCCAAATGGTTCGGATGAAATTCAAGCTTTGAGATGTATATTTTACTGCAGCTCGTAATTTCTTCAGTAACAAATGGAATTTTGCAATCATAGTGAATGGTGACGTTGGATACATACCAAGGGGCTCTCAGGATGGTTCGTAGTAATTTTGACTGAAATCTTTGTAATATATCCAAGTTTGATTTTGAAGCTGTTCCCCACAAAGAAATGCCATATGTCCAAATTGGTTTGAGGACAACCTTGTAAAGCAATAATTTATTTTCTATTGACAGTTTTGAATTTTTATTCATGAACCAGGCCAATTGTCGAAACTTTGAATTTAGATGTTGCCGTTTATTCCAAATATGGCTTCGCCAGGTAAGTTTTCTGTCGAGGTGGATGCCCAGATATTTTACTTCATTGTGGTGAGGCAGAAGTACGTTGTTTAAGTGGACTGGGGGACAGTTAGCTGTTCTGGTGGTGAATGTTATGTGTGCAGACTTGCTTTCGTTCACTTTGATTCTCCATTATTGTAGCCACGTGGAAAGACTGTTTAGGCCAATTTGTAGTGTTTGAGAAGCTAAAAATGGGTCTTCATGGGATGTTAGGAGTGCTGTGTCGTCTGCAAATGTAGATAAAAATAAATTTGAAAAAGATTATGTTTGCAGCTACATTTGTCCAGGTTTATTTATAACAATTACCGAAACCAAGACTTTTAATATACTATTGTTCATGATCTGACTCACTTGGGACGAGAGGGTCCGACTTCTGTCCCAAAAACAGGTGCCATTTGGAACTGAGAACCACCATCCAGGACATTTCCATCATTAAATTTTTGTTGATTAGACTCAATAATGGCTATCGAAGTGATAATGTGGTGTAGGCCCATATATCCTTTATCTTCCTCATTCATCAGAATGGGCATTCCATGTAAAAAGTTCCCTTAGCAGTTCTGGCATAACGGCCAACGAGGAACAATTAATGGACATTTCATTGCATGTACATCTTTTATTGCTACAGTCTTTAGTATATTTGAAAAAAAAACAAGCCCAACATTTACGTGGGTTAGGTGGTTCATTGGTTAAAACTAAAAAAAGATAACATCTTTGCACTCCCAACGCCACATTTCTGAGGGTAGTTGGTTTTCCAAACAGAGTTGTCTTTGATAAAATGATACAAATGATGACATTTTATATATTTTTAAACTGACAGCAATGTTTGAAAATATCCCACTCTTCCCTGAAACTCAAGACATCATGTCAAAAGCATCTGGGGTTGTAAGAGATGAATCCGTCAACTGTTACGATGCTCTATTACGTGGTCAGTAAGTAATTAATCATTTTCGGACAACAAGTTGTCACGGGAAAATATGGCTCTCCCTTTGTCCTCTGTGGGTTCAACCATCGATATTGCAATGATTAAAACTTTGTAGCAAAACCTTTAATTCTGTTTCAAAGGATTTGTACAAGTTAAAAAGCTATCAAGATTTAAAGGATTGTTAACGGTGCCAAATGGGATTGTACGATTGTTAATGTCCAATTGTACCCCGTTATGCCAGAACTGCTAAGAGAACTTTTTACATGGAATGCCCATTCTGATGCATAAGGAAGATAAAGAATATATAGACCTACACCGCATTATTACTTCGATAGCCAATATTGAGGCTAATCAACAAGAATTTAATGATGGAAATGTCCTGGATGGTGGTTCTCAGTTCCAAATGGCACCTGTTTTTGGGACAGAAGTCGGACCCTCTCGTCCCAAGTGAGTCAGATCGTGAACAATAGTATATTAAAAGTCTTGGTTTCGGTAATTGTTATAAATAAACCTGGACAAATGTAGCTGCAAAAATCATCTTTTTTCATTTTTAGTGTAATAATTATGCCAAAATTACTTCTTTCCATGACAAAAATACATAACTTAAATAAATTTATATAAACTATTTTTAACACAATATATACGATGGGTATATTATATTATATAGGTAAGTGCTCCTAAACCCGTTTTCTATCCTTAGAAAAAAACGTCTGAAAAATCTATTTAGAAAAAAATTTATATTATTTCGAGAATATCTTTAAAACTAAGGCCCCGTTTATGCACCAAGTGCGGTAGCGGTAGCGACAGCGGGAGCGATTTCTAACACCATTGAGTTAAATGGGGCTGTTTATGCACCAAGAGCGATAGCGATAGCGGTTGACCTCCCGCTGCGATTTCTAATTCGCCCGCTGTGTAGTTAGGAATCGCAGCGGTTGCTTGGGCTGAAGCCAGGGTTGCCAACTTGACCCACGCGCACGTACACTTAGGACAAATAGTTGTGTTAATTATTTGGCAGAGTTTGAGTTGGCAAGACTGTGTCCCCCTTCCATTCTCCTTTAACCAACCGCTACCGCTATCGCTCTTCGTGCATAAACAGACTCATTTACAGCGGGAGCGGGCCCGCTATCGCACCGCTCCCGCACTTGGTGCATAAACGGGGCCAAAAGCATATACATAAGAAATGTATATAACCATTCTTGTAGAGAATTTTATCATCTTTCTTTTTATAATTAAAATTTTTTCCGTGCGACGCATGGTTTTCAGTGTAGAAGTAAAAAACTAAAAAATGGGACCTTTCACCCCCCCCCCCCGCTGAAGCAGCAGGGCTAGGGGCGGGGACTTTTGGTATTTTTATCTTCTAACTACCCCGAACACATTCCCGCAGAAAAAAAATATCCCCCTCTCCATGTCCTCTACAATACCTTTATTGACTGGACTAACTGGGGCGCGGAGCCGTTTTAAGAATTTCGAAACGGGAAATAGATTACGTCCGATTCGCATACCTACAGAATTTACATAGGCTACCAAATTTCATAACGATCGGTGAAGTCGTTCCGGAGGAGTTTGCAGACAAACACTGTGACACGAGAATTTTATATATTAGATTAAGCATGTAGGCCTAAGTGTGTAAATTATATTGTAGGCAATGTAGCTTGTTATATTTTGTTATTTTTATCATGCAAAACATTGTACCTTCCCTTCTATATAGTGCTGTATATTATTTTCTTCTTGAAGAATCAAAACATAAAGAGTTTAATGATAATGCCAATTAGTTGTGATTTCTTATCCTAAAATTCATTAAAATCTGACCAATTTTTTCGTTGTAAGTTAGGGATTTATGGTTGAGCCACAAAAAAAATGAACCATCCTTTATACACTATAAACAAACTACAGTATACCGTCATCAGCGTTGTCCGACTTCCAGATCGTAGATATCAAGTAATTATATCGTGTTTGGGCTCATTATTTTCAGAATTTCGTGTATAAATCAAATATATAAATAACAATTTATTTTAAATTAAAATAAAAAAAATTGCAAAATCTGTGGGACTGGTACTGTAGATGAGTCATTGTTTGTCGCTGGCTAGCCCGGCGAGCGGTCGGGGAGGGTCGGTCGAGTTCCGAGAAGCGTCCTAATCCGCTGGGTATCACAGCCGAACGGACGGACTATAGGTTATGTTTACCAACTATTTGAAACAAGCTTTGTGGTATGTTTGTTTTTAGAATTGTTTATTTTTATCCAGTGTAGTTTAAATAGTGTGGTTGTAATGCCTAGAATTAGGAAGTTTTGTCCCAAAAGAAGCTTTAGAGGAAATCAGTATACATCAAAATGTGTGGCCAATCCTCCAACTGCTGATCAGACTCCTAGGCCTAGGCCTAATGAACAGGTTACACTGAAACAGTCATCTGCTTCAAAGAAACTAAAAAATTCAAAGCTCCCAAATGAGCTGAGCTATGATGAATCTCAGGTAAACTTAGTTGTTGACTTAGAACTGATTTCAGGCCTCATAAAATCGTTTACACAATGCAGATTTCACGCCAACAGTAACTGTGTCGAACTAGATATTGACCCAAACTTCCACGCGGGGTTGGTTCACAAGTTAGTGATCAAATGTACCAAATGCGCCAATTCCTCAAATGCCATGTCATCCAAAGCCATTCACAACATGTATGAAACAAATGCAAGGTTTGCGTACGCCCTAAGATCTATCGGGAAAGGCAATGAATCAGCAAAAATGTTTTCTGCCGTGATGAATTTAGCACCTCCAAGTACTAAATTTATTAAATACACAGCTAAGCTTTCTTGGGCTGCTATTGAGGTTAGTGAGGCCTCAATGAGAAATGCTGCAGTTGAAGCCATTCAACTAAATGATGGTGACAACAATATTGCAGCCGCATTTGATGGCACATGGCAGAAGCGGGGCCATACTTCCCTAAATGGTGTCATAACGGTAACCAGCTTCGACAGTGGCAAGGTTTTGGACACTGAATGTCTTACCAAATTTTGCACTGGTTGTGTAAATAAAGTAAACATAGAAAACCCAGAAAAAATGGCTAGACATAAGGAATTAGGTTGTAAAGCAAACTACACCGGCTCGAGTGGTGGGATGGAGGTGGAAGGTGCCAAAGCATTGTGTGGTCGTTCTGAAGAAAAGCTGGGCCTCAGATATAAAGAATATCTTGGAGATGGGGACTCCAAAGGGTTTTCAGCAGTTTTGGAGAACAATCCTTATGGAGATGAATTTGAAATCTCCAAACTGGAATGCGTGGGCCACGTACAAAAACGTATGGGTACCCGCCTACGAACATTGAAGCGGAACTTCAAAAAAACTAAACTTAGCGATGACAAGTTTATAGGAGGTGTTGGTCGCCTGACAGGGGCTGAAATTGACCAATTGCAAACTTATTATGGGAAAGCAATTAGGAGCAATTTGAGCAGTGTAGCGGATATGCAAAAAGCCATATGGGCTACTCTCTATCACCGGATGTCGACGGATGCCGAGCCTATGCACGACTACTGCCCAAAAACGAATGATACCTGGTGCAAATATAATAAAGCTAAATTGAATGGAGAAACTTATAAGCACCTACACCCTCTACCTAAGGCTGTGTGTGAGGTAATGAAACCTATATACCAGGATTTAACAAACAAAGATTTGCTTTCTCGCTGCCTCCATGGCCGAACGCAAAATCCTAACGAGAGCTTTAATGCTACCATATGGCAAAGGTTACCTAAAACTGTTTTTGTAGGCCTAGATGCCCTTAGGCTAGGAGTTGCAGATGCTGTGATTAGTTTTAATGAAGGAGCTGTAGGAAAAGCCAATGTATTAAAAAGGCTTCAGATCAATCCCGGCAAATTCACGGTTTTGGGCCTGAAACGGATCGATGCCGAACGTATAAGAAAAGCTGACAAGGAAATAAATGAAGAAAACAAGAAGAGAAGGGTGCAGAGAAGAAAGATGAAGAGAAAATTGGAGGACAAAGAAGAAGAAACCTACTGTCCTGGAGGTTTTTAGTGGTGGAGACGTATGTGTTATGTTTAAATGCGAATTCCCGAAACTTGTGTTTTTCTTATCTTAGGTACATTTATTTTAAAAACGGTTAAAGATACATCAGTGAATTTTTTTATGCATCTTGTGGACTACCTAATGGGATTACCCTAGCAGTTTAATAAAGGTAGGTTGCATGAAAACAATTTTATACCTGTAATAAGAAAAATATATAAAATAATTTTTACGAGTAAATTTTTATTTTATTTTTTTATATAGAAATATTTGTATTGGAACTATTATTTTGGTACAGCATGTTTATAATATCATAGTTAAAAAGTGGTAAAAATTTGGGGTTGGTAGCTCAAATGGTTGAGGAGATAATGGTACCTAAAGTTATGCTTGTTAGCCCATTTAATTAACATTGGATTCGCGAAAGGTACCAACTCCCCTACATGACGTCCATATAATGAAGACAAATCTTGATTATTTTGCATTTTTTAATTGTATTGGCAATTTATCAATTTGCAATATATTTAATTTTTTTAATTGAACTAATAACTATATGAAAGTACGAAAACGATTTGTCTGGCCCCAACTAGCAGAGTCTTTTCATTTAAGCGTCTTCAACACTTTCATTACCACCCGTAAACATCTCTTAATGTGAACGTTTGCGAATATTTGTCAATAATTAATGATTTTTTTTATTTGTAAAACGAACTTTCATTTGGAAACATTTTATAATTAATAAATGTATCGATACAAACAAATTACGATGTTAAAAAAATTCAGAAGTCCTAAAAAGACTAGAACTTTCGTACAGGCAACTTTCATTTGTAAACATTTTATAATTAATAAATGTATCGATACAAACAAATAATTGTTTGTGACGTTATTATATAAAAAAGTAACAGGTTGCATCTCAATAAGACTCAATAAGAATAAGACTCAATAAGAATTATCTCTTAAAGCTTTTCTTATTTGCATTCTATGATATATAATACAGTTTATTGCTGTAGATTTTTTAAATGCAGTGTTATTTGTGAGAATGTGTTTAACTATTTGATTTTGTGATAATGTTAACTACATTGCAAAAAGTGATTTATTTAGTTTAGCTCTCAAGTCATCACGTGCTTAGTAGTACAAGATTATGAGTATTATTATTATTTTATTATTATATTGCATACAAAGTGTTTTATCATAATAACGGTTTGATCTCTTTGGTTTTGTGATATTTCTAGTTTTACATAGAAGCCTATAGCAGGCTTATTTCTTAGCTTAAAAAAATTAACAATACTACAATCTTTTTGACCAAACTACAATGATTTTTGTGAAATAATTGTTTGTAACATAAAATAATTAGTAATAATTGGTTATACAAAATAAGAAAAGGTTGCATCTCTTAAAGTTTTTCTTATTTTCATTATGATATATAATACAGTTTATTGCCATAGACTTTTCAAATGCAGTGTTATTTGTGAGTACCGGTATGTGTTTGACTCTTTGTGTTTGATTTTGTGATAATGTTAACTACATTGCAATAATTATAAAGTGACTTATTTAGTTTAGCAATACCTCTCAAGTCATTAAGCATTTAGTACAAGATTGTGATTATTATTTTATTATTATAGGGTATATTAAGTGTTTGTTCTCTTTGATGTTGTGGTAGTTTTGATTTTATCTTAGACTAATTACCAATATTCAATGATTTTACCTAAAAACCTATAGGGTCTAGCAGGTTTATTTCTTCATTTACAAAAATTACTATAGGCCTACAACTTACAAAAGATCCTGCGCATAAACCGTTTCACGAGTCACTCGCGCGCGCAGAGGGGTGACGGTGGCGGCGCTGGCGGGGAAGTGGGGGAGGCAGTGGTGGGGATCAGTTGTGCGCTGGCGCTGCCACCAGTCTCGTCGTATCGTCTCTGTGCCCGCGCGAGCCCCGGCACCGGCTCGACTCGGGGGCAGTGACCTTGATCATGGCCTCAACCTCTAAATCGTCGTGTTCTTCTGGTAGACCATTGCGAGGTCAAGCACGCGAAGTTGTTTATAACGTTTACAAACATTTGAAGGAGCAAAAAGAGCAGCTTAAACTTAAATATAATGTTGCTGAATCAGCAAGTATTGCCACCGGCGTGTCAATTGCATTAGTTAAACGTATTGCAGCTAAAGGGAAACAGTCCTTGGTCAGTAAGGGGTCCCTAAATTTTTCGACGCCGTCGGGCAAATCTAGAAAAAGAAAGTCAAAGATTTTTATCGACGGATTCACGCGAGATGTGATTAGAAGGAAAATCCACGAGTTTTACGTCGTAAGAAAAACACCACCCACTTTGTCAAAACTGAAATCTGTGCTTGAAGAGGAAAACGTTTTGAAGTGTAGCCGCGAATACCTTAGACGAACGCTTCATCACATGGGATTTCGATGAGAAAAATGTAAAACAAACAGAAAGATCCTTATGGAAAAGCCGGAAATAGTGAAATGGAGGGCAGATTATTTGAGAGAAATCAGACGTTTAAGAAACCAGAATAAGACCATAGTGTACCTAGACGAAACTTATGTAAATAAGAATCACACTGTTTCAAATTGTTGGCAGTCTGAGTCTGAGTTAGGCTCAACAAAGTCCATAGGAAAAGGCCCTAGACTCGTTATAATTCACGCAGGTTCTAAACAGGGATTTGTGCCTAATGCACTACGTATGTGGCAGTCTGATAAAAAGAAAAAACAATCAGAGGACTATCACGACGAGATGAATTTCACGAACTTCTCAAAGTGGGTTTCAGAAGCACTTTTGCCTAACATTCCCCCCCAATGTGTAATAGTTCTCGATAACGCAAGTTACCATAATAAGCAGGATGGCAAAAAACCAACCGCCTCCTCAGTCAAACAGCAAATAATCGACTGGCTCTTGAAAAATAACATTACTTGTTCACCAACAATGACAAAATCAGAATTACTAGTTCTTGTAAAATCTGCTCCCGTTCCAAAAACGTACACAATAGATAAGCTGTTTTATGACGCAGGGCATGATGTTTTACTCCTGCCACCTTACCACTGCGATTTGAACCCTATCGAACTCGTTTGGGGCGATATCAAGGGAAGATTAGGAGAGTGTTTGGCCGAGAGTATGGCTGCAAAGAAAGAAATGTGTATGAGACTTTTTTCTGAATATACGCCTGAAAAATGGAAGAAATGTTGCGAACATGTGGAAAAAATTGAAGAATTATATTGGGAGAGGGATGCACTAATGGACGAAAATGTGGATAGGATTATAATATCATTAAATGACGATGATAGCGAAAGCAGTGAAAGCTCGGATAATGAAACCATTCACAGTTTGCCAAGTGAAGATGGAAATAGCGATTTTGAGGACATACGAGTGCTCGATTTCGACAGTTACTAACTGAACGATGTTGAAAATATGATGTATTAGTGTAGGATGAGTGTTTATTTCAAAAAATATTTTGTTAGGTGTGAGAACTATTTCTGTTTAAAGGTTTACGTGCAAGAATAGTAATATAGGCTAATATTTATATAGGCCTATACAATATATTGAGAGTGAGCGAAACAACCAGTGCATTATCTGTTTGTAAATACTGCCGTTTGAAGAACATACACATGCCGTCTAGCCGTCTACACGTCCAATGGAATAATGGAATAAGGTAGTAGAATTTCCTTATGTACTTATTTAATAGTTTAAAACATATTTGAATGTACTATTAACTCGTATACATGTATATTTTACCTTAAAACATGTTATAGATTTTTTTATAAATAATTATTACAAAAAAAGTCACAATTTTGTTGTTAAACTATTGAGGGCATAAAAGGCACGTAATTTGTAAATAAATTAATGGCATTATCATGGGTTCAAAGTTACACCTGAAACCTTATATTAAAATTTAAAAAAGAATTTACGCTATACTTATGACTATGTTTTTTATTTTTTATTAATAATTAAAACTTAAGTTACTCAAAGCAGCGATGGCCTGGTGTGGAGTATGGGCACGTATGGGTGACGCGTTGGCGACCGACGTGTCGTCGGAAGTCGGAAGGTGAATAGAGCGGGATCAGTGGCGGTGGTCGGGGTAGTAGGGGAGGGGGACTCGATCCCCCGCCACACCGCTGAAACCGCTCTCCCCCTCCACACCTGCGCGAGCCACGCCGTGTGAAGGCTCTTTTCTAAGTTGTTTACCTATAATCCTACATTCTTTCTTTCCAAACCTCAATGATATTTCTGAAATTGTTTCTAGTATTGTTATATAAAATAAGTAACTGGTTGTATCTCTTATAATTTTTCTTATTTATTCTGTGATATGTAATACAGTTTATTGCCGTGCTTTTTTCAAAAGGAGTGTTATTGGTGAGAATGTGTTCGATTTTGTGAAAACGTTAACTATATTGCAATTATTATGAACAAAGTGATTTATTTCGTTTAGCTTTTAAATCACCACACATTCAGTACAAAATTATTTGGTTATTTAAATATCTCCTTACATATTTTAGACATAGCCTATCTATTAGTTGTGTCCGTGTCCTATGTTATTTTATACCAAAGCTGTTAATTTTGTAATATTGAGATTCTGTGTTCATGTATTAATGTAGTTAAATATTTTATCTCTGTTATTCTCTGCTGTTGTAAAATAAGTTGAAATGTATTAATTAGTGGCAACGCAATCTTTAGTTCCTCATGCTCGACCTGATGAATTTTTATTTTACGATTACTATCTTTGCTAACATATTGTCATATTTTAAACATTTTTTGTTTTCTGCAGTATAATATAATTTGAAGTCAGGTAAAATTTGAACTTTAAAGCTAAGAATTTGATATTTTCTTCTTCTAACGTTTCAATTTATCATTAGGCCTATGATGTTGTTAAATCAGATGTTTTAATTTTTTTTAATAATTACATCGTATTATCACACACAAGATTTTTATTTATATCGTTTTTCATCTGTGATTTTACTTTTTTTAGACTGGATAAATTATATTAAATTCTTATTTTTCACTCTAAAATAAACGCATGAAAAGTGTTTTATTTGATAGTAGCACATAAAACAATATATTGTCGATAAATTAACGTACAATTCTGAACTAGGCAACACTCTTTTATGGTGAAATTGTGCGAGCATATACCCCATGAATTTTTCAAAACTACCAGTGAAAACCTTGAATTATGCATGAATTTTTTTATCTCACTTTGTTGGCAACCCTGAAACTACGATGTTAAACAATTCAGAAACCCTAAAAAGACTAGAACTTTCGTACAGGCAACTATACACCAGGCGGGCGAACGATGTGGGAACTGGAAGACCGGCCTATGTGGCACAAGATAGAATAATTGCAAGTGCTACGGATGACCTCTATCGAGGGTTTTCTTCTATCTTTGATGTCTTGATGCAAACGAGCCAATCGGTCAACGACGCCATTGTCACTCCTGGCGTTGACAGTGAGGAAGAAGAGGATGACGAGGACATCGGGCCACCGGCGCAGGGACCACCTAACTTCGGTGAGTCAATATTTTATGGTTGAAAGATTGTATATCCTATTTTATCATCGTACATTTAACGATAATTGGGTGATTTTAATTTATTTTTGACTCTGGGCCGTGATGAGTATCGTTTACCTACAATTGTGGTTTTTTTTTCAATATCACAATATATATTACATTATAAGTTGGATGAAACTTTGCACCGTTGGTAGGGAGCATAATGCATCACTAACCAGAAATTGTGGCTAGTAATTTTGACTTTGAAAACACCATAACAAGGAAAATGGATTTTTTTATAATAAAATAGGTAAGTTCTTTCTCATTCTCTTACTGGAATATATATTCTGGAACTTTATAACGGTTGTACAGTTTGATTATATTAAAGAAGTAATATTGTAAACAACGCTCCATTTACAGATCCGGCAATCCTAGATATGGACATACAACCCAGGAACAGGGCGTGGGATAGGAAGGAAGGACCCGTGAAAGTTGAAAGAGGAATGAACCGTGGGCTAGAGATGGTGGAAGGTAAATATTGACACAATAAGTAACATACGTACAAGGGGGGGGGGAGAAGCCATGGCTTGGTATAGTTTATTACAAATGTAAAAACAATATAAACGAAACCCACGAGTTATTTACAACTGATGTGGGTTTGTATTATTTAGTGTAGACTCTTATGGACGAGTTAATCTCCTACTCACCTATTGATAAAAATCGGTGAGTTATACATTTCTTTACAACAACTGTACACAATTTTGAACTTTGGAGGTCATTTCATTTCAATGTTTTCTGTAGCCTAGATGAAGAAAATGTTGTTGATCCTGCCATTCCTATCACTTAACTGCACCAACTCGTGGTGGTGAGAACAATTTTACTTACATATTACATTTGCTTTATATTATTTGTGAAAAATAAATTATAACAAGAAAAATCTGTTGTGTAAGATTTTATTTGGAGATAAAATTGCATACTTTTATTTAAACGTAGTGTTCGGGACTAATAGCTGGACCAACTATCGTCTCATGCAACCATCAGCTGTGTTGCTCACTTAATCCTCGTTTCCGTTCGCAAGTTGTTACATTATATTGCTGTTAGTTCAGCAATATGTATTCTTAGTGGTGTTTATTTTAGTGATTGTAGTTAAGTATTATCAATGATACACGATTGTGTCTAATTACAGACAAATGTTTTTAATCTACCAACTAACCTCAGTATTTTGTTTTGTTGATGTTACTTTTGCTTATGTGGATATTGCCTAGCTTACTCGAGTTAGGTTAAAATAATATCTATATATATAATTCCGTAAGTCAAATTTTTGTAAAGAAATTGTGAGTGACTGGATGGCCGTAGAAGGATGGGAGGGGTCTTATTTTAAAGGTCTTGACGTGAATTTTGAGGGAAAACTATTCATTTTTCTTATTTTTTTACCATAAATTCGCAACAGAATAAAACTTTTCCCATTAAAACAACATGGGGTTTAATTTGTTTACATCTTTTGAAATGAAAACAGAAGTCATTTACTGCTGATTTCTGTTTACTTCAATACAGCTGATCGTGCTATATCTTGAAAACAGTGATCAATACACGCATTTGGTTGACTTTTAGCCAGTCAACTATGAAATGTATATCTACAGGGTGTCCCGGAACTCTCTACCAAAATTGTAGAGCATTGTTCCTGAGTTAGAAACATATGTAAATACCATATTTAAATTGTCCGGAAGTCCTTATTTACTTAGACAGCCGCCATTTTGTTTTTTTCACTTATTAATTTTTTTCCAAAAAATGGATTAACATACGAAATTGAAACTTTGCACAAACATTTATGACAACCAAACAAAGCTACAAAAAAATTATGAAGATTTTCCAAATTCATAAAACAAAATGGCGGCCATTTAAAATTTTGTTTATTAAATAGCCCAAAAACCGTTGATTTTACAAAAAATTTTAATGGCCGCCATTTTGTTTTATGAATTTGGAAAATCTTCAAAATTTTTTTGTAGCTTTGTTTGGTTGTCATAAATGTGTGTGCAAAGTTTCAATTTCGTATGTTAAACCATTCTTTGGAAAAAAAGTAATAAGTGAAAAAAACAAAATGGCGGCTGTCTAAGTAAATAAGGACTTCCGGACAATTTAAATATGGTATTTACATATGTTTCTAACTCAGGAACAATGCTCTAAAATTTTGGTAGAGAGTTCCGGGACACCCTGTATAATAAAACTGAAATCTTGAAGATTAACCGGAAAAACGTCTGCATTCTTTGTTTATATTTAAATCATATACTCAAGTTTAATTTTTTCATGCTTTTACGTTATTGTCGTGTTAAAGGAATAAACGACATAGAATAAATATTCTGTATAAATATTCAAAGAGTCAAAATTAAATCTAACTTCTGTTTTGTTTTTATTTTTAAATCATATGTTCAAGTTTATTTTAAATGATTTTGTTTTCTTTATATTTCTACACATTTTAAGGTTAAGGTTGTGTTATTATATACAACTAAAATAACCTACAAATGTTATTGGTTCTAAAATGGTGTATTTGCATTCCTTCGTAAGTAAATATTTTTTTAGTGCAGTGAATATACAACGTAGAGTCATCATATTCGATCATACTTTTATAAAATCACCAGGGATTCAAGATGTTTTGGTATGTAGGCTGCTGGATATATATTCTTTTCATTATAAGTACTGTAATTGATATGAACGCCAGGGGAAGACCACAAAGGCAGGGAGCTGTTCATAGGAATGACAGTGCGCGTAGAAGAGCAAGAGTAGATAATGACGAACTTAATCAAGATATGTTACAACCCCTTTTTAGGAGACCCATGGTAGACGAGAGAAATGTAAATATCCATGATGCAGGATTACTGGACCAAGAGTGCATTCAATGTAGTGCTCTTCATTATAGAGAAGAACTAACGAATAATCATTTTATGACATGTTGCCATAACGGACTTATTAACCTTCCTCAGCCAAAAACTAATGTAGAACTTAAAAACTTTTTTGAAGAGAGCCCATAACTGTATAAATTCATTCGACAATACAACAGTGCGATGGCTTTTGCTTATTTTTCAGCCAGTAAGAAAGATATTCCAGGAAAAGGACCATACTGTTTCAAAATTCAAGGACAGATTTATCGTTCAATCTCAGATTTGTTGCCTCAACATGATGAAGACCCCGTGTATGGCCAATTGTACATTATTGACACATCAACAGCAACAGAAATTCGTCAAAGGCGTCGGAATATGGATCGTCGTAGGTATAATAAGCCTACTGCAGATGAAATTGCAGGCGTCTTTAATTCATCTGAAGGCGAACCTCCAATTAATTTTTTAAATTCCAAATAGGGAAGCTTTTATTTATCCTCATTAACCACAAGACCAAAGCTACCTTAGTAAACCAGTATTTATTCACAAACAATGATATGTTTGCTGCCTTTTCATGTTAAACCACTGGAGTGATTCAAATTATTTATTGAAAATGACATCAACAAAAGCAAACAAAGAAGAACAACAAACTGGTTTTTACACAAAAGATATGGTGTAGGGATGCCTATTCTGACACATAGATAATGTTATTCTGAGTTTGTTTAAATACCGGAATTGCAATATGTTGTTTTACATTTCAGCTTTTTAGGGACTTGTGTCCCTACAAGCCACTAGTTTTTTATATACGTGTGGTTTATTATCCGGTCAAGACTTTGTGGTCACCCGGTATATTATGTTCTGTGACATATTATTTATTTTTTTGGTGCCAATGTCATAAAAAATTATTAGTCACAAAAAAACATTTGCTCCGGTACTGTAATTAACTATGACGTGAAATTACTTCTGGTGTACATTTATTTATTCTGTCAGAAAATGGTGGGCAGCCTAGAGAAATGTACTTACAGATGTACTTAGGATGATTAAGGTATGTATATGCAAATGTATGTTAAACTTAGGTTAAAGTGGGGGAAAGTTTGAGTACATTTAGTTTTTTTTTTATTATTGAACTTTTTGTATAAACTATTTTATAAACTAATATTTTGTGCGTATGCTTGTACCTAAAATTTTAATTTTAATTTAATTTAATTTTTTATAATTTTTACTATATATAATGCATAATATTCATTACTTATTCTGTAATATATCAACTAATCAATTTCATATCAAGAAAAACCTAATAATCACAATAATCGGAAGTTTTTACACTAAGTTTAACAAAAACATTATCACTTAAAGCATTTAAAAATAAAATATATACCGGTACAGTATGTGGTTAAAAAAAAAAAAAAACTGTTACTAATGAAAAATATTGTTTTCTATTGTCACTGACTCGAGTTACATATAGATTTTCTACGCCATTTTGCTTGGCTGATGCAGGGTGGAACAGAAATTCTAGGTGGCTAGTCTCCCCTAAACCCTTATTCAGTTACCACTGTAATAAAGCTTTTTTATTATCCGTGTTTCATGTATGGCTAACGATTTAGTGCCCTAGTGTTGGTAAATAGCCTACTCTCATTTTATCTAAACATAGCTTGCACTTTATACTTGATTCAAGTCGTGACAACGAATGCTACCGAATCTAAACCACAAGTACCACAAGCTCGTACACGTTCCTCGCCCATGTTTACCGAAAAAGCTCAACGAATATTGTTCGCATGAGCTCATGCTCCGCGCTCGCCTGGGCTCGTCTCCTTTGACTCATCCCTTAACACGACAAAAAACCTGAGCTTAGGCAAGCGCAAATCATGGCGAAACGAACTATACATGAGCAAACCAGGTACACCAAAGCTAGCTCTAGACATGCTCCATTCGCCAAGCACAAAATATTTGACTAGCTGATCTAGATGTCTTGCTGTTTGCTGATTAATGAGTAGACGTCTCCACACATGTTGTTTTCCGAGCAACTTTTCATTTTTTGAATAGTAAATATTCGTTCACTTTAAGGTGTGCAAAAATACGGACAATGAACAGGAACACCCGAGCACGAATGTTTGCTGCTTGCCAAATGGGCAACACCTATCCACACTACGTGCGATTTGTCAAGTCACTGCTCAATGCTTGGCAAACGGCGCATGTCTGAAGCCGGCTTAATATAAGTACCTTAGCTGGCCTATATTCGGCGATAGTGAACTGCTACCATTCCATTAAACTGTTTTGTATTTCAATAAATTGAGGTTTAGTGTTTTTCTATACAGCCGATCAAGTAAAACCAAGGAAAATATCTTCAAACAAAGTTGTCCACAGTGTTAATTTTTTCTAAAATACATTATTTATTAATATGTATACATAATCAATGGTAATTGCGCAAATGCACATGCAACACACTGTGGAACCTGTAAAAAGAGCTGTTTTGTATGTTGTTTTGTTCGTTATGTTTTTTATAGTTTATTTTTTTTATCTGATATAAATAAAACATATATTTACCAAAATGCTAACACAATGGTGTCTGATTATCTGTTTTAGATAGAAGATTCAACACCTGTTGACAATATAATAAGTCATGACTCTGATGCTCTTTTACCTACAACTAATACATCAAGTATTGAGGTCAACATGTTGGACGACGATAACAGATCTGCCAACACCACCCAATCAATGTCTACAACCATAACCCAACCCATCCGTAAGAGAAACTATTGTTTATATTGTGACACTCTCGTATCAAAATTTTCAGAACACGCAGAAAAGAAACACAAAGACCAGCCTGTAGGCAAGGAACTAATTAACTTAAATACCATAACATGTCCCAAAACTATAAAACAAGAGAAAACGAAGTTCACAGATTCTATTCCTAAGGAATGATGCCACTACATTCATTACAGTTAAAAGGGGACGTCACAATGAGAAAATTTCTCTGTTAGTTACTTGTGACCACTGCAAGGGTGTATACAGAAGAGATAAACTTTCTGTACACCTAAAATCATGTTCTTCTTACAATCAAAATGAAAGTTCAAAACCACTTTACAGTGCTGCTATCAAAGAAAACTCAACTCCTGTAGGAATATGTAAGACATCAAATACCACGTCTGAATTTCAGACAGAAATCTTAAAGGGGATTGGAATAGATACCGTGATGGAGGCAGCTCTGCAGGACCCGTTGATTATGGAATTCGGGAGTCGATTCCATCTAAGTAGGCGTGAGCCGTCAGGCAAAAGTTATGTAATTCGGGAAATTAGGGATTTGGTCAGATTGCCAATTCAAATCAAATCAAAAAATGATAGTATAACAAGTTTGAAAGACTGCTTGAAGCCATCATCATTCAATAGTGTAATCGAAGGTGCTCAAGTCTTAGCAGGGTTTCTGCAAAATGTTAGAATGTTTAGAAAAATATTGTGATAATTGGAATTTAAAAGTGAATCTAACAAAATCAAAGACAATATTTTTTAGGAAAGGGGGGAAATTGGATACAAATTGTAAGTGGTTTTATAAGGAAAATCCAGTACAAATTGTAAATGAATACAAATATTTAGGTGTTTTGTTTACAACATCCTTATCCTGGGAGACACATTTTAAGGAGAAATCTAGAATAGCAAAGTTTGCTATAAGCTCATCATGGTCAAGATTGTTAAATTTTAGGACTGCTTCTTTCAGTTCTAGATGTATTTGTTTTAATTCCATTATTAGATCCATTTTGTGTTACAGTGCACAAGTTTGGGGTTGTTACGAAAGTGCCCAGGTAGAAGCCGTTCAAAGGAGGTTCATTAAAAAGTTGTTAAAATTGCCAAGAAATACCGAAAATTATGTTTTGTATTTAGAGACAAATTTAGAAAAATTGCATTTACTCACATTAGGTCAAAATGTAGAGAGAGCGATGACGTGGTTTTTGTGTAGGGCAAGTGTAGTGTTGTGTGGGTTTTTGTGTAGAGCGCGATATCGAGACCAGTACTTGCTCCTTGACCTTGACCGCGTCGGCAGGACATTGCTGACTGATAAGGCTGACATTGGACTTGTGTCGTGGCTTATTAAGGCTAGAGCTCAGCTGATTCATTTGAATTATAAACCATGGAATGATGGAAGTGGGCTTTGCTCCCTTTGCAATTTAAATCAAGATGAAAAAGTTTTTCATTTTGTAGCAGAATGTCCAATTTTAAAAAAAACATTAGATTTAAATGGTTGGGTAGACATTTCTTGGCTCAAGCTGAGTTTATTTCATATTTAAATGGGGAGGATTGGAGTTTTTTCTGTAAATTTTTAAGGGAGGCTTGGTTTTATAGATGGGATTTAATCTAAGAATTTAATTTTTAATACGACTTTCTGCTTCATATACCATAGTTAGATGTTTCTTATTTAATTGTTTTTTCCTTATGTATATATATATACAGGGTGACAAAAAAGGCTGGAAACGGTTTAATATCTTTTTAACTAAATTCGTTAGAAAATTCAAACCTTTTACATCAACTTATGAAAACTACTTTTTGCAATCATTGCCATTATTTGACCTTCACCAGGGGACGGCCCACGAGGAGTAGGTACATAATCTTTAATGTAAGCATAGGTTGATATGCACATCATTTTAAAGGTCTGGTCAAGTGGAGTTCATTGCCGGAAACCACATCAAAAAAGATTCATCTGTTACAAAATGGCGGCAGTTCAAAGTTGTTGCGGAATATACCTGCAGAGGCCTTAGTATTGGTAAATAATCATAGTCAACATTAGCAGGGAAATCTGAAACCCGGTTAAATTAGTTTTGAAGATTGAATACTATTATTCTATGAGCTAGTTGACTTTAAAATACAGTTTAAGCTCTCAAACTAATGTTTAATACGAGTATTTGCCCATACTAAGGCCTGTGCAGGTATATTTCACAAGAACTTTGGACAGCTGCCATTTTGTAACGGATGAACCTTTTTGGACGTGGTTTCCGGCAATGAACTCCACTTGACCAGACCTTTAAAATGATGTGCATATCAACCTATGCTTACATTAAAGATTATGTACCTACTCCTCGTGGGCCGTCCCCTGGTGAAGGTCAAATAATGGCAATGATTGCAAAAAGTAGTTTTCATACATATAAGTTGATGTAAAATGTTTGAATTTTCTAACGAATTTAGTTAAAAAGATATTAAACCGTTTCCAGACTTTTTTGTCACCCTGTATAAATGTTTTTGTAAATGAAGTTAAAAGTGTATAAATAAATTTTTTGTTCTTTTACCTAACCCGCCATGTTAAACTTCCCTAACCCAAGCGTGATGTATGCAACTTCCTTACTTCTCGAGTGATGTAAAGTTGAAAAAAACTCACTCGGTGATGTAATGAAACCCTGAGTGCTTAACTTAAAAAATATACCTCTATGGAGGCATCGACGTTCAACGCTAGAAATCAGCTGTGCGCTTGAATGTTATTGTTATGCTTTAAAGTATTTTCATAACCTAGCTTTTGTTTGTAAAAGAACGTTACTGTTAGATGATGAGTGAAATGGATAATGAAAAATATTGTACGTAACCCCATGTATATTGTCGGGTCAGGTAAAATCTTGTACGTTACACGTTACGCAAGAGCGTGTTTACATCTCTTAGGTGAATTATGCAACTCGCTTCCGCTCGTTGCACAACATTCACCTGCGTGATGTAAAAACGCTCTTACTACACTTGTAATGTAAATAGCTATTATTACTGTACAGTTGGAATTGTTTTTGTTAAGGAGAAGGTATTTATGTTGCCAACCAAACAGACGGTCAACATTGACCATTGTTTAATAAGTGTTAGGTTTTTATTATAGCAGTACCTATGTATTTTATTTTATGTGCAAGTTAGTGTTGTATATGTTGTACATATGGAGTACTATTATGTAATTTACACAATAAAGCACTTTTTCATTTCATTTTAGATGAACAGCTGAAAGATTTAGAAGAATCTACTGTTAATCAAAGTGCCAGTCTCGAATGGATAGAAGCAAGAAGAGAACGCCTGACTGCATCAAATTTTGGCCTCATCTGCAATAGAAAAAAACATCCTCGTGTGCCACCGTAATAAACAAACTTCTTTATAAAAATACTTTTGTACATGTAAATGTATATACTTCGTGTAATTTAACTAAGCATGTACACATTTTTAAGAATTGTTATTTTTTCAGTAAGTTAAATCTAGTAAGTTGATTAATGGATTACTAGTGTACATGTTGCTCGAATTCGAGCAATTACAAAGTATTACAGGAGTTATTTCAGATTGAATAACAGTCATATTTACAATGAATTTAAAAGAGTTAACTCAAATATTGCCGTTGTGTAACTCAGACCCTGTTTATCTTCGTTATTGATAAACCTAAAGCATTCCGGACGGTTCTCTCCTTCTCAAAATGCCTCGCTGTACAGGCAACACAGGTCATTAATAGAGGGCCAATTGAGACCGAAAAGTCGTTTTGGGGTAGTGTAAGGGCGCATTCGTAACCAAATAGTTGAAGTTTTCCAGGTTCATGTTGAGACTGTTAAGCTGATGAGTTAAGCCTATTACGCGCCACTGTTCTGTAGTTGCGGTCGTTATCACGATTGCGCCTCCTGTCTATGTTTCGTTGTCGTTGCGTCGGAGACATTTAAAAGAAATAAACAACAAATAATAAACAAATTATAGCTACACAAAACGACGATAAATGCACAAATTTAAGTTACAATCATGCTAACACAATCCATCATAGCGACACAAAACAACGATAAATACACAAATTTAAGATACAACCATACTAACACGATCCGTCTTGGGGGTTATGTTTACACAAACTCAAATAGTAAATAAATGTACTCAATGTGTTTCATTGAATTGAAAAGTAAATATCAGCAATACAATTATACAGCTGATCAAAATGTAAACAATTATGTTCTTCATAAGGATAACATGGGAACTTTTAAAGCCACTGGGGCAGAGCCCAAGGGACTTTTTCAAAAATGTAAGGTCAGTTTGCAAATCTACGTGACACGCTCTTTCCAATGAGACGTCAATGGATAAAATCGGTTAAGAAATGGCGGAGGAGTTCAACCGACAAACTTTCGTGTAGCGTATTAATTATATAGATTTCAATTAATTTTTACATAGCTTTGATGTAGTTTACCATAAGATTATAATTATTTTACTTTACTGTGACACTATTTATGTATGTATATACAAGATAAATAAAGAAATTTGACTATGACTATGACGTCTTAGTAATTTTTCAATCATAGTAATATAGCAGAACAACGTATGATTTGCAATATTAAAAATAGAACAGTAGAGGTTTTAATAAGGAAAACTAAACACAGAAACTTGGAGATAAACATAATATATCTTTTAAATGTCTTATAAATAGTTAATTTTACAATATAGAAAAATGTTGATGTAATATTGGACAAACTGAACAATCAATATGTTTTCTAAAATAACTTCGTCAAAATATTATACTCGAAACTTTGAGAACACATTGTTAGGATAATAATAATAACAAATTTGTATCAAATGTTTTATAATAAAATAAGATGAAAATCTCTGATTAAAATAATCTTTTTCTAAAATCTCAAGGTCGCTCTTTAAATGCAAAAATTGGGAACGCATTTGTTACGATATAACAAATGCGTTCCCAATTTTTGCATAGTAAAGGAGAATTTAGAGGATAATTAAGAGCAAATTGAAACTAAACCAATTTATAATGTTACAGATGCCCATCCCGAGGACCGATCACGAATGATATAGTATCGGTGGGTTGTATTCGGGATGGTCATGTCTCTCGGTAATTTAAGACGGAACCTGTAATTTCCTTCTCTTAAAATGACTTCACCGTTTTGGTGTCATCAGTAGAATTTCGAATGTACGGTTTTTGGGTAGCCTATCAATTCTGGGTTTTTTCGCTTGCATTTGTGGTGGACGACAGGGTCGAGCAAAGCCTGGCGTTCGTGGTTGGCTAGGTAAAATCTTGTCTATCACAACAACACGTGAGGTGCTCGGTGTTGGATCAGATGTACACGATTTTTCCTGAGCCTGGGTTTTGACAATGATTGATGGTCTTTCAAATGACTGAGGATTTGTAGTGACAGGTTTGCTGCTAATAATAGTAGGTTGAGTGGGTACCATCCTGCTTTTCCCCTTAGTGTGGAGGCTGCACACATTAGCAGCAGGAAAACAGGACCTTTCACAACGCTCACCTTTTTCACCCCTTTTTTGAAAATATAAGCACAATGTGGCTTGGGCTTAAATACAGCTCGTCTTTTGCCATGAGTTTTTCCATTTTTTCAGAAGGGTTTGACTGGGAGGGAAGGGATTCTTTTGAGGATTCAGTTTTGGTAAAGAGTTTTCTAACAACGGTGGGTGCAGCAGGGAGGGATTTGGGTGGGGGTTTTGGAATGGTAATTTCAGGAGAATCTATGTCAGGCATTTGGTTCGAGGAGGAATTTAAATTAGGAAGAGTTAGGCTATGTGCTTGAGATTTTGGAGATGGCTTACGTTTGGGAGTGGATGGCTTTTCTGGAGATTTAATAGGAGATAGTAAGGAGAGAATTAAGGGAGGGAGAAGCATGGATAGAGGGGACTTATTTGTTTGATTTTTGGACGATGACGTAGAAGAAGAGGACGAGGACGATGAAGATGAAGAAGACGAGGAAGACGATGACGAAGAAGAAGAAGAAGACGATGATGAAGACGACGATGATTTAGACCGTGGCTTCGACGAAGTGTTACCAGAAGAAGATCCAGGCTCTACAGATGATTGATTAGAACTTGTAGATTTCTTCATGGTATCTTCAAACAAAGCAGAAGAAGAAGATGATCCCTGTAGTGTCTGAGAATCTTGTAAAATGATTTTTAGCTATTCTGGTTGTAACTATTTCCTTGGATTGTTGGAAATGTGTGATGGGGGCCCAGAGAACCGGACCTTTTACCCAGACCAGCAATACAGCCCAAACCAGCTTTGATTACACTTATTTAACTAACACACTTATTTACCTTAATTTTGATTGACACCTTCCAAACTAATACATAAATATATATATGAAAAACCTGATTGTGGGATGAATAGATTGAATTGTAGCTGGTATATGAACCAGGAAATCCCTTTTACCAGCAACTTAATCTCTAGGAACATGTGACTTCGAAACATGAAAAGGATTGTTTGATTCCGTTAGGCGGAATCAAACTTGATAATTAATGACAACATTTTCCAGCCTAGTAGCGAAGCCAGTGGCTTCCCACCCTGAAATTTACTGCTAGCCTAACATATTTTTATAGTTTACTTAAAACTAATAATTTAACTTAGCTTAATAATTTAGCTAATAATAAATAAAACTCAAGCCGTTTATTTTGAATCCTGGAAAACGTCTTTGGTAAATAAAAATGTAGCAGTCGTGCAGATTGACTTCGCTGAGAACTTTTCCCTAACACAACAAGATGAGATTCAGAGTGCTCACTGGTGCCACTCACAAATAACTGTATTCACCTGTTGTGTTTGGCATGGTGGTGAAGTTTACAGTTTTGCTTGTGTGAGCGATGACTTAAAGCACTGTAAGAACTCTGTGTGGACCTTTTTAAAAGTTCTTATTGAAAAAATGAGGGTTTTAGCTCCAGAAATCTCTCATTTTCATATATTTTCCGATAATTGTGCCGGCCAATTTAAAATCAAAACTTCAAAGTCACTCATGCTAAAAGTAAACGTTTTAAAAACTAAGGACCCTGAAGTTGAAGAAGAGACCTACACGGCGTCGACTGCGGTACCAAGATGTCTACAGCAATGATTTAGAAGATGAAAACAGTTATGAAAACTCTGCATGTGGAGAAATTAGAGCAGCTCGTGAAATTGCCACATCGAATTGTGAAAACCACAATGCAAATCCTGGCGGTTTTGTATTAGTAAATCTGTTAAGTGAGAAAAATAAGGAATTTCGTTACTTAGCTGTTTGCCAAAGGAAAATAGATGATATTTTAGTCACTTTCATGAAAAAATATGGTAATGATTCAACAATTTTCAAAATGGTAATACACTAAATAACCCATTCTATTCCAAATAATAATTTCAATCAAAAAATATCAATTTTTTCATATTTATATATTTGATATAAGTATACCTGTAGTCTTAAGATTAAGGTAAGTAAAGAGGTGGATATCTTCTATTTGTAATATTTCATTTCATGCATTCATTATTTAGTATTAAGTTCCTTAAAATATGTCTTTGTCATTAATCACTCCTCAGAAGGTCATCCAGGCTATAATGATAGGGCTGGCCTAATATTCATTTAACTTTTTTATACAAATCTACTAATTTATGTTAAATTAAGCATAAAGGTTTTTTTAAAAAGCCCACAACTTGTATATTTATTACATCTTCTAATATATAAAATTCTCGTGTCACAGTGTTTGTCTGCAAACTCCTCCGGAACGACTTCACCGAACGTTATGAAATTTGGTGTGTAAATTCTGTAGGTATGCGAATCGGACGTAAACTATTTCCCGTTTCGAAATTCTTAAAAGGGCTCCGCCCCAGTGGCTCTGGAGTTTCCCATGTTAACCTTATGAGAAATGGAATTAATGAATCTTAACAGCTGTTTCAATTAAACAAGTTGGTTCTGTTCTATGATGTTCAATAGCATTAAAGTTACAAGGATTACCAACAGGGTGCAGCACTATTATTTCTTTTACATTATGACAACAGCTAATTTGCAACCAAGAGGTGAGTGAGCGTAGCGAACTAACTTCAACCTGGAGGCGAGTTAGCGTAGCGAACGAGCTAACCTGAAGGCAAGTGAGCGCAGCGAACGAGCTTCAACCTAAAGGTGAGTGAGCGTAGCGAACGAGCTCTAACCCAAAGGTGAGTGAGCGTAGCGAACGAACTTCAACCTGGAGGCGAGTTAGCGTAGCGAACGAGCTAACCTGAAGGCAAGTGAGCGCAGCGAACGAGCTCCAAACCAAAGGTGAGTGAGCGTAGCGAACGAACTCCAACCCAAAGGTGAGTGAGCGTAGCGAACGAACTTCAACCAGGACGTGATTGAGCGATGCGAACGAGATCATCTTGAAAATTAAACGTAACGGTACTTTCTTTCCATCGGTCTGTCTTAGGGGAAACCTATAACTTAGGCGATACGAATTTCCCTGGGTCAGCTAGTAGGCCTATATAATTTGTAAGAGAATTGCAATATATCTATATTTCATAGAATATAATTCAAAATTAGTCCTTAAGGAATCAAAATTCAAGTGATCAGTGATCATACAATGTGTTCAACAATAGACTCTTGCAAACATTCTGATAGTGCTCTTGAAGAGAGAGGGGAGCCATAATTAAAATTGTTTAAGAAGAATACCAGATTTCATCCAATTTAAATTAATTTAATCTCATCAAGAAAATCCAATTGATATTTAATCGATTCAAGTCAACCTCAAGAGGACTCAATTTCAACGTAACTTTCCAAATTTAAGTATAAACCCAAATTTAATTTTAAACTAACTTATTAATGATGTACAGTATATATATGCTTTTCTATCAGTTGAGTTGTGTTAACGATATTTAGTTTTATGTTCTCCTCCGGTCTAACCTATAATATGAGATGATCTGTAGAGTCGGGACAATGTGATTCGTCTGTCTCATGTATCACTATGATGTCGATGTTCCTTTTATTATATGACCATGTATCAAGTTTTTTTTTTAAGTCACAAAATTCCCATGTTATTCTTATGTAGAATAGTGTAAAATGATTTTGTTTGTTTGTTAATAGATATATCTTGATCAAACTTGTCAAATTTATTTGTTTTATACTAGGCTATTAATATTTTACTATAAACACACTTTATTAGCCTCCTTGTAGCAGCAAACCTAGGTAATCGTTAAACGCAATGCTATTTTAGATTTAATTGAAAATCAAGTAAGTAAAACGGAAATTCGCTAGGTCTGCAGGTTTGCTGTGATGAGGGTATTTAATATTTTCTCTTACTCCTTGTGATCCTTTCCCCTTACGTAGTAAAGAATTACAATTATTTTCAATAATCCCCTTTTATATTGAGCATGGAGATACTGTAACTAATTTTATTACTTATTTCGAAACACCCTGTATGGAGTGGTTTAATAGACTTAAAACTAGTCCCAACGGATTTAAAATAACTAAAACCATCGAAAACCACACTTCACTCGACCTTAAATGTAAAAACAAAATTATTCACGAACAAGGGCCCTTCGGATCAAAAAGGGCCCCAAAAAGGGCCTTAGGACGCCCAAAATTTTGGGGACTCATCGGATCATCATTTCTCATATTATTAGTAACTCACAGGTGAAATTTCATGAATGTACAAATTTTGTTGTTTATAAAACCCTATTTTACCTGTACTACCAGCTGTTGTCAATTTACTGTTTACTGTCTTATATGTTATTTTTGTTAAGTGAATGGGCTGATTTATTTAAGGGTTTGTCATGATCCTGTACGCACAACGGCTGCAAGACTATACCTTTTGTGACTGACTATACTGTACCAAGATAATACGTTTTTTACAAGATTTTGTGTGTTCTTTTAGTTAAATGAAGTGCAATATTGTAAAATTAAAAGTCCCAAACACACAAACAATATCAGCTTAATACAAAGGCTAGGTGTTATGTACGTTTCATTAACAAGATATTGTGTATTCTTTTAGTAAAATAAGATTCAATATTGTAAAAAAAATCTTTCACTTGCAGTTTGAGAATTTCTGTACCTAAGCAAAAAAAATAATGAATTATTGCATCTATTAAAACTTTATTCTTTACGAAACGTTCCAAACGCCAATATTGTAGAGTGCTATTTTTCAGTATAAAAACGTTGCTTGTGCATATCAACTATGCCCAAGCAATGTTTTTCCACTTCATTTACACTTAAAATTTCAAAAGCTTAATAATTTGGTTTTTTACTTAAAAAAAATCCTTATAACATTGTTTTGACTAGACCTATCAAGTAGAATCTATAAAAATCCAAAAATAATCTTTAAAAAATTACTCTCTTAACGTTTTTTTTTAGTTTCTGTAAAGTTTACAAAACGGCGCATGGAACGTTTTTCCAGGGAGCCATTCATTTGAGCCAGGGAGTGGTGAAGACGTTGGTAACGGAATACTTCCACTTCGAAGTGCTTTACCAAAATCACTGTTCAGGTATATAGCTGGGTCACCTTCCTTGCCATAGTGTCCAACGTCTAACATCATTAACTTGTAGCTGTGATCCACCACAGAAAATAAAACAATACAAAAATATGCCTTATAATTATAATAGGCAGATCCTGATTGGTCGGGGCAAACGACAAAAGGGCTTTTTAGAGATGATTGACGCCTTTACTGACGTAATGAATAGGAAATCACCATACCCACTGGGTTCTCATCTAATAAGAGCTTCCTTTCGTCTCGACCAATATTGTGAAACACAGAAAAAATATTAGATTATGTAAAAGTAGGAATGTACGGGCTTAGAGTGAAAGGGAAGAAAAACTTACTACACTTTCAAAAGGGGATCATCATGTCCATAATATCACTGATTGGGCTTTTTGAGGGGTTGCAAAAAGCAGGATTAAAGTACATAATGACTAGCAGGTTAACACGAGACTTGCTTGAAAGTTTATTTGGCCAAATTCGAGGTGCTGGTGTGTTTGCAGACCACCCAACAGCAACAGAATTCATCTCACGAATAAAAAAATCATGCTTTCAAACAAAATGCCAAAACCTTCACCCAAAACAAATATTTAAGTGGAGGGCGAAACCAGCTTGGATGTGTATTTGACAGCGGAACTCATCCAGTCGACTTTCTCTCGTGATGAATTGTTAGAAATATCAACCCCTCCAGAAAATACAAACGAGGATGAAGCTAATATTTTGCCTGATTATGAGGCGAGTGAGCAAATCGACCCAGATACGAAGTTGTCAACAAGGAGCTGTACCGAGGAAGAAACTCTTTCTTACGTAGCTGGATATGTTACGTATAAGTCCAGGAAAGTAGACCCATCACTTGGAACAATGAGTAGAAATGTACCTGAAGAAAGTTTGGACAATGAAGCGTGGCTGAAAACTTTATCTCATGGTAAACTAACAGTACCTTCGGAAGAGTGAAAAAAAACCATACAAAATTTTGAAATTGTATTTTTAAATTTTCGCGGAGAAGGAAACACTTTTTGTAAAAATAAACATGTAATAGCGAACCTGAAAAAGGTTTTAATTGAAAAGTTCCCGCATATCTGCAAACAATCCATACATTTGTATGCCAGAGTGAGGACATTCATAAGATTAAGAAGTGTAAACAACAATTTGGACTCTAAAAGAAGGTAGATAAAAAAGCTAAAATATATAAATAGATATTTGAACCATATTCTCTCAATTTTTATAGCAATTATATATCAAAAATAATAAAATGATGTAAAGTAAATGAAATTATACCCCCGCCGCAGCAAACCTGCAGACTAAGCGAATTTCCATTTGCCTGATTGGATTTACACTAAAATGTCTCCTTAAAAATATCACATTTATTCCCTATTTAAATTGAATCAGTTTAACACATACTTAGGTTTGCTGCAACAGGGAGGGTTAAAATGTATTTTTTATGTAAAATGTTAATAGTTAGTAAGAAATAAAAACATTTTCCAAATTTGGGCAAAATATGTTAATAAATAAGCAAACTACAACAGTTTACTTATCCTCCACAAGAATAACATGGGAATTTTAAATTTACATTTTTTTTTTTAATTTTCTCCGTAACCATTAGGCGCATTATAACGCTTCAATATACTAAATTATTTGTTTTTTTAAGCTCTACAAAATAGTTTGGAAAGAAATTGCAAAAAATTAAGTTTTTTGGGTCAAAATGGGAAAAAAATATTTTTACCCCATAAACCCCCGTTCCCATGGTCCGATCATGCTGGTTCGCGAACTCGTTCGAATAAACGTAGGTTTACACGTTTGTACCAAATTTCATCAAAATCGGATCATTTTTACTCGAGTTATCGCGCTAACGGACACATATATATATATGAATTTGAACGGATGGTGTTTTTGGCCTCTAGGGACCTCAAAACGAAAAAAAATCGGTCCCGGGTCCAGGTCTTACCATGAGTACTACGGTAATAGCTTATTCCCTATATGGGAAATTCGCTAAAAACACTTTATTTTATAAAAGTTTATTTAATGGTCACAATATTAACATATAAATATTTTAAAATTAAAAAAAAAAATCATTGAAACTACCTCTAGCTTGAACTCTAGGCCCTAGTTGATTCAAATGTCTTTATTGTTGATTTCAAACAAGTACTGTCCTCTTTTATTATTAAGCTGAGGCTGAGGCACCAGAGAAACTATTTCATTTTTTTTTTCAATGATAGAGATGGGCTTGTTAGAAAAAACAAAAATGTCATATGAACTTTATTTTAAACAAGTCATCGCCAATGTCTTGCACAACATTAGCATCAGGGAAGCAGGACTTTTCACAACAATCACCTTTTTTAACCCCTTTTAGAAAAATATAAACACATTGTGGCTTGGGCTTGAATGCAGCTCGTCTTTTGGCCATGAGTTTTTCCAATTTTTCAGAAGGGTTTGAATGGGAGGGAAGGGATTCTTTTGCGGATTCTGTTTTAGTAAAGAGTTTTCTAACAGTGGTGGGTGCAGCAGGGATTATAATGATGGTAAATCGTGTATGTCAAAGTTTTATTCGAAGATTTGGTCAGTTTTTCTCATATCAGCCTACACAAGATTAAGATAATAAAAACCAAAATGGTGGTATCCACTACTTACTTTGGTACTTTTTGCGGTATTTTTCCGCTTTGTTCTCAAATTTTTTGCACCGAATCTCGGCTTTTTAAAATTATGTCTAAGTTTTTCTCTGTTTTTCCTTGCCACCCTCCTCCCTGACTTAACTCGACTTGTTGAAGGATTGACAAACATGTCATTTTGTAGCATAAGTGGGCTGTCGGGTGGGGTATTTAATAGTACAGGCATCCCTCTTTTTTTGCTGTATACACTTTTTTGAACTTTCACACCATTTTTTTCTAACTCGTCTCTGCTTTCTATTGCTAAGTTCTTTTGCAGACTTTACAGAACCTTCAGTTTTCCTTTTATGCCACCGTTCCCTCTCTTTTGCCTTAGCAGCTTCTAGCAAAGCTTGATCATTTTTTTATCTTTTCCCGAGCTCTTTGCTCTTCTGTTCCGTCCTTTTTTAGCCTTGGCATCGGATTCGCCTTACTTGATCTTTTGGGATTCATAATGCCTGGAAAATATTATTGTACTGTAACACTCTTATGACAAAATATAAACCTAGACATCGTATGTGTTCCATTACTCTTTTTTTATTTTAACGTATAGGATATATATATATATAATTAACATTGAACACATTAAATAATTTTGTACATTCTTTAGATTCAAAGACTGAGCTCATAGGAGGACTGTCTACCCGAAATTCAAGACATCTTCTCATCAATTTAGCTTATGCGACTAGGGGAGTTCGTCCAGGTTAATTAATATAGGATACTCTAAAATCAAGCCTTGGGCTAAAACCAATTATTTAACAGCAAATATAAATGTGGGTCAATGTATAGAAATTAAAACATACGTTAAATTAACTTTAGACCTTAAATAAACATGCATAAAAACCTAAAACATCAATACAAATAATTAAAATCAATTAAAAATCCACCTGTAAAACAAATTCCACGTAAACCAGATATAAAACCAACAAATCACAAACACTGTCAAGGTAAATCAAATTGACATGTTATTATGATCCAAAATTATCAATAAATTTCATTATAATCAATCATGAATCCATTTTAAGTGCAGCAAATCAACTCCGAGGACTAAAATCAACTCCGTGGACATGATATGACCACGGAGTTGATGTCCACGGAGTTAATGTCACGGAGTTGATGAAGTCCTTGTATAGCCACCTGTTGTTGATACAATTTGAGATTATAACTAATACAGCTGAGTTTCTGTTTTTTATACATTACTAGCAGTTACCCGGCGCGCGTTGCTGCAATAACAAAAATACATCTGTCTGTGTGAAAAGCATGTTTTTTCTACATCTAAACAGACGATAGTCGGGGATTGCCTTATAATGGTAATTGCAAAAGCAAGACACTAAGGAAATTGTAGTTGATTAAATTCAGAGGGTAATTCGGATATCATCAGTATTCTTGGGATTAAGACTATTTCTCCCTTAAACCTACCACTGATAATTTTTTCTTTAATCAATTTTGGCTTCATTTTTTAAATCGTTAGTCTGGTAACGTTGCACTGCTTTGGTGGATTTAAGTTTCGCATTAGTTTGATTGGAGTTCCTTCTTTTAATGACAGTAATGTGGTGGGTTGATTAAAAATTGAGAGGCATTTGAATATCCGAGATAGCACGAACGATTATTATTCACTTAATAATTTATGTTAAATTGTGTGGGTCTAAAACGAAAGATAAAAATATGAAGGCATTTTCATCCCTTTTATTGTTTATAATACTTTGATAAAGGTTTTATGTTTTTAATATTTAACATTGGAGATTTTAAACGTTGTTGAGTACACAGGTGTGCTGCGATTGGGGTTTAATACATTTGGACTTATTCAAAAGTAAAATAGTTTCCTGTGCTGCACCTTATTTGTAAACATTGTAGATCAAAAAGTCTGACATTGGCCCACTTAAAACCCTCTGGGGCAGAGCCCTTTTGACGGATCTGCACCAAACTTTACTCGAACCGTCCTTGAAAGATGCTAAATAATGCCTGAAAGTTTCATTACAATCTGTCGAGCGGTTTCGGAGTCCATAACGTATATACACACACACATACATACATACATACGTACATAGTTCCTCTTTTATAGATATAGATGTTCTAATCTTATTCACAACATCTTAAGTTATTATAAGATAACTTACCTAAATATAGAACACCACGGAGTTGACGTACTGATGTCAGCAAATACACAGTTGATTAAAAATAATATAATTTAACAACAGACATTCACAAGGCTACAGCAGCATCCAAACAAGATGGCTTCCCTTTAGCTTCTTCTCCATAGTGAAGCAGTGTGACCACTGTTGCAGAGAAAAATTTACCAACTTAATGAGTGTCCCTGGAGTTGATTACTCTTTCTGGGACAAAACTTAAACATCAAATACCCTAACTTTTTGATGAACACAATCATTACAATAATTTTACTTATAATGTAAATTATAATATCAAATGCAAATTAGTTGACTTTTTTACATTTTGGATTGTTTTTATTGACAAACTATTTTTTTTACAAAGCCTACAGACAGTAGGGCGGTCCACGGAGTGGACAATTCTTAGGCCTACTTATAACTAAATTTCCAAATAAGGTTTTAAATGAAGTATTTTTATTTCAAGTAATTTAAATAAAAACAATGCTAATGAATATAATGTGTTATGAATTATTCAAAAATTAAAATTAATATGTGTTTTTTTCACGTGGGGCAGAGATTTGTACGTTATTATGAAAATGACCCATAACTTTGATCACTCGCGAGGAAACGAACAAAGAAGAATTCGACAGACCTTCCCACCTTCGGCCAAGAAAGTATTTTTAGGCTAGAATTATGCATTTTCGTGCTGCGGTTGTAAAAGTAATCATTCATAAAAGAAAGGTGCACATTAAGACAAAGCTAAACGTCAGGACAAGGATTTAATAAAATCACCAAGCCGCGTATTCGGAGAACATCTACGAAGTGACGATCTAAAATACTTTTGCAAAAGGCACCAGAAAACCATAAGAACACTACCACGTTCCTCTAATAAGAATAAATAACTTTACCAAAAGATTATGGTTGAGGTCAACAAACTGGCGGATTTCAGTTCACATCTCATTTTGAACGTAGGTAGCAACATCATTAGTAGGGGGAATTTGCCGGTTCGGCGGCAGTGAGCGGCTGACGTCACACGACGCCGCCCCACCCCACCCCGACGCCGCCCCACCCCCGGCGCCATCCCCACCCCCGTCGCTAACTTTTAACAACATCGGGCAGGTTCAAGGTCATCCTTTGTTGTCTGGAACCACCCTACGCACCGTGGGAGGTCTCCAAGCCAACCCTCCCTACACCATCACTCACTCTCAGCCGCAGCTGCTCCCCAACACCTGCGCTCTAACAAAAAACAAAAAACAAAATTATTTTAGATTTAACAATAGATTTTACGAACAAACAGATGGTTTAGCTATGGGAAGTCCACTTTCGACAATTTTGTCAGAAGTATTTTTACAGCATCAGGAAAAAGAAATGTTAACGAATTTAAGAAAGAATCATGATGTAAAACTGTATGTTAGATATGTAGACAACATTCTTGTTATTTTCAGACAAGCTCGGGAACAAGAGCACGAAACAATTAAGCAGACACTTAACAGCCACCTTTCGAACCTCACCTTTACCAACGAGTTTGAAGAAAACGAAAAAATCAACTTCCTGGACCTGACATTAGAGAGAAAAGACAGCAAGATCGAGTTTGGCATCTACAGAAATCCTACGCAAACGGACACTACAATAAACAGCAAGTCTATCCATCCGACAATCCACAAGACCGCAGCCTTTATCCATGCTGTACCGAGCCTATAAGATCCCACTTAGCCAAGCCAATAGGAAGAAAGAACTGGACACCATTAAGAAGATCGCTCAAAGTTAATGGATTTCGAACCAAGGCAATAGAGGACATCGCAAGAAAGACGAAAAGAAAACTCAATAGACAGAATACACTACACAGCCGAACAACTTTAGAAGAGATAAAAGAGGAAAACACCAGATATGTCACATTTAGCTACACGGGGACTACAACACAAAGGACTGCTAACAGATTAAAGAAATACGGAGTTTCGATAGCCTACAGGACTCAGAACACCATGAGTAAAATACTGCACCCAAAAATAGAAGATTGTAACAGATTCAACGCATCGGGCATCTATAAAATCAATTGTAACGATTGTGATAGCTTCTACATTGGACAGACTGTGAACTTCGTCAACCGCTTCAAAAACCACATATCTGCATGGAGAAACAATAAACCAGAAAGATCAAACGTCGCACAACACCTGTTACAAAATGGACATTCAATAGGAAAAATGGAGGATAATCTATGTATTTTAAAGAATTGTAAGAAGGGTTATGTGATGAATGCTTGGGAAGAATTGTATATTTATAAGGAAAAATGTAAAAATAGAAATAAGTTGATTAATGAACAAGTAAATTTCGATTCCAGTTGTACTTATAAAAATGTATTGGCCGGTGTTTCCGGTAGCCAATAGGGTATAAGTAGGGACGCCATTCAAGATTCTTGTCATTCGCCTATTGGGTCTGATGATGATTGGAGTGTCCAATAGAAATCTATCACCACTTATTATCTTTTGTATATTTACCGTCTTGTGAGTAACAGTATAAGCGTAAATGTATGTTTTAAGTGTTATAAGACGTATCTTTATTTACTTTCCGTAAATTTAATAACACGTACAATGCTGATCAAGAAGTTATTTAGAAACATAATTATATTCCATCACATATTAAAATTATCTGTTGTACTAACAGAAAAATATTTGTGTGCAATAGTAGTGGGAAATAGATTATTTAGTCAGTACACTAATCACATTTCGATGATTCAGATTATGGAGAATGTCCTAGAATGACCAGTTCATAGCAACGTCAACGATTTGCATAATTGTCCCGACTGCGGTCGTGCATTCAATCGGCGGAGAAACCTCTTACGTCACCAACGCACGGTTCACGCTCCAACGCCGGCAGTAGCATGCCCACTACCTGCGCCTAGAGTAGGACTATTGCCTGAACGCATACTAGAACGATCATCAGCCCCAGATACAACACCACTACAACAAACAGTTCAACGTGAGGAGATCCGTCCAGCAGGTATGTATTGTTTTTTCTTTGTTTTACTATCTTTATCTTTGTTATTTACTAACAGGTAATTACATTATAAAAGAAATTTTGATGTTGATGAAATATCTAGGAAGTTTATTCTAAACTTCTGTTGGAAAAGGAGACATGCGAGCTACGAGGATCGGGATGGAGCTTTGTTAGGGTTATGACTATGGAAGTGAGAGTTAATGTTTACAATCCTGTCAGAGGTAGCTCCTACATCCCTCTGCCACAGGAAATAACCGCCAAAAAAGCCGTACTTAATGTGCTGAACGATGCGGACGAAAGGTGTTTTGAATATGCCATTTTATCCAAATTTATAGACAATCCTTCCCACGCACAACTTCGTCCAAATATGTTCACTGCAGAGGTTCGTGCAACAGCAAATTTAAATTTTAATAATATTGAATTTCCAACAAAATTAGATCAGATCCACACGTTTGAGCGAAACAACCCGGGCGTTAGCGTAAATGTGTACGGTTTGGACAGTAAGAAGAAGAAGAAGAATAAGACCAATGGTAGGATTGAAGATAAAACATTTGTATATCCACTCCGTGTCGTCGACCAATAATTGGTTAATCACTTTGACTTACTATTTCTGACAAATCAAAGCACAACGCATTTTGCATTTATTAAAGATTTTGAGCGGTTGGTAACTAGTCAGTTGACTCGTCATGAACATAGGATTTTTATATGTAAACGATGCTTTATATATTTTAACAACCAACCGACTAAATTAGGGCTCAGAGGGGCGGAGCGATTAGAAGAACATAAACGCTACTGTTCAAAACGCAAACAACTGAGAACTGACCTTGCAGGAGAAAAGGAAATTAAATTTTAAAATTATGAGCGAACTCAGCGTAGTCGTTTTACGATATACGCAGACTTTGAGTGCGCACTTGTACTACACGAAGCTGAACAACCTATCGAACCTACACCGACTGTAGCACCGCCTGCTTGGGACCCAGCAGGTAATAGAATAGTAGGGGAGGATCAGCAAAATGGAAATATAAATAATAATGTCAGGGATATCCATACACCGTACGCATATGCTTATTACATTCATGACGACCAGAGGGATGTCAACGATGGTGACGCAGATGATGACGACCCAGCCTGCACTACGTTCTCCAAAGCTGCGACTATACCGAGGTGAAGACACCGCTAATCACTTCATCAACTCTGTACGGGATGACGTGCGTAAGATTGGTGACATCCTCTATGGACATAGGATACCAAATGATCCCCCACAGTTAACTCCACAAGAGCAGGTAATATATCAACAGTCAACAGTATGCCATATCTGCAAAATAGAGTTTGGCCCTGCTGATGAAGACAGTAAGGTGAGGGATCATGAACATTCACCACCGTACAGGTTCCGAGGAGCGGCACATCGGTTTTGTAACCTCCGATACAAGGAGCAAGAACAAGTGAACATGTACCTACACAACCTATCCAACTATGATGCACACTTTATTGTCAGAGATCTCGCAGTGGATAAAGGTGATATTGATGTGCTTGCCAACACCGAGGAAAAATACATTACCTTTTCTAAGCGATTCAAACATACGGGAGCAGGTCGGAGGAAAAGCATCAAACTACAGTTTGTCGATTCATACCGACTGATGTCAAAATCACTAGCAATATTGGTATCAATTCTTCCAGCTGATAAAAAATGAACATAACAAGAGCTCGCTACCCGGATCAAGAAGAGATTGACATGCTACGTAGGAAAGGCATTTTCAATTATGAGCACATTACATCCCAGTGCTAAACGAAGAGGTCCTACCACCAAAGCAGTTTTTTGGGAATAATGTGACAGACCAAGTTTAACTGCACAACCCTCGGACAATATGCTGACATATACCTACAAACAGACGTACTACTGTTGGCAGATGAGTTTGAGGGGTTCAGGGAGATGTGTCTAACACACTACGGCTTAGTCCCAGCACATTATTTAACATTACCTTCATACGCGTAGGATGTCATGTTGTTCAAGACCGGCGTGATACTTGATACCCTTCAAGATATGGATCAGTATTTATTTTTTGAAAAGGGTATTCGAGGTGGACTCACCCAATGCGTCACTAGACACGTCACCGCAAACAACAGGTTTACCAGGATGGAAAATAAAATTGGTGATCGAAACGGCCAGTGCGCATCAACAAGTGAAGTAGATAATGAAGATAATGATGATGATAGATTTTTAATGTATTATGATGCCAATAACCTGTATGGATGGGCAATGTCTGAGCCATTACCTTACGCCCAGTTTGAGTGGCTATCACGTGCGGAATGCGATGACTTGAACATTGGAGAAATTCCATCGGACGGTGATTATGGTTATGTTTTGGAAGTGGATCTGAAGTACCCGAGGGATCTTACCATTCATGATAAGCACCGTGACTTACCATTCTGTCCCGAGGTGCGAAAGGCACCAATTTTCCAATTACCATATTCATCGGATGACATTACCAACAGCAGTGCGGGAAGATCCAATAAACTTATGGCCACACAAACGGATAAGGAATAATATGTGATCCATTATCGTTACCTCCAACAAACTATGGAAAATGGACTACGTCTTTGTCATATCCACAGAGCACTCCGATTCAAACAGTCACCGTGGTTAAAACCGTACGTGACACTTAATACTGAACTCAGACAGCGTGCCAGAAATAAATTTGAAGTTGAGATGTTTAAGCTGATGGTAAACGCTGTCTACGGCATGAGTCTCCAGAATGTGAGGAAACATCAAAACCTCAAACTAGCAGCCTCCCACAAAATTTATACAAAGTATGTGGCAAAGGCAAATTTCAATGACAGAGTTTGGTATAACGAGAACCTGGCCCTGCTTCAAATGGGAAAAGTGAGAATTGTACTAAGTAAGCCAGTATATGCAGGAATGTGTATTTCGGACCACAGTAAAAGATGGATGTACGGTTTTCACTACGACATGGTAGAACGATACGGATTAAATAGGATACGGATGACGTATATTGACACTGATGGGATTATTTATGCTATCCGTACCAAAAACGTCTACCGCGACATGATACAACACCTCGATGACTTTGACACTAGCAACTACCCCAACAATCACATCTGCTATGACGGAAGCAACGCAAGAGCCCTGGGAAAGTTTAAGGACGAAGCAGGAGGAGTCACTATCAATATGTTCATAGGGTTGATGGCTAAACTATATTGTTTTTTTTTTCGGAAAGAGTTCTTGCTCTGTAGGTAACGGAGATGATACTGACGATATTGTTGCGCCACCACCTGTCAAGAGGGCAAAGGGCGTTAATCGTGATGTTGTTAAAAATAAATTGACTGTTGATGATTACTTGGACTGTATCTATAACAAAACTTGTAAGAGCACAGACAATCAGCAATTCCAAAGTAGGCATCATATTATGTACACAGTCGTGGTGAGGAAACGATCTCTGGCACCGTTTGACGATAAGCGATACGTCATGCCAGAGGATGAAATTTCTAACCTACCATAGGGGCATTGAGCTATACCCCCCAGAGCACCACCATTACCCACAGCACCATTTTTACCATCTCCGATGGAGTTGGACGAGAACTAAATTGTATATGTGACAAGTCGCAGGAGTGTGATGGTTATAGGGCGTTGATGTGTGTGATAAATACTTGTTAATACTTGATACTTTTTTTTTTTTTAATACTTGATCTCTTCATCGCTGACCAACAAATGTTGGATAGATTGCGTCATTAAAAAGTTTCACTATTTACTAACACTATATTACATATATACAATTTACTGAACTGACGGATGTGACTTAATTCGGGAAAGCTCGTCAAACAGTTCTTTTAGAGCGTACAAGGGCCTGCTGAGTAGGCTCTGGCGAAGTGCGGATTTGAATTGCTTTGGGTCTAGAGCTCGGATAATGGTCGGCAGTGTGTTGAATAGTTTTATTGCTATTGAGGGGTATGACTGAAGTGTGTGGCGAAGGCGACAACGAGGTAGGTCAAGGTCACCAGCCCCGCGAGTCCCATAATTGTGCTGCATGCTTCTAGTTGAGAAGTTAGTTAAGTTGCTTCTCAGAAGGACTAAGGTGTTCAGTATATACTGGCTGTAGACCGATAAGACACCAAGTTCTTGAAAAATCGGCCTGCAATGGTCGGTTGGGCCGGAAGATGTTATCAGTCTTAGAGCCCTCTTCTGTAGCAGCAGCACACCCTGAGTTGCGTGGCTATGTCCCCATACCACCAAGCCATAGCTAATGTGACTGTGGAATAGTGCGTGATACATGATGAGCAGGTAGGGGCGTGTGATCTCATTCTTTAGTCTTCTGATCAGATAGAGTACTCTGCTAAGCCTAACACATACCCTCTCAACATGATGATTCCAGTTTAGTTTGGAGTCAACCCAGAACCCTAACAGTTTCACCGCCTCATCTTCAATACCCTGTTTAAGGGTGCACGTGATGGACTGTGTCTTGTCATTGTTGATTTTGAGACGGTTTAACACAAACCATTCTTTGACTTCATTTAATAGAAAAGCTGTTCGAAGGTCATTCAGGTTGCTGTGCCTGGTCATTAACGTTGTATCGTCTGCAAAAAGCAGCGTGCGCCTGTTAAGGGACAGATCGTTAATCATTATAATGAACAGGACAGGACCCAGAATCGAGCCTTGGGGCACACCATGGTGCATTTCCTGGACGTTGGAAGAAGCTCCATGCAGCGAAACAATTTGCCTCCTGTTTTCAAGGTAGTTAGCCAGTGATTTGTGGACCACTCCTGAGATGCCATATTTGATGAGCTTGGCAAGGAGGATATCATGGGAGACCACGTCGAACGTCTTGCTTAAGTCACAGAGACTTAGATGGATAGAGTCGTTTGATTCAAAGGCGTCCGAGATATTTTTCACTAGGCTAAGTAGTGCAGATGTGGTGGATCGTCCAGCTCTAAACCCATGTTGGGAGTCATTGAACAGACTGTTGTTCTCGAAGAAAGCCACCAGCTGTTCCTTCATAACTGCCTCTAATACCTTGGAAAAAACAGGGAGAATCGATATTGGTCGAAAATTGGCTGGCTGTGCAGGATCACCCTTCTTATAGATAGGAGTAGTTTTGGCTATCTTGAGGTTGTCAGGAAATACGCCTTCCTCCAAACATCTGTTTACTAAATAGGCAAGAGGAGCGGCAATTGATTTGAAAACAGATTTTAAAATGTGAGTTGACACTCCGTTTATGTCCTGGCTGAAAGAATCTTTAAAATGGTGTACTATTGTAGCTAGTTCTATTTCACTCACCTTTTTCCAGATTTTGAAAGTGTTAGTTGGGGTTAGGTCAGGGAGATGGTCCACTGGATTGGGCTGTAACAGAGGTAGATCGGAGATTATATCATCAGCTATTTTAGAGAAGTAATTATTAAAATCGTCAGGTGATGATGGAGATGATGGTGCATGAGTGGATGGTCTATGTTGGTTAATAATATCCCAAGCGGCTTTGCATGAGTTGGGAGCATTTAAGATGGTCTGAGCGTTGTAAAGTTTTTTGGCTAATTTTACTTTGGAGCTGTAATCTTTCTTAATTTTGGTATAGAGAGAGTAGTACCTAGTTTTCAGGGCAGGGTCAAGGGTCGAGTTGAAATGGTCATACACTATTACCATCAGAGACCGCAACTTGCTGAGGTCTGGGGTATACCATTTGTTGGGTTTTGGTACTTTAGGTTTAGGTTTCATAACATTAGATTTTTTCCTAATTTCTCTGATTGGAAAGACCAAGTCAAATTTTTCTTGAAAGAGATCAGAAAATGTCTTAAAAGCATCTGCCGGGTCGGTAATTGAATATACAGTCTCCCAATTTACACCTTCTAGCATATTACACAGGGTCGGTACGTTACTTAAGTCGATTTTCCTTTTTACAATTTTATTTTTTAAAACAATAAACAGTGAATATACACTTTAAAGATTATCAAATTATAATAATAATATAGTTAATAGCATTCAATTTATGTCACAATTCAATGTAAAAGTGATATCCTTATAATTTTTGATGTATAATATTTTCATTTAAAGTTTGCGACTTGGTCCCTGAACTCAAGCTATGCTTTGCAGAAACATAATTTCAGAATATTTGCTGTAAGTAATCTATATAGGCTAATGTTTATATTTCTGAATAAAGTTGATTGATTGATTGAATATTTTAGTTATTATTCTAGTCTTTGTTTGTTTTCTTTTGTTTGTTTCTGTTAATAAACCAGACACATTTTGTATGACTTGTGCGTTATATTTTTATCCCATCAACATCTTTTGAATAAAACTAATTTGTAATTTTTCACTCGTAAAAATAATGAGGTAACTTAAAACTATAGGTAGAGGAAAGTATAAATTATGAAAGACATTGATTTTATAATTAAAAGCTTTTTATTTTAAATAAATCATACACTCTCGGTACAGAGGGATATATTCTTCACTATACAAGAATATTGTTACTTTTGCAAATCATTTTTTTTTTTTTAGGTACAATTAAGTAAAGACTCTTTTTATCATTGTATCATTTTGAGCAGTCGAAGTGTTGTCAAAAAGGTGAACAAAGTCCATCATCTTCATATTGTGGTGGGTGGTACGAAGATATAGGTACACCAGACAGTAGTGAGCGCAGACAGAAGAGTCGTCACTTTGGAGGCGGCGATCATTGTAGATGTAGCGACACTTGGCGTTACGTTTCAGGAATCCCTGGTAGGTCGGTAAGTATGGTGGCTGGCCGTAGTTGTCAAAGTATTCAATTATTCCTTTTTTATTCAAATAGAATGTAACCCAATGTGTGCCTCCTTCGTTGTGCGGATCAGTGTTGACAATCATGGCAGTGGATGGAGAGAAGTGTTGTGGGATTCGGTCAGCAGCGTAAACTCCCACATTGCTCACAGGTAGTTTGGATGGATGCCTTTCTATCTCTGTAGCGTTTTCATTCTACAGTATCATAACCAATAGTAGCGGCAGAAGCAGCGGGAGCAGCAGTAGTAGTTGTACTAGTAGAGGTGCTAAAACAAGAGCAAGTGCAGTAGTAGGATCTCTCATCTCCACTGGTATCCACACATTCATCCAAATTTGTTATCAGATGTAGCCACCCACGTATTGCGACACAGTTGGTGAGCGCACATCGACTGTTTATAGACTTGTGATTTCGACATCGCAAAACGTTTGTTGACTTTAAATTATTGATTGAATTTATTGATTCGCAACCAATTGCAGTTGGAGAAACAACAAACCAGAAAGATCAAACGTCGCACAACACCTGTTACAAAATGAACATTCAATAGGAAAAATGGAGGATAATCTATGTATTTTAAAGAATTGTAAGAAGGGTTATGTGATGAATGCTTGGGAAGAATTGTATATTTATAAGGAAAAATTTAAAAATAGAAATAAGTTGATTAATGAACAAGTAAATTTCGATTCCAGTTGTACTTATAAAAATGTATTGGCCGGTGTTTCCGGTAGCCAATAGGGTATAAGTAGGGACGCCATTCAAGATTCTTGTCATTCGCCTATTGGGTCTGATGATGATTGGAGTGTCCAATCGAAATCGATCACCACTTACCATCTTTTGTATATTTACCGTCTTGTGAGTAACAGTATAAGCGTAAATATATGTTTTAAGTGTTATAAGACGTATCTTTATTTACTTTCCGTAAATTTAATAACACGTACAATGCTGATCAAGAAGTTATTTAGAAACATAATTATATTCCATCACTTATTAAAATTATCTGTTGTACTAACAGAAAAATATTTGTGTGCAATAGTAGTGGAAAATAGATTATTTAGTCAGTACACTAATCACATTTCCATGATTCAGATTATGGAGAATGTCCTAGAACGACCATACGTGTGCGCCATTTGCAGCAGCAGCTTCAGGCTGAAAAAAACATGCTGTTGAGCACGTCAGGACAGTTCATAGCAACGTCAACGATTTGCATAATTGTCCTGACTGCGGTCGTGCATTCAATCGGCGGAGAAACCTCTTACGTCACCAACGCACGGTTCACGCTCCAACGCCGGCAGTAGCATGCCCACTACCTGCGCCTAGATTAGGACCATTGCCTGAACGCATACTAGAACGATCATCAGCCCCACAACAACAAACAGTTCAACGTGAGGAGATCCGTCCAGCAGGTATGTATTGTTTTTTCTTTGTTTTACTATCTTTATCTTTGTTATTTACTAACAGGTAACTACATTATAAAAAAAATTTTGATGTTGATGAAATATGTAGGGAGTTTATTCTAAACTTCTGTTGGAAAAGGAGACATGCGACCTACGAGGATCGGGATGGAGCTTTGTTAGGGTTATGACTATGGAAGTGAGAGTTAATAACCGCCAAAAAAGCCGTACTTAATGTGCTGAACGATGCGGACGAAAGGTGTTTTGAATATGCCATTTTATCCAAATTTATAGACAATCCTTCCCACGCACAACTTCGTCCAAATATGTTCACTGCAGAGGTTCGTGCAACAGCAAATTTAAATTTTAATAATATTGAATTTCCAACAAAATTAGATCAGATCCGCACGTTTGAGCGAAACAACCCCGGCGTTAGCGTAAATGTGTACGGTTGATACAGTAAGAAGAAGAAGAAGAACAAGACCAATGGTAGGATTGAAGATAAAACATTTGTATATCCACTCCGTGTCGTCGACCAATAATTGGTTAATCACTTTGCCTTGCAATTTCTGACAAATCAAAGCACAACGCATTTTGCATTTATTAAAGATTTTGAGCGGTTGGTAACTAGTCAGTTGACTCGTCGTGAACATAGGATTTTTATATGTAAACGATGCATTGCATATTTTAATAGCCAACCGACTAAATTAGGGCTCAGAGGGGCGGAGCGATTAGAAGAACATAAACGCTACTGTTCAAAACGCAAACCACTGAGAACTGACCTTGCAGAAGAAAAGGAAATTGAATTTAAAAATTATGAGCGAACTCAGCGTAGTCGTTTTACGATATACGCAGACTTTGAGTGCGCACTTGTACCACACGAAGCTGACCAACCTATCGAACCTACACCGACTGTAGCACCGCCTGCTTGGCACCCAGCAGGTAATAGAATAGTAGGGGAGGGTCAGCAAAATGGAAATATAAATAATAATGTCAGGGATATCCATACACCGTACGCATATGCTTATTACATTCATGACGACCAGAGGGATGTCAACGATGGTGACGCAGATGATGACGACCCAGCCTGCACTACGTTCTCCAAGCTGCGACTATACCGAGGTGAAGACACCGCTAATCACTTCATCAACTCTGTACGGGATGACGTGCGGAAGATTGGTGACATCCTCTATGGACATCTGATACCAAATGACCCCCACAGTTAACTCTACAAGAGCAGGTAATATATCAACCGTCTACAGTATGCCATATCTGCAAAAAAGAGTTTGGCCCTGCTGATGAAGACAGTAAGGTGAGGGATCATGAACATTCACCACCGTACAGGTTCCGAGGAGCGGCACATCGGTTTTGTAACCTCCGATACAAGGAGCAAGAACAAGTGAACATGTACCTACATAACCTATCCAACTATGATGCACACTTTATTGTCAGAGATCTCGCAGTGGATAAAGGTGATATTGATGTGCTTGCCAACACCGAGGAAAAATACATTACCTTTTCTAAGCGATTCAAACATACGGGAGCAGGTCGGAGGAAAAGCATCAAACTACAGTTTGTCGATTCATACCGACTGATGTCAAAATCACTAGCAATATTGGCATCAATTCTTCCAGCTGATAAAATATGAACATAACAAGAGCTCGCTACCCGGACCAAGAAGAGTTTGACATGCTACGTAGGAAAGGCATTTTCCCTTATGAGCACATTACATCCCAGGAGGTGCTAAACGAAGAAGTCCTACCACCAAAGCAGGTTTTTGGGAATAATGTGACAGATGATGATTACGCGCACGCTCAGCGTGTCTGGACCAAGTTTAACTGCACAACCCCGGACAATATGCTGACATATAACTACAATCAGACGTACTACTGTTGGCAGATGAGTTTGAGGGGTTCAGGGAGATGTGTCTTAACACACTACGGCTTAGACCCAGCACATTATTTAACATTACCTTCATACGCGTAGGATGTCATGTTGTTCAAGACCGGCGTGATACTTGATACCCTTCAAGATATGGATCAGTATTTATTTTTTGAAAAGGGTATTCGAGGTGGACTCACCCAATGCGTCACTAGACACGTCACCGCAAACAACAGGTTTACCGGGATGGAAAATAAAATTGGTGATCGAAACGGTCAGTGCGCATCAACAAGTGAAGTAGATAATAAAGTGTGAAATAAGCTAACATCATATTGGTGGTAAATAGAGTGCGCTATGCGGAGAACAAAGAATACAAGGGAGGAGCGGGGGCCCGATTGGAGCGCAGGTGTTGGGGAGCAGCTGTGGCTGACAGTGAGTGATGGTGTAGGAAGGGTTGGCTTGGAGACCTCCCACGATGCGTAGGGTGGTTCCAGACAACAAAGGATGACCTTGAACCTGCCCGATGGTGGTAGTGGTTAGCGACGAGGGTGAGGCGGCGCCGGGGATGGGGCGGCGACGGGGGCGGCGTCGTGTGACGTCAGCCGCTCACTGCCGCTGGACCGGAAAAATCCCTCTACTATCATTGAACACTACAATTCCGCAATTGCAATGTTTACCGTAGGGTAACGTATCAACCACATACAAAAGAACTCGTACAAAACCAGATGCACTGCAATTAAGTATGTATAGACACATTTTTGTAACGGAATTTAATTTAGATTTTCACACAAGGAAATCTGACAGATGAGACCTATTTAGTATTTCTATTTCTATTTCAAGTAATAAAAAAAAAAAAACAATGCTAATGAATATAATGTGTTATGAATTATTCAAAAATTAAAATTAATATGTATTTTTATCACGTGGGGCAGAGGTTTTGTACGTTATTATGAAAATGACCCATAACTTTGATCACTCGCGTGGAAACGAACAAAGAAGAATCGACAGACCTTCCCACTTTCGGCCAAGAAAGTATTTTTAGGCTAGAATTATGCATTTTCGTGCTGCGGTTGTAAAAGTAATCATTCATAAAAGAAAGGTGCACATTAAGACAAAGCTAAACGTCAGAACAAGGATTTAATCAAATCACCAAGCCGCGTATTCGGGGAACATCTACGAAGCGACGATCTAAAATACTTTTGCAAAAGGCACCAGAAAAAAATAAGAACACTACCACGTTCCTCTAATAAAAATAAATAACTTTACCAAAAGATTATGGTTAAGGTCAACAAACTGGCGGATTTCAGTTCACATCTCATTTTGAACGTAGGTAGCAACATCATTGAACACTACAACTCCGCAATTGCAATGTTTACCGTAGGGTAACGTATCAACCACATACAAAAGAACTCGTACAAAACTAGATGCACTGCAGTGGTAGTCAGCTTTAATACTGTTAGACCGTATTACAAACTTCACAAAACCTAGCCTAAAGGGAGCTGAAGCCTGATGTTGAGCCAGAATCGTACTAACTAAATAATAACGAACATGTAAACAAGTTGCTGCTTACAGATGAACAGCTGAAAGATTTAGAAGAATCTACTGTTAATCAAAGTGCCAGTCTCAAATGGATTGAAGCAAGGAGAGAACGCCTGACTGCATCAAATTTTGGCCTCATCTGCAATAGAAAAAAAAACATCCTCATTCCACCGTAATAAACAAACTTCTTAAAAAAATACTTTTGTATATGTAAATGTATATGATTCGTGTAAAAACGATACATCTTTACGTCTTAGTAATTTTTAAATCATAGTAATATAGCAGATGTAAATGTATATGATTCGTGTAATTTAACTTAGCATATACAAATTTTTAAGGATTGTTATTTTTTCAGTAAGTTAAATCTAGTAAGTTGATTAATGGATTATTTCAATTAATTTTTAAATAGCTTTGATGTAGTTTACCAAAAGATTATAATTATTTTACTTTACTGTGAAACTATTTATGTATGTATATACAAGATAAATAGAGAAATTTGACTATGACTTTGACCTTTGACTAAGCTAATAAAATTTCTATAACTTTATTGATCATAAAAACGATACGTCTTTACGTCTTAGTAATTTTTAAATCATAGTAATATAGCAGAACAACATATGATTTGCAATGTAAAAATAGAACAGTAGGGGTTTTAATAAGAAAAACTAAACACAGAAACTTGTATCATATTCATTTATTTTCATACTAAAAAAAAAGAATGGTGACAAAGTATTATGGCTGCTAACTATTTATATATTCATTGTCTATGACTTGTAAAGTTCAACACTACTTAAGTATAAAATTTACAACTACGATTCAACTAAATCTGTTAACGAAGATTAAATGTAAAGGAATTAACCTTAAAAAGTTAATGCAAATAAATGTTGTGTTTGTTTACCAAGATGCCTTGAGGATTATGAAAATATATTGAGTTATATCATGAAGTGTTACACATAATTTATACTGAATGGCAATGAAGATCTTTGCAAAGCACGAGATAATCATAATATATCTTTAAAATGTCTTTTAAATAGTTAATTTTACAATATAGAAAAATGTTGATGTAATATTGGACAAACTGAACAATCAATATGTTTTCCAAAATAACTTCGTCAAAATATTATACACGAAACTTTGAGAACACATTGTTAGGATATTACAAATTTGTTTCAAATGTTTTATAATAAAATAAGATGGAAATCTCTGATTAAAATAATCTTTTTCTAAAATCTAAAGGTCACTCTTTAATTCAAAAATTGGGAACGCCCAATTTGTGCATACTAAAGGAGAATTTAGAGGATAATTAAGAGCAATTTGAAACTATACCAATTTATAATGTTACAGATGCCCATCCCGAAGACCGATCACTAATGATATAGTATCGGTGGGTTGTATTCGGGATGGTCATGCCTCTCGGTAATTTAAGTTGGAACCTGTCATGTCCTTCTCTTAAAATGACTTCACCGATTGGTGTCATCAGTAGAATTTCGAATGTACGGTTTTTGGGTAGCCTATCAACTCTGGGTTTTTTTCGCTTGCATTTGTGGTGGACGACAGGGTCGAGCAAAGCCTGGCGTTCGTGGTTGGCTAGGTAAAATCTTGTCTATCACAGCAACACGTGAGGTGCTCGGTGTTGGATCAGATGTACACGATTTTTCCTGAGCCTTTGTTTTGACAATGATTGATGGTCTTTCAAATGACTGAGGATTTGTACCGACAGGTTTGCTGCTAATAATAGTAGGTTGAGTGGGTACCATCCTGCTTTTCCCCTTAGTGTGGAGGATTAGCACATTAGCATCAGGAAAGCAGGACTTTTCACAACGCTCACCTTTTTTAACCCCTTTTTGGATAATATTATCACATTGTGGCTTGGGCTTAAATGCAGCTCGTCTTTTGCCATGAGTTTTTCCATTCAGAAGAGTTTGAATGGGAGGGAAGGGATTCTTTTGCGGATTCAGTTTTAGTAAAGAGTTTTCTTACAACGGTGGGTGCAGCAGGGATTATAATGATGGTAAATCCTGTATGTAAAAGTTTTATTCGAAGATTTGGTCAGTTTTTCTCATATCAGCCTACACAATTTTTGCACCGAATCTCGGCTTTTTAAAATCATGTCTAAGTTTTTCTCTGTTTTTCCTTGCCACCATCCTCCCTGACTCAACTCGACTTGTTGAAGGATTGACAAACATGTCATTTTGTTGCACAAGTCGACTGTCGGGTGAGGTATTTAATAGTACCTCTGCATCCCTCTTTTTTTGCTGTATACACTTTTTTGAACTTTCACACTATTTCTTTCTAACTCGTCTCTGCTCTCTATTGCTAAGTTCTTTTACAGACTTTACAGAACCTTCAGTTTTCCTGTTATGCCACTGTTCCCTCTCTTTTGCCTTGGCAGCTTCTAGCAAAGCTTCATCATTTTTTTTATCTTTTCCCGAGCTCTTTGGTTCCCTCCTTTTTTCGCCTTGGCATCGGATTCGCCTTACTTGATCTTTTGGGATTCATAATGCCTGGAAAATATTATTGTACTGTAACACTCTTATGACAAAATATAAACCTAGACATCGTATGTGTTCCATTACTCTTTTTTTAATTTTAACATATAGGCTTTATATATATTTTTTTGTTTAATTAACAATAAACACAACAAATAATTTTGTACATTATTTAGATTCAAAGACTGAGCTCATAGTAGGACTGTCTACGCGAAATTCAAGACATCTTCTCACCAATTTAGCTTATGCGATTAGGGGGAGTTCGGCCAGGTTAATTAATATAGGATACTCTAAAATCAAGCCTTGGGCTAAAACTAATTATTTAACAGCAAATATAAATGTGGCTCAATGTATAAAAATGAAAACATACGTTAAATTACCTTTAGACCTTAAATAAACATAGTGCAACAAAAAAACCTAAAACACCAATACAAATAATTAAAACCAATTACAAATCCACCTGTAAAACAAAGTCCACGTAAACCAGATATAAAATCAACAAATCATAAACACTGTCAAGGTAAATCAAATTGACATATTATTATGATCCAAAATTATCAATAAATTTCATTATAATCAATCATGAATCCATTTTAAGTGCAGCAAATCAACTCCGAGGACTAAAATCAACTCCGTGGACATCATATGATGACCACGGAGTTGAGTTAATGTCCACGGAGTTGATGAAGTCTTGGTATAACCATCTGTTGTTGATACAATTTGAGGTTATAACTAATACAGCTGAGTTTCTGTGTTTTATACAACGCAACACCCAGCGCCTCTACAACGAACTCCTAATTTTTTATTTCATTTGCAGATGACAACAACTTTGACTGCCAGCCAGCCAACGACTGTGACTGCCAGCTATCCAACAACTTTGACTGCCAGCCAGCCAACGACTCTGAGTGCCAGCCAGCCAACAACTTCGATTGCCAGCCAGCCAACGACTGTGGATGCCAGCCAGCCAACACCCACAATTCCATCGCCATTTAAAAAGGCTTTGTTTTGGCAAGGTCCTCAGGACTACAAACAGAAGAGAAAGCCAAAGGAGAAAATCCCTTCCGTAATTACAGGTGACAAATGGATGGATTATGTTTTAGACAAGGAGAAGGCAAAAGAAGAAAAAAAGAGAGGGGTTGAAGAGAGGAAGCAGAAGAGAGAGCTAATGTCGAAAATCAAGAAAGAAAAGGCGGATAAAAAGTCATGCCAAAAGGCAGTTTAATGCAATAAGAAAAAAGAGGAAAGTGACGCAAGTGAAGACAGCGCTCCAGAAACAGTTTTTAGCTCAGTGAAAACCTTCCCTGTCGAAGTGAAAGATCACTCCAATCATCGGGTGAGCCAGTGGGTCATCGTAAATTATGATGTTGGTGTAACCAAGAAGCCCTATGTAGGCCAAATCTTGCGCTTGGATATCATGGCCAAAGTTGCCACCATCAAATTTTTAACACCAAGAAATGGCAAATTTATATGGCCCCAAACGGAAGACTTAGATGAGGTTCCATTCAATGAAATTCAATCCAAACTTTCTGAACCTGTCTTCGATCGGTGGGGGTATTTAACGTTTCCAGAATCACTGAAGTTGTAACTTGAATCCACAACAGCCAAACTCTCAGCTGATCGGAGAAGACTTAATTATTTGCCCATGACTTTTAATCCTCTCCTCAAGAGCAAATATTTAGACTGAAAAATGCCCTACTTTTAATATTTGGTAAATTTCTATCAAATTTTTTACGATTTTCGCTACTTTTCCCAATCTAAGTAAATTCTTTTTGCAAATATTATTAATATTTTGTATTTACTCTGGTTTACTTAAGGTTTTCTCCCCCTGTCGTATTTACAACCCCCCCCCCCAAATATTAAATCCTCCCCCCCCAATGTTATTTTTACAGGTGCATAAGTCTAAATCACGTTTACCCATTTCTAGATTAACTTGATATCTGAAATTTGGCATGATTGTAGATCTTGCGCCCTTTTCGAAAAGTGACATTTTATATAACTCCTCCCCACGAAAATTAGAATCCCCCCCAATGTTATTCCTACAGGTGCATCGGTCTAAATCAAATTTACCCACTTCTAGATTAGCTAAAGATCTGAAATTTGGCTCAATTGTAGGTCTTGCGCCATGGCCCATTTGTATTTACCCCCAACCAAAAAAGGGGGCCTGGGGCCAAAGGCGAGTATGTGTAGTGTATATGTAATATATTTTAGTGTACAAGTTATGTAAGGCCAATGTGATTTCATTGCAAATGACTTTTAATCCTCTCCTTAAGAGCAAATATTAAGAAAGTTGTACAGAATTCAAATGTAACTTGCGTTAATGCAATGATTTTAGTGTAATATGTGTACTATATATGTAATATATTTTAGTGTACAAGTTATGTTAGGCCAATGGTTTTTTGTTTGTTTTACGAAATGTGATTTCATTGCAAATATTAAGACTGAAGTTGAAGACTGAGCTTAGCTTTTGTTAATGTACAGATTTTAGTGTAATATGTGTATATATGTAATATATTTTGATGTAAGACCAATTGGTTTTTCTGTTTGTTTTACGGAATTTGATTTCAGGCGGATTGAAGTTAACATGTTAGTTAGAATAGGGCTGTTTCGATTTCAGCATTTTGACTGATATGATATTTTTATGCGCTTTTTAAGAACATTGAGACTGATATTGATCTCTGTCATATTTTATGAGTTGGTGTAATTTAACGTTTTAAATGTTCATATTTTAGTGTAACGCCAACTGGATTCTTGTTTGTTTTACATAAGTTCACGTTAATGTTATTTTAACTAATACAATCTCTGTATCTGCAATAGCACAGACTAGCCTACTACACTTTCACTGTATAACTAATATAATATATAGACGATATCTGTCATATGTAGTAACGTGAATAAGTTTACCCTGTTTTTAATACATTATTTATTCAGTTCATATTTGTCTTACGCTGTTCTTTCCCCATCTAATTAATTCCTAACCTCAAAATTATATTCTGAAATAAATAAAAACACTTAGTTTAATTTAAAAACTCTTTTTATATGTGATTTTGTTGATATAGAAAAACGTTTACTGGCTTTAAATTGCATACGTTTTGCCTTGGACGGTATTTAGTCCTTAGCAGACGATATTTAGCCCTTATACGTCCGGTATTATTGGGAAAGTTTAGAGGATATCTTGGTAAGTAAAACACAACATAATACTATTATTTCGTTTATTCTAACTATAAATCTTGCATTAACACTTGAAATAGTTCTTGGCATGGCTGGTAGTTGTTTTTCTAAAACAGTGTGGCATTTAAATTAGAAGAAAATATAATATCAATGGTTTAAGTACACCTTAGGTGGATGGTATTTGGTATACTTACCTTACCATTTTTTACTGAACACAACAACAAAAAGTATTACCGAGCGCCCAAAGGATAAAACTCGAAAGTCCTACAAGAAATATTCTTTTAAGTATTTTTTTAACATAGGATCTGATAAGGTTCAAGTATGTAAAAAGTTTTACTTAGGGACTCTAAGTATATCTCAAAAGCCTGTTTATACTGTTCATCAAAACAAAGATGTGGAAACAAACACGCCGAAGCAAGATGGACGGGGTAGAAGTTCAGGTAACTGTAGAAGTTTGAGCGAAGAAAAAAATGAACAAGTTAGAGAGCACATACAATCATTTCCGGCTATCGAGTCACATTATTGTAGGTCAACTACAAAAAAACAGTAAGTTATCTTGACTCTAACTTAAATTTGGTCAAAATGTACAACATGTACAAAGAACAGTTTTCGGAAGATCCAGTTAAATTAAGTATGTATAGACACATTTTTGTAACGGAATTTAATTTAGATTTTCACACAAGGAAATCTGACAGATGAGACCTTTGTGAGGAATTTAGGATGGCCGAATCAAAAAATCTTGTAAGCGATGACCTGAAGAAAAGTTATGCAATGCACGTAATAGAAAAAACTGCTATGAGAGAAAACAGGAAGATTGACCGGGAAAACACGACTATTCCAGTGCTTTGTTTTGATTTGGAAAATGTAGTTGCATGCCCAAGAGCAGAGATAAGTTCTTTCTTTTACAAAAGAAAATTGAATACATACAATTGGACTGCCCACTTTTCTGCGAGTAAAACCATTTATTGTGCTTTATGGACCGAAGCTCCATAAAGGATGGTTTGTACCAGGAAGGATTTACCTGTACCACGAGGGGACTGCCAAAAAAGGTCCAAATGAGGTGTGTTCACTGGTTTATGACTACTTGAACAGTGTTCCATCTAACTATACAGAGCTTCGTGTGTTCTCAGACAATTGTGGAGGACAAAATAAAAACCATGCGTTGACCAGATTTGTTATGGCTTTAACCTACATTGAAAGATTTGAAAAAATTGAGCAATCTTACCCTATAAGAGGTCACTCTTTCTTACCCTGTGACCGCGACTTTGGTATAATAAAAAGAGCTCTACAAAATCACGACAGGATTTACAGCCTCCATGAAGTAACCAACATTGTTATCCAGGCAAGCAAAAACCACAAGTTCATGGTTAAAGATCTGAACACCAACGAAGTACTCGAGCTCAAAACTTGGTGGCCAAAGTTATACAAGAAAACGGTAATATCTGATGAAACTAAGTCCAGAAATGTACCAAAAGACAAAAAAGTTAATTTTTTGTTAAGTACGTTCGTGCACTTCACATATGATTCAAAGTTCCCTTCTCAAGTTTGAGCCGACCCCTCGCACCGCCCCCAGACGAACAACTATTGGAAGCATGCCCCAACCATAGTGACAGTACGAGTGGCCGCCCCACATCCCTAACAAAAGTGAAAGGCCGTGGGTGAATATCAAAAACAAAACAAATAGTGAACAAGGCCTATAATTAATCAAAAATCAACAAAATAACAATGTCATCCATCCAAAGAATTACTTTAAATCATCTCTTTCTCAAAAATTTACCCTTCTGAATTACAAACTGGAAAAGTGGTAAATGGAAAAGTTAGGCCTAACTATGAATAAATAAAAGAAGTTAACGGTAAATATTAAACTTTAGAAAGAATTAACAATAAATAAATACTATAAAGATAACAGGTGATAAATCATTTTTGGGGCCCCCATTAATCAGTAGTCCTTTTCAAAGAGAAATGTTCATAATTTCAAAAAATAACTTGCGGTTATATTGATGGCACAATAGTCCTTATAGTCCTTGCTGGTGGTATGCGTTGGTGGCACATGGCGGAGGGTGGCCTACTGGTCCCAGGAGCAGGGTGACTGGTAGCCCGAAGAGGAAGAAGTTGAAGTGTCATCCCGGGCGACCCTCTCCGGAAGCAGCAGAATAAAAGCTCCCATCTGGGACCTCATCTGACGACTGGCAATCCGTTTAATTCATGTTACAAAAATTTGGTTCACACGAAGTACAGTAAAAAATGTGACAGGATGTTAATAGATACAAAAATAACATGACAAACACAAAACTTGACATGAAACGATGACAGTCGCTGTTCTTCTGCCAAAAATGTGTCCGACAGCGGAAAAACTGAGGCGTGACATTGGTGGGACGCTTGGTGGACATGTCACGGCTCAAGTTGTTGCAAGGCATTTCATCGACTCAATCGTGGCACACACATTATTCAATAACTAATATTATTCAAACAAGATGATTTAAATTTAAAACATGTACATAACAATCATGTTGGTAATGACTTTTCATTTAACCAACTTAGAAATCTCTGCCACCAATGTTGGGATAAAACTAAATATGGCTTTTTTTTAATAGACAAAGAAAGGTCAAAGAATAATGGCAAATATAGATTTATGTTTGATCAATTTTATAATGACCAAGAGCAAGGGTGTTGATGCCATCTTCTAGAATAAACCTCTTGTCATCGTCAAAAGATAGTACTTTCTTATTCATGGTCAAGGTTTGAAGGTGATGGTTTGTAGATTTAATTCTTGTCACATTCTCATAGTAATCTTGCCCAGTTGTAAGACAGTTCAAATAATGTTGTTGTCTTAGGAGATGATTAACAGTGGCATTATCAGCTCCCTTAGCTTTTTTGACCTCTAAAGCTTGCTTTTCTTCTTCATATAACCATTTCAGAGGAATGTAAGAGTATAACCTCCTCAAAGTTATCCCTGTTCGCCGACGACACCTCTCTCTCAGTTTCTAGCTCCAATTTTCTAAATCTGGAACAAATTAGTTTTTTGGATGCAAACGCTATAATTCAATGGTTTGGCGACAGTTTATTGAAAATCAACACAGGCAAAACACAGCTCATTAACTTCCGCTTATCAAATCATTCAAACCGATCAAACAGTGGGTTTAGTCTCCTTCTGGACGAAACTGAGGTCCACCCGACACCAAATAATGTCAAGTTCCTTGGATTGATCTTAGACGAGAATCTTAAATTTCATGACCATATTAAATACATTAAAAAAAAACTCAGTTCTGGTATCTTCGTTTTACGTAACCTCAGGAACAATGAGAATCTGGAGATAATGTTGACGGCATACTATGGGCTCATTTATCCCCACTTAGCATACGCCGTTCCTATATGGGGATGTGAGTGCCAGCAAACTAAAATGTTGTTTAAACTTCAAAAAATGGCTGTGAGAACTATTTTCTCTCTATAAAAGCGCAAATCCTGCCGACAATATTTTTTCACTTCAAAGATTTTGACATTCCCATCCATTTACATTCTTGAATCTTTAACATTTGTGAAACAGGAGTTTTCTAAATTTGATTTTTCTGTAAAAAAAAACCAATACACATTGCGCAATTCACACACATTACCTATTCCTAAAATTTCAACAACTTTCTTCAAGAAACACTTACTGTACAATGGCATAACACTTTTTAATTCACTTCCACTTGTTCTGAAACTTGAACCAAACCTGTTAACATTTAAAAGACAATTAAAATCTTTGTTGATTAAGTTTACCTGTTATAGCGTCCAAGAATTTACATCTAAACTCAGTTCCATTAATAGTGATGCAAATACTTATATATAAATCTGCACCATTGTATATTGTATAAGATTGTATATTATTTTGTAAATAGTTCATAAGTATATGAATCCAACTTTTTTTCATTTTGACTTAGCCAATACAACTTGTATATTGTTAATTCTGGCTGAATAAATGATTTGATTCGATGATTTGATTTGATTTGATTTGATAACTTTGGTCTTAAACCACAATGTTCATACATAATATGACCATTTAATTCGTCCTTAAATTAGCCAGTGACTTTTTTATTTTTATCAGAGTATAAGAAATGGTCTCATTTTGATCCATTGAATATTTTATAAATTTAATTCTCCTTACTAAAGTCCATTTGATTGGCAGAGAACAAGACTTAAGAGTATTTTCAAGGTCAGCTCTAATTGATTCACCAACAAATTTTATCATTGTGTATGGACATTTGTTACAAGAATTGACATGTCTTCTAAAATGTCCAACAACATTTTTCTTACAAAAATTACAACTCTTGTGACTTTGTAATATATGCGATTTTAGAGCCAGGTTATTATCACAGATTAAATTACACAGTTTACATACCTTCATTTGATGTATTAACTTGTAGTGGCGAAACAGGTTGCTTTTATTAGAAAAAGAAGCAGAGCACTGTTGACAGGTGGTCTTCATTTTTATATAGGCCTATACTAAAAAAGTATTTGTGTCACCTCTATATATATAGTAGAAATTACATTTTGACAATTTCAATTAATGATAAATAATAATTTCAATCAGAATTCTACATTTAAATACATATTTTAATATTCAAAAATGTTATACAATGAGATTTGTCAATTGTAATTTTCAAAATCAAAAAATAAATCCTAAAAGCAAAATTTCTTAAATATTAAAATATATATTTAAATTAAGAATTCTAATTTAAATTATTTCTCATTAATTTCTCAAAGTACTTCAGTGAGTGAAATTCGGCTAAGTTTTTAAAGAAAAATCTTGTGAAATTTTTCTAAGTTTAAAAAAATCAGGACTTAGTATATTTTCACTGCCATGATTCTATCGAAAAATACTCTAAGTTTCAAAGAATAATATACACAGACTGTTCAAATATCTCCGCCAAGTTTCAGTGAAACCGAACAAACAAGTGAGCAAGTCCATTGCAATTAATTATGTACACGGCACAGTTGCGGGCCAAGACGAGGGGGGTATTGAGATAGAGAGAGAAGAGAGAGAGAGAGAGAGAGAGAGAGAGAGAGAGAGAGAGAGAGAGAGAGAGAGAGAGAGAGAGTGAAAGAGAAAATGGGAGGGGGCGTGTCAACAGGTCTAGATAGGTCCATTGAATTGTAGAAAAATTAGCCGCGGAGCATTCACCGTTGGGTATAAAAGGTGGGAGGAATAACCGGTTCCTCAGTCACTCATTTATCAGAGCGAAGCCGGCCATCATCTCTCTCTCTCCAGCAAGTATGTAGGTATGTAAATGATAGCAACATATTGTTCAAAATATCAGTCAGGATATCGACCATCTTACAGTACGCAAACAGCTTTGATTAGAGTTACAGATGATATCAGATTGGCTATAGACAATAAACAAATTACTTTGATGGTATTGTTGGACTTTACACGCGCTTTTGACTGTGTGCAACATCAGCTCTTACTATCTATCCTTGAATCATACCATTTTGGTTTGCAATCTGTGAATTGGTTTAGTTCTTATTTATATGATAGGAAACAAAGAATAAAAACTTTTGGGGGTTCTTTTTCAGATTGGGCAGTAAATAAAGTAGGAGTGCCCCAGGGTTCAAATCTTTCAGCATTGTTATTTTCATTGTACATCAATCGGATTAATGAACCTATACGTTTTAGTAGAGTAATGTTGTACGCTGACGATATGCAAATGTACAGGGTGGTCCACGGGAAACGGACGTATTTGAATCGCGCGGTACTCGGCGACTGGTGGAGCCAGACTCGCGGTGAAGGTCATTCGACTCCCTACTCCGCGCCATTTAGTTGCCATCATGCCGCTGTGGACGAAAGATCATCGCGTGTTTGTATACGATACCTTTGTTAAAAGTGGTGAGTCTGTTATCGAAACTCAACGGTGTTTTAGGCGTCATTTTCGTATTGGTCGTCATGGTGAAGTCCCAAGTCGGAATACAATTTTAAGGTGGGTGAATGCATTTAGATCTAAAGGATCCGTAATGAAAACAAAGCCACCCGGCCCTTCTCGCACTGCACGTACTCCACAAAACGTGGATAGAGTGAGAGATGCGATTCAGCGCAGTCCTGGCCGTTCCGCAAGGCGTCACGCAACGGAACTTGGGCTGAGTAAGAGCACAGTGAAACGGATATTACACAAGGATTTAGGGTTTCATCCATATAAAATTATGATTGTACAGAAGTTAAACGATGCTGATTATCAACAACGCGTTATGTTTGCTGAAACAATGTTAAACATGTTTGAAGAGAATGACGACATAAAAATTTTAATGAGTGATGAAGCCCACTTCCATTTGGATGGGACTGTTAATAAACAGAACTGCCGTTATTGGGCCTTGGAAAACCCTCGTGAGCTACATCAGAGACCATTGCACAGTCAAAAAGTCACCGTTTGGTGTGCTGTAGGGAAATTTGGAATTTTCGGACCATTTTTCTTTGAAGAAAACGAAAGAACTGTGACTATAACTTCTGAACGATATGTCAATATGATGACAAACTTTTTCATTCCGGAACTTGAAAGACAAGGAATCGACCCCGATCATGTATGGTTTCAGCAGGACGGGGCTACTGCGCATACGGCCCGAGCCTCTATGGCAGCAGTTCGAGCATTGTTCCCAGGGCGACTAATCTCACGGTTCGGTGATGTTGCGTGGCCACCACGTTCACCGGACTTATCAATGTGCGACTTTTTTCTTTGGGGTCACCTGAAGGCAAATGTTTACAAAGAAAAGCCACGAACTCAAGAAGAATTGAAGAATGCAATTCGGTACCAAATTGAACTAATCAATGAACAGTTATTGATAAAAGTGGAAACCAGTTTTCGAGAAAGACTCAATATGTGTGTCAATTCAAATGGCCGTCATTTGGGTGATGTAATTTTTAAAAAATGAATCAAGGTACTTTTTGTAAATGGCATAACTTTACCTTTATTTCTGTACTAATAAAATTTGTTTATGTTTCTAGCTTTTAGAGCTATTGTTTTTTTAAATACGTCCGTTTCCCGTGGACCACCCTGTATATTCATGGTCAATTAAATGAAATCAACAGAATGATAAATTGTATGAATACTGATTTATCAATACTACATAGGTGGTGTTCAGATCATGGTTTAAATCTTAATATTGTAAAATGTAAACCAATAATAATAGGGAATTCGAGATTGATTTCAAACATTTGTTTAGCCAATATACCCAATGTACAGATTAATGGTAGAGATTTACAATATGAGCAATGTGTAGTAAACCTAGGGTTAAGGATGAATAACGTGTTATCATGGGATGATCAAGTAAATTACATATGTAAAAGAGTTTTTCAGTGTATATACCAATTGCAAAGATTGTGTTTTAATCCACAAGAAGATATTAGACGGCTATTAGTAACCGCACTAGTATTTCCCTATTTTGACTATGCTAGTTTATCTTTCTGTGACTTGAATGAAACATTGATTACAAAATTACAAAGAGCGCAAAATGATTGCATTAGGTTTATTTTTAGGTTAAAGTGGGATGATCATGTCACCCAATATTATCATAGACTGGGTTGGTTAAAGATTAAGGAGAGGATTGAATATGGTATCTTACGACTGACATATAAAGTATTTAAAAGTGGAGAACCTGAGTATATAATGGAAAAATATAATAGATTAGCAGATGTACACCAAAGACAGACTCGTTTTGGTAATGTCTTACTTCAATTTCCTATACACCGTACTGTAACATATAATAAATCGTATCATGTTACTTCTATTAGGCTTATGAATGAGTTAGACAATGACATAAGAACTAGTGATAGTTATAATGTATTTAGCAAGAAGTTAAAAAACAAATTGTTAATAAGATATTTAAGTTAGTTAATGATAAAACCAATGTAAATTTGTACCAAGAGTGAAACAAAGTTATGTGTGCAAGTGTGCTTTTAACAAAGGACAATTTTAAGTTTTAGTTAGAACCACAACTGATTTGTAATGTTTGTAAATATTCTGCCTGTCACAGTGGAAGAGTGGACCATAGGTCCAAACTGTGGCAGGAAAAATAAACAAATTATCAAATTATCAAATTATCTCTCTCTCTCTATCTCTCTCTCTCTCTCTCTCTCTCTCTCTCTCTCTCTCTCTCTCTCTCTCTGGGTAAGTCCTTTCCACACATTGGCTATACAGGTCGAGACATGTCGACAGATGTAGGGCAGCTGCGCCATTGGTAGTTGCTCGACAACACCTGACAGGTGCACGTCACATAGTGTCATGCGACTGTGATTGCCTGGCTGTATGTACTATTCTTTTAAATTTAGAGTATTTCTTAACAGTCACTATGATAGTTAAAATATACTAAGTCCCAATTTTTATACTTAGAAAGATTTCCCAAGATTTGTCATTAAAAACTTAGCCAAATTTCACTCACTTAAATACTTTGAATCAAAACTTTGGTCAAGTTAAGTTAAAAGGTAACATATAGGTAACATGTAGTAGAGCACACATACATTGAATATAAGTAAGACTCAGTATTATGAATTGCTAAAAAGTATTTTTTATTTAAGAAATTTTACTTTTAGGATTTAGTTTTTTGATTTTGAAAATTACAATTGACAAATCTCATTGTATAAATCTTTTGAATATACAGTTAAATTTAGAATTCTGATTTAAATGACAGTTATGAACCTCTGTATTAGTGTGATATAAACCTTATATCGAGTTCAAAACACATACACCTAAATAAGTGACATTATAAAATTCTGTATTATGGTGATATAAACCTAATACGGAATTTCACACACACAACTAAATAAGTATAAATAACAGTTAGAACTCTGTATTAGAATTTGGCTAAATGTTTGAAAATTGACTTGTATATATTTTTTTAATCAAAGTCCCTCAGTGAGTAAAATCTGACTAAGTTTTTAAAAACTTAGTCAAAGTCCCTCAATGTGTGGATTCAGCTAAGTGTTTAAAAATTGGCTCAGCATATTAGCTACACTCCTAAGTTAAAAGAAATACAGAATATGAGTACAAGCATCAATTACGCAACCAATTAATCCCATCAGACTAAACCAGACAGACTGGCGTCAAACAGCCTAGCGGCAGACAGCAATTAGTTTTGATTGGGGTTATTGGGTTACACTCACAGTTATTCATAGAGTCAGGTTCATAGCCATAGAACGCGCCCGAGTTCGCGTACAAACCTCTCTCGATTTTGAGAATATACATGCGAATGTATGTTGATTTGAAATAGTAATGAAGTTGTACAATGGTATTACATTAATATAGGCTTGTATAGGCAAAGATCAGGGTCTTTAAAAAAGTGGCCAAAAATAATCCCCATAAGAATAACATGGGAAAAACGTACACAAAGTGGCGTCATATTCTTCTATTGTCACTACTTCCCACAATCCCCCACTCTTTCGCAGAAAAGGTTCTCATCAGTTTGCGGGTGGGGAAACTGAGATGCTAGTCTGTGGGGTGCAAAAGAATGTTTTCACAAACTAAATCACTATTGGAGACCTAGCTCATCTCATAAGAGAAAGAAGACAACCCATCCCTAGAAAAATAGGGTTTTCCGCAGTTATGACAGTTTGTATATAAAAGTCCATGTGTGTATATATTCTTTTTTCTCATTAAATCTTGAACAATATTTATATTTTGATTTTGCTGTGTGGTGTGACAGACTTTGTTTATAAAACTCGTAACATGAAAAATTATTTTTTTTTTAATCTTCTGGATTTGAACCTATGCTGGATTTTATCAACACAAAGGTAAGGGCACAAAATATTGCATGTTTTTAAAGCCAGTTTGATTTACTTTTATATAATATAATACTTTATAAATGAATTTTAATTTTTAATATTCGTATGCATTTTTATGTAAAACTCCGCAAAAGTGCCAAAAATCAAAATAAATAATTTGACATGACAACCGGAGGAAAATGTATTACACTATTATATTCAGGAAAATATATTATTTTTTTTTATACATGTTTTTCAGGTTGCTCGGCTTATAGAAGGCAAAGATATTTATGTTCTGCAAAGCACAAAAATTGGCATATCCCAATTCTAAAAAAATCAGACAACGGCAGTTCGATCAGGGCTTCGAGCCATATTCACAGAAGAACATAAAGCAGTGTGTGAACTGCTTAGTGTAAGGGTGAATTGCAAAGGGCCCTTTTGGAATCAATCTTCAAACTGTGCTGTGTTTCCACAGAGGGTCTCAAACACATTAAGCATGCATATGTTCAGCAACTAGCGACATATGAAAACGGCGTGGCGAACGACGCACTTCCCTCTGCGTCCTTCGCAAATGATCGGAGAATCGCACAGCCCACCACTCTCCTCGTGGCAGGAAGGTACAGTGTGGGGGAATTCCTAAGAAGGGTCAGCCATGCCGTTCACCCCAGAGGAAAACGCTGGTGAACATGAGGAGGATGAAGACATAGCTATTGTACAAAATGGAAATGACTTGCCAGCTCTTCCACCACCACCTCCTCCGATTTAAAGTAGAACAGAAGAAACCAGCAGGGATAATTATGTGAAGGGGAGCACTTGGCTAAAAATATGAAAAAAATTAAATTTTTTTATTAATTTTTCTTTAAAGAATGGACTTTTCTGAATAAAATGGCGTTTATTTTATTACGATATCTCAATTAAAAGCGCTAAAAATATTTTTTTTTACAAATGTATGCAGGGTCGATTTTTGTGCTCAAGGGTCGTTGCAGTGGCTCATATAGTAATAGTTTGGCATTTCTTTTATCACTTGATGGCAGTTATGTTGGCTAACCTGATTTTTGATGTTGTACTGGCTATATTACATCAGCTGTCATCTACATATTCGTCTGTTCGTTGTTTGCATTGAACAATAATATTGTCTATTAGGTTATTAGTAAAAGTTATTCGAATTTACATGGTATTGTGCCAGAAGTTGTTTTCTTAGTTGTGTATAGTGAAGTTTAAAGATGCCTAGAAGTACACGTCTTGTAAAGAAGAGAAAATACACCTCATCTCTTAGATTTGGCCACTTCCAGTACTTTCCAGATTTTACCATCACATTAACTTTCACTTCTGAAGATGATGTTTTTTCTAATACTTCACCTGGATAAAATTGTTCGTCGTACTTTACCAGACACCAGTCGCCAATTTCTAGGTCTTCAACGCTTAATCCAGGAGATTCGCCTTCAGTCTGAATTCTAATCAAGGGAGATGCACTCAAATTGTCCTTATAGAGAAGAACATTTCCATCTAGGTTGCATTTTATCACATGAGTTTTTTGGATTCCTACTCCTATGTCAACAACTGAATCCCAAGGGTTTTTCTGTCGTAAGGTTTCATTTATCTCATCTTGACTAATATGGAGAACTTCAGTAGATTTCATTACACTGGATGCAGCCTCATAAAACTCATACGATGATTGAACAACATACTTATCATTTTGTGCTTGGGATAGTTGTCGAACTAAAGATTTTGCTCGGCCACCAATGCCATCTACCACACCTTTGCCGTGGCTTGTCGCAAAATATTTCCAAGTAATATTTACATTAAACTTTTTCCTCAGGAGCATCATCAGGCAAACAATGTATTTGTTCTTAAATTCAGATGATGGCCCATCACTGTAAATTACAACATATTGTTTTTCAGTTTGGAGCGTAATTCCAATTAGTTTGTTTAGAAAAACAAATACAGTGTCTTTGTTTTTTTTCTTTAGTGTCAGAACATATCAAGTAAGTTTTTGTGCACTTACCATTTTCAAAACGAGCAGCTGTAAACAATTGCACACTTTGGCGAGACCAGAGTGCAGATTGTATTTCATTTTGATATTCGCAGGAGTAAGCCATTGCAAAGTCAAATTGTAAAATACATTTTTGCTCATTAACATCGAAGTCAAATGCAGCTGCTTGTATACGTTTAGTTCTTACATGCTCTAAAAACGTAGAAAAGGTTTCTTGAAACAACTCAACAAGCTCTCCAGCACATCCTTCTTTAGTTTGCATTACTAATCGGCCACTTTTATTTTTATCCCACTTCTTCCAAAATACTGTTGAAACTGGGTCAATGTCAAATTTGCATAATTGCCCATTTTTGCAGACAATGCAGTTTCCTAGCCAGCATTCTGACTGGAGACTGTTGCTATTGCACAGGGCGTTATCCCACCAGCCTCCATCATAGTTCACTTTCAAGGCTTTTAAGATGAGTCGAAAATTCTCATGATGTTTGCACTTGCATTGGTCCATTGGAGTGTTCTTCAAGAGCAACACATTTTTAGGCCTAAGTAAACAGAATTTGGAGAAACCAACTGATTTATCTTCCTTCACGGTATCTTTATATATAGCATAAGCCTCTCGCAAAAAAAAACTGTTAAATAATACTTACGCATCTTTTTTTTCTCGCCCTTTTCCCATACAACCATCTCGTCCTTTAATCCAGGCATTGTGTATACAATATCACTTCTGTAGTAAAACTCGATAACACTTTTATCAGTCTGGCTTAGTTCTGTAGTTGGGGAAACGTTATCATTACATTTGTTGAGTAGGTTTAGTCCTATCCTCTTTGCCACTCCGGTAATTACTTCAATCTTTTTTGTAGGTGAATTCGGTAGGCTTTTTAACGAACGTCTAACTGCTTTTCCCAAAGATTGAGGAGTTTTAAAAGATCTAGGACTCTTATTCAATGTTGGGCTTATTTGGTTTAGATTGTCACTAGGCCTATCAGCTTGAGACACACTAGCTTGACTATTCTCAGGAGCATTATTTAAGTTTTGAGTTTGTTTTTCGACGGCTAATCTTTTTCTTTCTCTACACTTGCGTTGCCTTTCTCTTGCCGCTTCCTTATACTTTTTCTTCTCAAACACTGTCATTCCTGTAACTTTCTTCTTTCTTAACATTTCTATTCTTTTACTCTCACTTATCTTGTAATTTTCATCAGATTTTTTCTTATCTCGGAACCTTTTCACTCTTTCCGAAACTGCCATTGCTTTTTTCCTTGGTATTTCATCCATTTAAATTATTAAACTTAAAACTTGCACACCAAAAAGAACCCCTTACACTGAACTGCCTTACATGGGAAGCTAACAAGAAAACATAACCTCACACATAGTTTCCCTCCAAAACACAGAGTGTAGAGTACATGTGCAGCAGAGATTTCCCTCCATTAAAACAGTTGATGTTTTTTTTCCACATAGAGGATACATAATGAATTTATCAAAATGATGAAAATAATACATTTTTGTAATAAGGAATTAACCAAAGTCATCAGGGTAAATAACATTTATATGTATTAAAATAAACTAACCTATACCCCAGTTTAAATGCAAAGCGTCACATATGTAACAGTATTGTTACGTGTGTGACAAGTTTATTTTAATTAATAAAAATTAAAATACTTGAAATAAAATTTTGAAATTTTGCAAGATGTATTCCCTATACTTACTAACTTTGCATTAGCAATTTTGATGATTTTCACTGCCTTAAGCATGAGGTATACAACTTTTAATACTTTTTTGTTACGTGTGTGACAATAATTAGTCCTTTACATAAAAAATATTATGTAAAATAATAAATTTTTGTGATTATTAATGTTTTTATATTATTAATATGAAGGATAAGGCTGTACATTACTAGCAATACAATTTCAAATAATTTCTAGTTAATATAAGTATGTATGTTATTTTTTAAATATAAGAACCGACTTTGATCATTTTGTACGTTTATTTTTTGTTGACTTAAAATACATAATTTTTATGAAAAATGGATAATATATTGTGCTTTAATAACCCAGACATAAAAATATGTATAGTTGCCTTCAAATTAATGCATGTTATAAGCAAATTGGAGCAATTTAGATTTTTGGCCCCTCAGGACCACTTTTTGTGGAATCGCCCTGTCAGTACTTTTTATGATGGCCACATTGGTAAGTGGAAGCTGTTCAAAGAAATAGGACTCCAGCCAGGCAAACACTTTGTGAACACCATGATGTCGCTTGACCGAAGGCGGGTTGCGCAAGCCGAAAAAGATTTTCAAGAAAATGAAAAAAATATAAGAAAACATCAACACTTACTTGTCTTTTATTGTTCGTTATCCGAAAATCGATATTTTCAAACTTTATGTACCTTTTTCTCAAAAACCACTTATGCCATTTCCTTGAAATTTCTTCCCCAGGTACAGCTATATGAAATGTATAAATGTAAGTAAAATATAAGTCATTTAATAATAAATTTAAAAATTAAAGAAATATAAAAAATAATTCTTTTTTTGGACGTTTCTATGGATACAAAAAAAAATACTTCTAACATTTAATGGGTAACTAGTTTACTTCTATTTGTGTAACAAAGTTTAAGGTTTAAAGAGAAAAAAAAAACATAATGATATCTCATATAGTTTTTGAGAAAAAGGTACTTTTGTTAACATGGTTGGGCATAGGGCCAAGTGCTCCCCTTTTTTAAAGGAGACCGCTAGAACCTTGGTACATGCTTACCCCCGTCATAATAGAACCATTACCCCGATGTAAAAAGGGAAATAAATTTGCATTGGTTATCCAGGATAATTTTTGGAAATGGGTTGAAGTTACTCCGTTGGAATCCGCAACTGCTAAACAAGTATTTGAAAAGTTTAAAAATTATTTTATTAAGATATGGAGCTACAAAAATTCTACGATGCGACAATGGCACTCAATTTACTGCTAACATTTTCAAACAAATGGCAGATGAATGGAATATTAAATTGGAATATACAGCCCCTTACAGCCCTCAATCTAATCCTACATAATGATATAATCGTGTACTAAAGACGATCATTTCGCAGTATGATCACAAAACCTGGGATCAGAATTTACAGGAATTCAGGTTTGAATTCAAGGTTTGACAAAGACGGAATCACGACCATCACGGCACACGCGAAAGACTTGAAACCCTTTATTGACTAAATCACAAACATACACATAGGCTAACACTTTGACTTTCTCAATTTCAATTGTGACCACATAGTATTGTAACAATTTGTGTTAACTATTGTACTAAATTTGTATCTGCACGAAGCATGGATTTTGGTTGCAAGGGTGTCCGGCGGAACGAGAAAAAAATTAAATCTTGAAAATCACAACTGAAAAACGGATGGCATTAGAAGAAATTCGGGGACCAATGACCCTCAATCAATTATCCTATAAATCACTTCTCGGAAGAAACGAGATGGTTGACGACCAGGCTATTGCAGCCTATCTGAGATTAATTGAACGGAAAAGTTTACTCCTGCCCGATCAATTTAGGATTTAGGCTTTCGACACCTTTCTATACGTTGTAAACAAACAGGGTAGGATCTCCAGGGTTGAGAACTGGCATCGGGGAACAAATATATTTAACCGTGACATAATATTCTTTCCTGTCCACATCCCTGAAGAAAACCATTGGGTTTTAATCGTAGCATGGCCGAAGCAAAAACTTACAGGTTACAGGAATTCGACTCATTAGGGAGAGCTTGGCAAACCATCCTCCAGGATATTTTGTGCTACTTGGAGCGGCTGGGCCAGGTTTTTCGGCGGAATTTCCGCGCCCCAGAATGGGCTCTTATGGAGAAGGCCCCCTGCATGCAACAGCCCACAGGTAGCGTAGATTGTGGAGTTTCGACTGCTTGTACACAGACAGAGCAAATCGCAACGGAGACGTCAGTGACGGATCTGGGAGCGTTGGATGGTGTTGCGTCGCGGAGAAGAATGGCATCAGCTCTGCGAAGATCGGAACTAATTAGTGATGAGGAGCAACTTCTAATCAAGGACGGAAGCGTCCGCACTATTGACCACCCAGTAGCGCCCAGTCACTCAGGTATATTTTGATAGTTATCTCCAATTATTATCAAAACATTCCAGAGTGCCCTTCATGTAAATCAACATCTGAAAAAAGTTTTTTGTTACTTATAACTTGAAATGTCAGTTAAAAAACTTTTAGAAATTGGAAATGCAGCTAAGTACCTATTCCAACCTCAAGATGAAAAACAACTGATATCGAAGACATTTCAGACGGCATTTGTTACCAACGACTGAAAAAGACGTACCATTTAGTCGACAAGATCTTCTTTTGATATGGAACACAGACGGAGTTCCTGTGTTCAAAAGCTCCAAATCGCAACTTTGGCCACTTCAGTTATCCTGACATGAACACGTTCTTGAAACCATTCATAGAATACCTTCAGCAGCTTCAAAGTTTTGGTTTTGAAAGTTGTGTGCCAAACACCATGGATGTTGTGTGTTCAAAGGTGTTTGCCTCAATTGCGTGTTAAAATGCAGTAATGAGAGCTTTCGTTGGAAACTTCCACCAATTTAATGGTGAATATTAATGTATGTGTGAAAATAAAGGGTATGTCATTTTCTGTGGTCAAGGCACATCTAGAATATACAGATAAGAAGATTCTTTGTTGAGGACATACAATCTATTTTGGAAAGTGGCCAGGAAGCAGTTGATAGTGGCAAGGTAGTTAAAGGGGTAAAAGGGCCGTCAATACTGAGCAATGTATTTAATTTAAATCTTGCAGAAACTTTTGTTCCTGACTACATGCACTGTGTCCTTTTGGGAGTTAAGAGGCAATTCCTATTCCTTTGGTTAAACCCAGCCAACAAAGAAAACCCATGGTACCTCCTCCAGTAAAAAGGTTCAGCTGGATAATTCATTGTCCAAAGTGAAACCTCCATTAGAAATTAACAGGATGCCGCGCAGTGTGGAACTGAGGAAATATTGGAAAGACTCTGAGTATCGGCCCTGGCTTTTGTTTTATTTAGCCCCAGCACTTTCTCATGTACTACCACAAAAATATTTCAACCACTGGCTTCTTTTAGTGTTCTCCATTTTCACGCTGCTGCAAGAAAAAATCTCCAATCTTGAAATTGAGCTTTGCACCGTGCTCCTAGGAATGTTTTGTAGCAGTGTAGAATGTTTGTATAGCCAAGAACAATTAACATTTAATGTCCACCAGCTTAGTAATCTGCCACTTAGTGTTGAACGATGTGGTATGGGCAGCATAAGGTTTGAGTTTAGAAAATAATAATGGGTTGATACTAAAACTAATTAATAGGACCCAACAAATAAACATGCAGATTGCTAATACGTTAAAGTAAGTTAATGGTCTGTGCGTATTACAATCTAGAATTGAAAGTGATAACCATGGAGACAGGAAACCTTAAGCGTCAATTTTGGCAAACCCTTAAAATTAAAACCCCAACTATCGTTTATAGAAAAACATCAGCTCTCAAATAATTTTTCTCGTGAGTTTACCAATATTTAGTTCTTTTCAAAATGTACCATTGGTAAAACCTTGTTCACCTCACAAGCATATATTAAATCATAAAAACGCAACAATTTATAGTATATCATTTATACGGTACGTTAAGTTTTTTTCTTTTATTTTCAAAAAAGATGACCTGTCAGTTGATGTTTTTTGTTTGGTTCAAATTAGAGAATTTATAATGTCAAAATACATCATGTAATCCCAATTAAGCCAGATTCTTCTTTATAAGGCCCGTATTACACTGTAAAACATTTTATAAAACATATTTTATAAAAGTTATTTGACAAAGATCTTTGATAGTGTAAAACGACATATTTTATAAAGTATTTCTTTTATAAAATTTAATGGGTTGGCATTACATTTTATAAAATAATTTGAAGAAGTACTGAATTTGAGGTTATTTGTAGATTCCAAAATGGCTACAAATAAGTTCAGTTGGACTGTTGAAACAACAAAATTATTGATTTCCGAGTACGAGTGCCATTAAATGCTGTACAACGCAAAACACAAAGATTATAAAATAAACGGTATCAGCATTCTGACACATACTTTCTCCCATAAGTTTGTCAACAACCTTTATCATATTGTGTAAGCGGTGAGAGTAAATATACGGAATTGGGATTAGTATAATCTTGTTAAGAATTTAAAGGACTACATACAAAATTTTTATCAAAATCGTTTTGGGCCAGTTTTGTGAAAATCCGATTTTTCCGTTATTTTATGGGTTTTTTATGGGAAAATAACATAATTTACAATAACTTTTGAACCGTAATTTTTACAGAAATGGGATTTGTACCATTTTGTTTAGAATATAAAGGACTATAACATACCAAATCTTTATCAATATCGTTCTTGCCGTTTTTGGGAAAATCCTATTTTTCCGTTATTTTATGGGGTTTTATGGGAAAATTCCCATAAAAAATTAATTTTTTTTTAAATGAAAAAACTATCAAAACTTTAAGGACCATAACATACTATGTTAAATTAAAACTGGAATTTTATTCTAAAATCTTATTTTTCGTTATTTTACGGGGTTTTTATGGGAAAATAACATAATTTACCATAACTTTTGAACCGTAATTTTTAGAGAAATGAAATTTGTATCATTTTGTTCAGAATTTAAAGGGCTACAACATACTAAATTTTTATCAAAATCGTTCGGGCCATTTTTGAGAAAATTCGATTTTTCCGTTTTTTATGGGGTTTTATGGAAAAATCCCCATTAAAAATCAAAATTTCAAAAAAAAGAAAAAAACGCCTGGAGATACCATGGATTAGAACCTACATACCAAATTTCATCGAAATCGGACCACAGGTGCAGTCCCTAGCTCTGTACACATCCAGACACACAGACACACAGACACACACACAGACACACACACACACACACACACACACACACACACACAGACATCACTTCGAAAACCACTTTTTTGGGTCCAGGGGGACCCAAAACGAATATATCCACTCAAAACTCAAACTCGAAAATTTTGACGAAAACAATACTTTCTCCATATACTATAGGTATAGGGGGAGAAAGTAAAAAGAAACAAAAGGCAACATATTTATAAAACAATCGCAGATATTATAAACGTAGTCAACCCTGTTTGTACAGTTGCAGATGTGAAAAAGAAAATAAATGGACTTCGAAGCCATTATTTAATGGAAAAATTAAAGGTAAGTAAAACCAAATGTTTTTAAAAGTGGTTTTATTTTGAAAATAGTAATAATATCAAATGTTACATTGTTGTGCAAATAACAAACTAGCCTAAACCATAGAATATACAGGGTGACTGAAAAGTAACTACCACCCCCCCTTAACTTTTCAACCATTTGAGATATTTGAAATCCGTTTGCGGCAAACTTCTAAGATGTGAGGGGCTACAATAGTTATGGTAAATTTTGAAAATTTTACCCTTAGGGGTAGCGGGGGTAGGGGGTAGCTCAAAATTTTCAAATGGCAAGTATAGTCGAGTTTGGTATCATTTTATAGGTCTTGACGAAACAAAACAATCGACGTAAAGAAAACTAAAATCGGCCCACTAATAACAAAATGGCGCTCTAAAACAATTTAAATCTACAGAACCATGAGGAGGGCTGAAAAGTAACTTGCACCCCCCCCCCCTTAACTTTTCAACCATTTGAGATATTTGAAATCTGTTTGCGGCAAACTTCTAAGATGTGAGGGGCTACAATAGTTATGGTAAATTTTGAAAATTTTACCCTTAGGGGTAGCGGGGGTAGGGGGTAGCTCAAAATTTTCAAATAGCAAGTATAGTCGAGTTTGGTATCGTTTTATAGGTCTTGACAAAACAAAACAATCGACGTAAAGAAAACTAAAATCGGCCAAATAATAACGAAATGGCATCTAAAAAATACTTTTAATAAATGACATCCTTATCAGAAAATTGCAATTTGGTGGTAAAAAAGGCTAATTTTAATTTACTTTCAATTTGTATCCAGCCAAAGTTTTTTTCTATTTCGGATCATTGCTAATAAGATACGTGGTCAGTAAACATTGCCTGGAAAATCCCAAACTCCATAATTGCTGTTATCAGTTATTCCTGTCCATTTTCCTTTTTTGTTTGTTTGTCGAATTCTTTCTCTAGGTGAAAGTTCAGTAGTACAGTACTGAGAACTGCCCATATCGTACATAACCAAACTGCAGGCCTACACTATTGCTACTTTTTGATTGTTGTATGTTGGTTTGTAATTTGTCATGGTTTTTTCGTTAGAAGAAAGAGTGCAAATTGTTTTACTGTTTGGGCAAACTGGCACTTACAGTGGAGCAACTGACGCCTTTAACGAAAGGCATCCTGAACATCAAATCACTAGAAAAGCTGTGTCTAATCTAGTAAAAAAGTTTCATCGTACAGGGAGTGTTGTGGATGAGCCCAGATCCGGTCGGCCCAGCACAGGTGAATTAACAGAAGCAGGAGTTTTAGCAGAGTTTTCTGTTAATCCTCAGCAATCTGCAAAAAGGGTTGCGCAACAACATAATATAAGTAGGTGGGCAGTGAACAAAGTTTTAAAAAACCACAAATGCCATCCATATAAGATCACGTTAGTCCAGGAACTGTCTGAAGATGACTTTGATAGAAGAATTGAATTTTGTGAATTAATGACACAGAAGTTGGAATCTAGAGAAATCTCTACTTTCGAAATAGTTTTTAGTGACGAGGCTTCATTCCAACTTAACGGACACGTTAACCGGCATAACTGTAGGTATTGGGCGCAAGAGAACCCCCACTGGTACCGAGAAAGTCACACTCAACACCCGCAGAGGCTAAACGTTTGGGCTGGAATCATTGGTAACTTCATCATAGGTCCTTTTATCATAAATGGTAATTTAAATGGCACAGCATACAATAACATGCTAATCACACAAATGATTCCAGCTATTAACAACTTAATAGAAACAACTGCAACACCAGATGGAAACCCAATTTTCAATAGAGATAACGTGTATTTTCAACAAGATGGAGCTCCTCCACATTATGCTAGGGATGCAAGGGATACACTGAACATTGAATTTCCTAATCATTGGATTGGTCGAAGAGGTAGTATTGAATGGCCAGTCCGATCACCGGACCTAAATCCATTAGATTTTTTTCTATGGGGCCATTTAAAGTCAACGGTTTATACCTCACAGCCAAGGTCCCTCGAAGAATTAAGACTACGGATAGAAACAGAATGCAGAAAAATAAACAATCAAACTTTCCAAAATGTAAGGAACATGTTTCAACAGAGATTGTACTACTGCATGGAGGTACAGGGAAAGCAATTCGAGCATCTCATCAAATAAAAGGTAATTTTTTCTACCATTTCTTAAAAGACTTTTTAACGAAAAATTTCATTATCATGGATGATTGGATTTGAATTGTTTTAGGGCGCCATTTTGTTATTAGTAGGCCGATTTTAGTTTTCTTTACGTCGTTTGTTTTGTTTTGTCAAGACCTATAAAACGATACCAAACTCGACTATACTTGCTATTTGAAAATTTTGAGCTACCCCCTACCCCCGCTACCCCTAAGGGTAAAATTTTCTAAATTTACCATAACTATTGTAGCCCCTCACATCTTAGAAGTTTGCCGCAAACAGATTTCAAATATCTCAAATGGTTGAAAAGTTAAGGGGGGGGGGTGCAAGTTACTTTTCAGCCCTCCTCATGGTTCTGTAGATTTAAATTGTTTTAGAGCGCCATTTTGTTATTAGTGGCCCGATTTTAGTTTTCTTTACGTCGATTGTTTTGTTTCGTCAAGACCTATAAAATGATACCAAACTCGACTATACTTGCCATTTGAAAATTTTGAGCTACCCCCTACCCCCACTACCCCTAAGGGTAAAATTTTCAAAATTTACCATAACTATTGTAGCCCCTCACATCTTAGAAGTTTGCCGCAAACGGATTTCAAATATCTCAAATGGTTGAAAAGTTAAGGGGGGGTGGTAGTTACTTTTCAGCCACCCTATACAACATAACCTCAATATTGTACCCAAGGAATGGTTAACATTTCATTGATTTAAACTTTCTGTTTAAGTGTACAGTATAAACGTAAATTAGAAAATAATGTTTACAAACTTATGTTATTTACAGGTAATAAACAGTATTAAAAGTGGTGCCAACAGCGATGATCTTTATACACCAACGGTCTATTGGTATCCCATGCTAAAGTTTCTGGAGGACTCAACTGATGCTGATACGTCTGAAAGCAATCTACACCATGAAGATGAACCATAAGTTATACAGAATGATCAAGTAAGTTAACATCTTTAATAACAAAGTAAACATATTTTTTTCTCCTGAATATTCTTTTTTAAGATAATTGGCTACGATTTAAAATATCATTAACCCATGAATTTGTAGTCTGCATAATTCACAACTATTACTGTACACAATCACAAAAGTTACAATTACGCATTTTTGTGCCGATTCAATTAATATAACTTAAGAGGATGAAAAAATGTTTTTTTTCATTTACCCCCTGAAAGCAAGAAATATTCATGGGAATAGTGGTGTAACTACAACATACACCACTATTTCTACAAAAAATCAACTTAAATGTATGGACATTGGACGGAAAAGTGGTGTATGTTGTTTAAGCCCTAAAAAAGTCAAAGAAAAAGTTCAAATATCTCAATAGTAGCTTTCATCAAGCTAAACCAACTAATCTCAATGCACTTGCAACAAATATTAAAAATATTTTTGGTTTCTGGAGTTTATTATAGTACTTTTGGTAAAACCATTTGTATCTCAAAATGAGGTTAAATTGACTTACACCACTATTCCTTTCACCGCCTCATTTATTGAAGATGGTGAGGATAGAATGAGGGGTGGAGAGGGGCTTGCAGCAAGGGTATGCGGTTTTTGGGTAGGGAAAGGATTTGTTGAACGTTTGAATCTGTGATTATCGTGCATTCTTTGAAAAAAAAAAAAAAAAATGGGAGTGGTGTTTGAAATAAATAAGGCGGAAAATGTGGGTAGATTAACACATGTCACGCCAGTCAGCTTCTCAGGCTTTCCATATCCATACAAAATTATATCTGAAATCAACTTTTGTGCAAAGGTTTGCTGCTCGTTATTGAGTTGGCTGAGTTGTAAGCCAAGCGATTTTCCTATCACCTCCCACTCGGGTCGGTTGCAGACAGTAAATTTGGTAGAGTCAAACATGGCTACCTTTTTTTGGCCAATTCATTCATTTTCACTTTTTGTGGAATCAGAGCCCCAGTCAAAGCCAGATTTACAGTAGTTGAATGTCCTGCATTCTGCCGCTGGTCGCTACGTTCTTGCGCCACTAACTGGATCATCAACCGTTTCCTGAAAACTGAGGATAAATGGAAAACTGTTGCACACCAATTTGAGACCAAGTGGAACTTCAATAATGCTGCTGGAGCAATGTACGGAAAGAACATAGCTATACAAAAACCAACAGGAAGCGGATCGATGTACTACAATTATAAAAAGTTTTTAGCATAGTGTTATTTGCTATCGTTGATGCAAACTATAAGTTTATTTACGTAAATGTGCCTGTAGGAGTGTGTGTGATTCTACAGTTCTCCAAAACTCGAGTGTTTAAAAATTGAGATTACCAGCGCCAACAACGAATAAGTGCGTTCCATATGTTTTCCTTGGAGACAGTGGGTTTAATCCTAGCCCTTACATAATGAAACCTCACCCGTTAAAAAATATTACTCATGAGCAAAGCATTTTCAACTACAGACTATCACGAGCAACAAGGGTTGTTGGAAACGCGTTTGGCATATTAGCATCACGGTTTCTCGTTTTCCAACAATACATTACAACACAACAGTAGTACCATGATCCTGATTATATCACGTGACCTATTTGTGAAGTAGTATACTGCAAACTAGCACTAGTAGGTGATGCATCCATATTACATCATGTGGTACAGTTGTGATGCTAAAGACCACCCTGTTTCTTGGATGTCTCTGTTATAGAGACCAAACTAAGTAAGATTGAGGTGGATCTGTCCCTGATCACGTGACCCTCAAGAGGTGAATTAGACAAAGCGACAATTGTTACTCTGTCAAGGTGGATGTACATAAAAAAGGTAAGCTCAAGTTATTGTTGGATATAAAGACAAGACAAGAAGTAATAATAAATGGTTTATTGTTTGTTTATAGTTAATAAACACATAGAATGACCATCGAGAGTACAGTGGTTAACATGACGTATCTTGAGCAAAAGAGATTTGTGTAAAACTGACTCAGCTTGAAGAATCCTTTGTCTGAAACGATATTGGTCCAATAAGCTGGTATACCTAGGATCTTCACAGTCTGAGAAGTTAAATGTAGTTTCAATACAATATTCATTTAACTTTTTTATACAAATCTACTAATTTATGTTAAATTAATCATTAATAATATCCATTCCATAGCATATACTTTTTTACAAAGCCCACAACTTGTGTATTTATTATATAGGCCTAAAATCTAACAAGCTAAACAAAAATGTGCCAGAATTGACTTTACAACATCAGCAAACAGCCCTTTAGTTATGCTTTTAAGTTAAACGAATTAATACACTGAATAACCCAATTTATTCCAAATAATAATTACAATCTAAAAATATAAAATTGTTTCATATTTATATATTGAATATAATTATACATTTAGTCTAAGATTATAGTAAGTAAAGAGGTTGATATCTTCTATTTGTAATATTTCATTTCATACATTTATTACTTAGTATTAAGTTCCTTAAAATATGTTATACTAGCTGTTGTACCCGTGCTTTGCAACGGGAAGAGGACACAAAATAGAAACATTTTAATCTTTACATCTGTTGCATATAATAGTTACACATCCGCCAACGCTTTTAGAAACAAAATTCAACTTTTATAGCCTTAATAGAAACGTTTAAGTTATATGACTTTTAAATCTGGTAAGTAGGGGATACCACTATTTTGGTATTGATTAATTTTAAATCTTGTGTAGGCTGATATGAGAAAAAAATACCAAATATTCAAATAAAACATTGACATAGGCCTACATGATTTACCTTCATCTTACATATCTTTTGATTTATTATTGCCATTTTAAATTTCAATTTTGAAGTTGCAAAAATACTAATTATTAAATTTAAATGAACATGTTTTTTAAATTTCACTCCTCTTTATATTAAATCACAAATCCTTCCATCTTCAGTTTCTTCACTCACAATAAATCATTAGCACAACTAAGTCAGCTGTTATAAACTTTAGAAATATTGCTGTGCCTTTTGGCCTTATCAATACTGTTTTTTTTTAAATATTAAAGAGACTATATCTATAGGTACTATACAAAAATTTAAACAAATAATTTAGCATTAAAGACAGCAGACAAAACTAATATGATTATCAAAGCATCAAGGACTAAAAAATGTAATAGCAAATACAGTATATGTTTCATTGCATCTCCTGATTCTACTCTACAAAAATATCAACAAACAACTTAATATACTTTTTTTTTTTTTTTTAAATCTGTTCATTTTTAGAACATTTAGCAAATACAATAACAAATTTTAATAAAACGTTAGTTAATCTCTGTCCATTGACAGAGCTAACTTAAAAATATTTCAATGAAAACATAAATATGTAAATAAACAAGGGAAAATTAAATTGTTCAAACAAAACGTGTGCTTAGATCCAAAACATGAATCCTTTTTAGCCTGTATATACTGGTGCTGTTGTCCAAGAGGTTTAGAGCCAGGTGATTAGGGTGATTTTCAAGTTTCTTTAGATATTTTGCACTAAATTTGGTTATTTCCTCTTCAACCGTAGGAATTCCACTGTCCTTGTGAAGGATATTGTTATTAACATACCACGGGGCTTGCAGAATGAACCTTAACACTTTTGACTGAAATCGTTGGATAATGTTTATGTTCGACATACTGGACGTTCCCCACAGTTGGATTCCATAAGTCCAAATTGGCTTCAGTATTACTTTGTATAGTAATAATTTATTTGCAATGGTCAATTTTGATTTACTATTTAGGAGCCAGGAAAGATTTTTAAATTTTAAATTTAGGTACATTCTTTTATTCCAGATATGGGTTTTCCAGGTTAATCTTTTGTCAATCGTCATGCCGAGATATTTCACATCGTGGGATTGCGGAATTTGGACATTATTTAAGGTTACAGGAGGACAAGTACCTAATCTGGTAGTGAAGGTCACATGAGTAGATTTGCTCTCATTCACTTTTATTTTCCATGTTTGCAACCATTCTTCTAAGTCATCTAGGGAATTTTGAAGATTAAGTGAAGCTACCACTGGATCAGGATGGGACGCTAAAATAGCTGTATCGTCAGCAAAAGTGGCCACAGAAGTATTCACATTTTCAGGTAGATCGGCTGTAAACAGAGTATATAGTACAGGTCCGAGAACACTTCCTTGGGGAACGCCAGCTTGAATTGGGTACAATTTTGTAATGCTATACCCAAATTTAACTCTGAAATATCTGTCGGTTAGGTATGATTTAATTGTCATATAAAATGTATGAGGAAGATTCAGTTTGAGTTTATAAAGTAGGCCTGTGTGCCAAACTTTGTCAAAGGCTTGACTTACATCGATAAAGACAGCTGTACAATAGTTCTTTTTCTCAAGGTCTTCTTTAATTGTATTAACCAATCTATGTACTTGTTCAACTGTGGAATGCTCCCGTCGAAACCCAAACTGATGATTTGGAATCAAGTTTCTGTCCTCTACTTCTTCAAGTAGACGATTCAAGAAGAGCCTCTCAAACAATTTGGATGTTATTGGAAGTAGACTGATAGGTCAATATGAACTTGCTTGTTGGGGTGGTTTTCCTGGCTTTGCTATCATGATTATTTCTGAAACTTTCCATTGTGACGGGAAATACTCAGTCCGTATAATTGAATTAAAAATGAGTGTCAGGTATATGAATGCTTTTCTAGGAAGCTCTTTCATTACTTTCCCCGTGATTAAGTCGTATCCAGGGGCTTTAAACAGTTTTAATTTGTTTACAAGTTTACAGACTTCTGAGGGAGTAAAGGGCTTTATTGGAGGTGATAACTGATTTGGTGAGTCAATGAACTCAAGAATTTCGTCAAGATTATTAAAATTATTATTTTGATTTTGATTGGGAGTAAACACTGCGGCCAAGTGGTTTGCAAACACTTCAGATTTTTCAATATCGTTTCTTGCCCAAGTTCCATCGGACTTAGAGATAGGCGGTATCAGGATATTTGGACGGTTCATCCCTCTAGTAGCTTTCCATAAAGAGTAGTTTGTTGTTTTATCAGGTGACAAATTACCTGTATATTCAGAAAACCATTCATTTTTTAAATTTTTCAGATCCCTCTTAAGTTCTTGAGTTGCTCTGTTAAATTTAGTTTTGTCTCTCGGATTTCTAGTCTGTTGCCAAATTCTTCTTAATCTTCTCTTCTCAGCAACTTTCCGTTTTACATGTAATGGATAGTTGTAGGAAGTTAAATGGGTTCCTGTGTTTTGTATATTAGGAGTCACTTGCCAGCAAGATTGTTGAATTACATTGTTAAAATTTTCTACAGCGTCATCAATGTCATCTGGAGTTTTAAGAGGTATTTTTAGAGAATACTTAATATACAAACTCGTTCTTTTAATCAGTTCCATCGTCCATTGCCTTTACATTTTCACAATTACCATTAAGTAAACATAGTATCAGATATTTCATTGATTTTAGAAACAAAAGAACACTGTGTACTGATAAGTTTTATGATATTTTCCTTGGTTTAATTTAATCAGTGGTTTGGCAAAACACAAATAATAAATGTATCAAATAAAGTAAATGTGAACTGAAAGCTGTGTTAAGATAAAATAAGAGTATTTTGTATTAGCATTTGATAATAATTATCAAATGCTAATACAAAATACTATATTAAATATAGTTACATATATACAACAGATTTTAGAATAACAAAAATCAAGTACAATTTAGTTATTGATGATATTCTTTAGTTTAGTTTAAGCATAGGTTTAGCAAAACACAATAACTTGATTTACCTAAATATACATATAAAAAACAATGTGATGTGCAAGTTATGTTAAGTTAATCTAACACATGTTAAGCAGTTTCAATTTATTTAAAGTAGCCTCCAAATTCATACAAACCATCTATACATTGTAATTTTCATACTGTTTCCATGAAAACATATCAATAACATTATTTTCATAACTTAGACGCTTTGAGTGGGGCCTTGAGTTGATACAGCAACGGTTATAGAATCTTTTTTTTCTATAATCATTGGCATAGTTTTAGAATAAATAATCCATGATAAAAGTTAGATTAAAATAAACCTACCTCATAGTTATGGAAAATATTATATTTAATTTCTTTGTATCAGCTGTCTAAAATTGTGAAATATGCAGTTTAGCAGTTCTTCTTGTTTACATTTAAATGTCAAAGCAAATGTAAACAAACATTTTTAGTACGGTAAGTGTTCTCATCACAGCCATGGAGACCAATCAATATTTACTTTTAAAATGTTCACCTCAGAATTTTTAAAGCCAAAGGGGCAAAGCCTACGGTCAGTATCGAAATGTGAATAGTCCTATAATGGTCCTTGGTATGGTAGCTATATTTTTGTATAATTTAAGCCCAGTTGGTTCAGTAGTTTTTGCACCTATTAGTAATACACATACAGACAGACACCATTAGATTTTTATATAATAGTATAGATTTGTTCATACACCACTTATAATTTCTTTGTCATTAATCACTCCTCAGCACGTCATCCATATCCATAATGATAAGGCTGGCCTAATATTCATTTAACTTTTTAATACAAATCTACTAATTTATGATAAGGGGATCCGCCACTACGATGACCCTTTTTTTATTTCTAGGTTTTAACCCTTGCTATATTTTTTATGTTTAATGCAACTAAAAAAGAGGTTTTGGGTGGTCAGACATTTTTGTCTTGAAAAATATTGAAAAACACAAACACAAACATATTTTCAGTTCCACTTCACATTCTTTGTTAGCATTTCACCCTTTAAAACAAGGCGTACATACATTGCCACTCTGTTCACACGTTACTTTTAGTGGTTATATTCAGGGTGCTACAGAAGAATATACATTGTTCTTATGGGTTTTAAGATATATCTGGGCTCACCGGATCCCTTAACCCAAACTACACCACATACCTTTTTAAAAGTATTATTTTTATAAGGTACTATATAACTTATGATTTAAAACAACATGTTGTCACAGAAGAAGATGATGCAGACACCCTATCAAGCTTGTTATCTGGGGACAGCAGAGATGAATACATCCCCTCTTCACTAACATCGTCATCAGAGGATGAGGAAGACTCCTCCGAATACACAACTTAAAGATTCCCGATAACAAAACCATCGAAGACCTTCACAGGAGGCCTTGAAAGCTCCACATCTCAGTTATTAGATTCCCCCCCCCTCAGGAAGTGATCCGGGTGTGCGACACGTCGATGGAAAAAACACCGGAGAACTTCTCCGTAGGCATACAAGAATGCATATCTCAGATTCAAAAACAAGTATCGCCCAATGAGGAAATTTCCAAGTACGACACAACTTATGTCTTCAAACCATCAGAAATCTCGGAACTTCCACAAAACACTGGCCATTTAGAAGAAGAACCTACAATCCAGCCTCAACAGATTTCTAATGGTACAACCGAAACCACAGAACCGACGTCAAAAAGAAGGAAATGGGACAAGAAATATCCCTGCCTTTATTGTAAAAAACTAATATCAAAACTGCCACGTCACTTACGTAGCGCCCATAAAAATGAAAAACTTGTGAAAAAGTTAGTTCTGTTGCCAGATGGCAGTGAAGAACAAAAGAAAATACTAAATGACATTCGGAACAGAGGAAATTATCAGCACAATATTAAAGTAATAACAGACGTAGGTGAAGATGGTGTGCTCATAACAAAAAAGTTGCAACCGAAAATCCTCGGATTGGTAGATAAAAAAAAATTATTTACCCTGCGAACATTGTTTAGGTTTCTTTAAAAGAAAATACCTATACAGACACAACAAAAAATGCATTGGCAGTCATAAAACAAAAAATTGGCCAAACAAAAATATCCAATCACGTAGCGCCTTGTTACTTCCAGCATCCGTTGCTGTTGATAAAGTATTGGCAGAGAAAATTCTATCGAAAATGACTAACGATACCGTCTATAACACCATTCATTCCGATTCACTAATCCTAGACTACGGGAAGAAGCTGTATAAATGACACGGTCATGAAAAACATCTACATCAATTTGTTTCGCAAAAAATGAGGGAAATCGGTCGTTTTGTCCAATGTGCAAAAAATATCAATCATGACGTGAAAAGTTTAACAGAGTTAATTGACAGCAAACATTACAAAACCTGCATAGAAGCAGTTTATCAATTAGCCTCATTCAATTCTGAAAATAACACTTTTCAAGTGCCATCACTTGCTTTGAAAACAGGTCACGCCCTAAGAAAATGTGGGAATATATTGAAAGGGCTACATATTGCCGAAGGAAACGAGATTGGAGTCAAAATGGTGGACAACTTTTTATCTTATTTCAATCTTAACTGGACAGACGATGCGTTAACTCATGCGTTAAGAACACTCGATGAGCGAAAATGGAACGCTCCAAAGCTGCTGCCTCTAGCCGAGGATATGAAGAAATTCTATACTCATATGCGAAACAGAATTTCTCAATTAAAGTCCGAACTTATTGAAAATCCAAACAGGGATACGTGGCATGCACTTTCTAAAGTGACATTAGCGCATTTGGTAACATTCAATAGACGCAGAGTATCCAGAATGGCAGAAACGAACCACAAAGCTTAGGGTATGTTAAGACTAGGAAAAATTATAAAAATGAAGCAAGAGCATCAACATGTGGCAGAAGCTACGGGAGTGTCCAAGGCGTCAGCGAAGTTTGAAGGAACGAAGAACCGCACCTGCGACAGGTCCCAAATTTTCAACACCAAACAAAACGTGGCGTAAAAGAAATAAAAAAACTACTTTTGACGACTTTGAGAAGACCGTAATCAGACAAACTATCCGTGAATTCCATAAGGTTAATTGTCAACGCCCTGCCCTAAAAACTTTTCAACCAGTTTTGAGAGGGATTATCGAGTTTAAAGGAGGTGTATTGGCACTGCAGCAAGTAAGGAGCTTATCTTTAAGTTACGAAAATTTGCCGATAATAGGAAGGTGCTGACTGAAAAACACGAAATAAGAAAACAAAGGGTTCGTTTTATTCTACAAGTTACCCGTTATAGAGAAGAGTGTCGACCCATAATTTACACAGATGAGACATATGTGTATGCTTCCCATACAATATAAAAAAATGAAAAAATGGCTGAAAGAAAAACTGATCCCGAACTTATCCCTAAAATCAGTGCTCGACATTACAACGCATCATACCATAGCAAACAAGTAAACCCTGCTCCAACTAGCAATTCTACAAAAGCAGCATAGTGCGGCGGCTAGTCAACCAAAACATTCCGTTTCATGACAGCATGCTAAAAACAGAATTGTACCAACTTGTAAAACTAAATAAGAACTCTCACAAAACTTTCAAAATTCACTCTCTACTAGCTGAACATGGCCACTCATTCTTGCGCCTTCATCCCTATAATCCCGACCTCAACCCAATAGAAATGATACGGACCCTGATTATAAACCACGTTGCACTAAAGAACGTGAACTTCAAACTGAACGATTGCATACCGGTACAACTTGTACGGGAAAAAGTTCAAGATATTGCACAAGACGACAAGTTTAGTACGTTTTATTTATTTTTTTTTTGTAATTAAATGTTTATTTATATACAGCCCCAAAAATTTGTGTGTTCAGAAGAATTGATTTGTTCTTTAGAATCTAGACTGATGGTTACTGTTGTAATAAACTGATTTTAATATTAGAATAAAATAAATATTATAAGACACTGTTAGAGAACCATTTTAATAAATTGGAAGTTAGTTTACACAACAACTTAATCAGAAGACATTAGAATAACCAGAATTAAATATACAGCGGAATTAAATATTTTTTTATCTCAACACTTCCTCTACAAAGTGACAGATCAAACAAGAAAACTGCTGCTCATCAGTTTTCCCAAGTACTCAAATCGTTGACTAGCCAATGGTTTTGTTAAAATGACTGCCTGCTGAGACTCAGAAGAAACTGTTTCCACAATGATCTGGTCGGACTTGATTTTCTCCCATACAAACTTCGCTCGCACATCAATATGTTTAGTAGGGCTATGAAATGCAGAATGTTTTAGCAACTTAATTACACTGTGATTGCACTATGATTGTCCACATTTAGTTTAATATCCATGTCGTGAATATATGTCCTCTAGTATTTTCTTGAGCCACACTGCTCCCCTACATCCAAACTTGCAGTAATCAACTCAGATTCTTTAGTTGACAATGCTACACATTTCTGCCGTTTACAACACCAGAACACTGAACCAAGCCCCTTTATTTCCTTATCCATCACCTTGGCCCTATGATCCTAGCATGTCACCGCTTCCTTGCACTTAGTAGGCTCTACAACACATATCTGAAGAGCACAATCAGCAAGTTTCAAAGGAGGCTTCAATTTTGATCCGTATCTGAAACTGTATCGCTATCCTTCTTCCTCGGGTAAACTTTTAGTTGTTAAAAGTTGCTTTCACTTGTGGGACACTTTGTTTTGTACCACAGGTGCTGGGATATTCTCATCTTCCAATTCAAAAACTGCGTGGACTGTTTTCTCATATTTGAAAACAACGTCTCGAGATAAAACTACCTCTGAGTTTTCAGGAATCCAAGCACGGTAGCCATCCTTATCTCCGCAATATCCAACAAGATATCCTATTCTGATTTTCTTGTCAAATTTCTTCCTCTTCCCCTTCTGAACATGCACAAAACATTCAGTTCCAACGCTAAAATTATACGCTAATTATTATTAATTGGTAGTTGGAAGGAGATGGAAGGCATAGAAGATTTAGAAGACTTAATTCATGCTGTTTCAGACAAATATCCAGCATGTTCAAGACTGTTAAAAAGCCAGACTAAGGACACAAACCCTAAAAGGTCTACTGCAAAAGATGATGTTAATAGGCCTGTTCCTGTTTGCAACACTGTTAATATACAGTGAAATTGAAGATAGGCTGCTGAAGATCCTGATTTGATCCCAGTAGAAAATGATAGTGAAGATAAAACTACAGACAAGGACAATTTTGAAAATATTGTAGAGGAAGAAGTATTTAATGAAAATGTTGAAAATAATGCAAACCAAGAACAACATTTTACATTTTATAATTAGCGAACCTTAGTAGGCCTACGGTATTGCTTATATTCATGTAGTATTAAATAAATTGATTGATTTTAGTAATGTGGTTACTCTCCAGATACTGATAGCAATCAGGTCGATTTGTGTCACCAAAGGTTTGCTTTACTGGTAGCTTTAAACAATAATGCGGACGTAAATTGAAAAACAATCGACTTCGGTGAATTTCAAATTTTTTGAAAAATTTTATAAAAGTAGGGGGTAAAGGGGAGTTCTGCGCCGGTAAATAGTAGGCACCTTGAGAGTTTAGGACCAGCCGGCCATGTTGAATTTTATTTTTGAAACTGACCAGCTGAGTGATCTTGATGCTAAATAATTAAGTAATAAAAAAGATTTTTGTCAAAATAATTGAAAAGCGAGAGAGAGAGACGTTAAAGAATTTAATAGATATTTTAATGTTTTTATTTTAATAAAAATGTATTAAATGGACACTCAGCTGGACCAGTGACTTTAGGGATCGTATCGCCAGGACATTACCATGATATAGGAGACTGTCGTGGCTGATTGCGGCTGATACCTCGAACTTTGCTACGATATTGGGCATGGGTATATGCCAGTTTCGTTTGCGTTGTGGAATCTCGTGCCATATATCAACATGAACGTGTATCGTTTGAAAAAGGCTGAAAACTAGTATGAGTAAGAGTAAGAGGACAATCAGCGGTGGGCAATGCGGTTACGTTAAAAACAAGTTTGACAAACTGTCTCAAAGTCAAACGTACCGTTGTCCGAACCTGCGATCGTTGCCCCAGACACCGAAGGTAAATTGTGGTTAGCTTGTTCATTTATCGGGTTAAGGTGATACTGGTCTTTAGGACTGCTCACTAAATCGTCAGAAAAAGTCAGTGACTGTTATTGTTCTTTGAAGTGGTCGATAAATGATATTATGAAGCAGAATCTAACTACTACTGTTGTCTTTGAATGAATAGCAGTATAGGCTATGGAAATTAATTATTAGAAAATTACTATTCCAAATACAGTAGTGTGATTTTGGCCACTAACATCTGTAAAAACTATTAAAAGTAAGCAATCAGTGAGTAACGAATAAAAAAAGTACAAAACAAACACAAAAAAGAGTAAAAAAATCTAAAATATTGCTGGGAACTTGGGTTAGCGTGTAAACGCCGCAGCGCGGTGCAGGCCAACGACCTAGCCCGTGATTGATGAGGATTATCAGGTCGATAATGTGATACGTGATATTAGTCCAGGCAACGAAGACAAAAAAATGCCAAATAGGGGAAATAATTCATGTAAGAGCCAAAATTGGTACAGTTGTATGGGAAGGCTCCTTAAACAACATACTAAAAGTACTGACCGGTGGGGGTGGAGCTAAGGGGGGAGGGGGCTCTAAAGGTTCATTTTTTCTGTTTTTTGTAAATAACTCAAAAAACTATGGCCTCTAGGAAAAAGTTGTCATTAGTAAAATTAAACTACGTAAAATTCTCTACAAAAAAGGTCCTATGCACTTTTTTGCTAGGATTAATAATAATGGAGATATAAAGTGGAGAAAATAGGGAAAAATATTCATTGTTCAAAATTACTATAGTTTACTGTTACAAATTCTACTTTTTTTTTTTTTTTTAGGGAGAGGAGGGAAAATGCTTTTACGCACACAGGTAGCCAGCCTGTAGTGTGAGACTCCTGAAAATTATCAGACTACTCACTAAAAAACCCCCTCTACTCTGTTGGACACAGACCTGGAATTGTTTGTCACATTACTTCAAGTCTGGCCAACATGTGACCTAAGCCCTCAGGGCTCGCACCGTTTCTGGCATTTAGATTCTTAATGACCTACACCGCATCCCGGTCAAGGTCGATCTTCTTGGCGCGGAGAATACCCTGGATATAATGTGACACACAGGTCCAATTGTCCTCACCCTCCGTCATAATCGGTATGACCGTGTCCACCGACAGCAGTCCTATTAATTGTTGAGCCTCCAGGCGGGGCCTTTCCCAGCGCTGGCAGTGGAAAAATGTATGTTCCACGTCATCGAGAATGCCTGGGCAGTATATGCAGTCGGGTGACACGGCTTTGCCCATCCTGAACAGGTACGACCGGAAAAAGCCGTGTCCCGTCAGAAATTGGGTGAGGTAGAAGTCCACCTCTCCGTACCGCCGATCAACCCAAGGTTGGACTTGCTGTATCAGTCGCCTGGTCCAGAGTCCCCGTGTCTCCTGTTCCCAGCCGTCCTGCCACAGCTGGTAGGTGCGGGTGCGTTCCTCTGTTCGTGCCTCGTCCTCCCCACGGCGCCGGTAAATTGCCTTTCTCTCCGCCGCCAAAAGTTTGACGGGGATGACTCCAGCAATCACCAGGACGGCGGGCTCGGACACTGTTCGGTAGGCAGATGCTACCCTCAGTGCTGCCTGACGCTGCACTCGTGCGAGCCGCATCCTGTATGCCTCCTTATTTAGTGCGTCTGCCCACACCTCAGCACCGTACAAGAGTACGGACTGGACCGAAGACATTAACAGCCTTCTACGACTGGACCGAGGCCCTCCGACATTGGCCATCAACCGGCTAAGAGAAGAAACCACCCTAGCGGCCTTGTCCGCTGTACGGAAGATCTGATCCCGCCAGCTAAGCTTGCTGTCTACCATGACCCCAAGATACTTGGCAGAACGAACAGTTTGAACCTCGACGGCTCCCACCCTCAACGGCACGATGGTGTCAATCCGTTTTTTTGTCAAAATCACGATCTAGGTTTTGCTCAGAGCAAGCGAGTGACCGTGGTCTGCCATCCATGCGTTTATGGTACGCATAACTCGGTTTAGCTTTAGCTGAGCCAGCTCAACGCTACGTGCAGCTATCAAAGCTGCAACGTCGTCTGCGTACCCAACCAAGACCGTTTCCTCAGGCATTTCAGACCTCAGAAGGCTGTCATAAGCGACGTTCCAGAGGTCTGGGCCGAGTATGGAACCTTGGGCAGCACCAGAAGTGACACTCATCGTCCGCGGGCCCTCCGCAGTGCATACGTTAGGAGGCGAAACCGGAGATAATCCTCTATGATGCGCATGAGGTATGCCGGCACGTGGAAGGTGTTCTCCAGAGCATCCAGCATATCGCACCACCTCGCCGAATTAAATGCATTTCGCACATCGAGCGTTACGAGCAGCACAACCCTGCGAGAGTAGTGGGTAAAATCCTCAGCTCTCATCACGGCTTGCTTCACCTCCTCAATCGCATCAATCGTTGATCGCCCCATCCTGAATCCATACTGACGAGGGGAGAGGTCCCCCGCAGCGACAACGGCTGAATTTAGCCGGGAACGGATCAATTTCTCGAGGACTTTGTGAGCCGTGACTAATTCCACCGGGCGAATGTCACGACTCATGATCAATGGTTCAAGTGTTTTTTTTTATAGTAGGCTAGTTCAGTGTTTCGTTTTTCACTCCACGACCCCGAACAAGGCTGTGGGTTTTTGTTCTTATTACTCCCACCGCCGACGATTCAGAGGCTCCGAGACTTTCGTTAGCGCTGCATCGGCATAAATTTTGCATCGTCTTACATCTTAATTTTGTAGTATGTTTGCGTTGTATTTTTGCCTTTTTCTTACTTGTGTGAAGATATTCTCTACTATGCAGTAAATTAAGAGCGCCCAGCGCGCTTGATGGGGCCCGTGAGGAGGAACATGTAGCAGCCGCATCAGCATTGACGGAGTGGATTCTACTGCTCTTGGCCACCCCTGGATCATGGCCCCCCTCTTCCGTCATGCTCGTTTCCCCCTCCGGTGCTGCTTGCCCAGAACCATTGAACTGAACGCCCTACCGCAAGTTACTTAGACCTAATTTATTGTTACCGCTATGGACTGAGGGATTTTAATTGTTATTTTGTTAATTTGTGCACAGATCTCTATTAATTGTTATTCCTTTTAAATTTTAAATTCTTTAGCCTAGGCTACTTGTTGTTTTTTTTTAGATTTTATAATTTTTTACATATTCTATTAAATTTCAATTTTGGGGCCCCTAAATTTTCTATAGTTACCATGAAATGAATTTATTAAAAGAGTCATTAGATATTTCATTGTTGTAATTTGTTAATTTAAAAGGTTAAAACTGATTAAATTTACTTTGACTGAAATTAGCCTATTTTGAATTTTTTTAAATTAATGTTTGTAAGTGAGTAGGTCAGAGTGGTATCAAAATTTTTTAAAGTTTAATTGAGAGTATTTAATTCATGTATTATTGTTAATTATTGTTGTGTTATTCTTTTAAATGGTTAATTACAGCTCGTTTCTCTCAAATGGCGTGTTGTTCTTGAACCTCCATCCATGGTTCTCATTTTGTTAAGTAAAGTTTTGTGAGCCGCTCCTCGGGCCTGCGCATGGATCACGCTTCCTTTTCGTTAGTCTGGGTGCAGGCGCGAGGGCATGGTTCATCTGGTAGCAGAGCGTGGTTAGTGGGTTGCGTCTTGGGTGCCTTGTCGTGAAACTTGGTTTCATGACTCGGATACTTAGGGATGCGATCACTGTCCACGTTCTATTTTTTGTTTTGTTTGAAGAGCCGTGGATGGATTGGTTTCTTGGAAATGTCTGGCCTGGCAGTTTTGGAAAAGGGCCTTGTTGTGTTGTGGTGGGGCGTAAACACATTTTATTAGGAGCTCGCCCTTTGGCCGAGGCACCGGGTGGAATCCATGGTAATGACTTGCATCCTTCGGGAGCAAGAGTGTCAAAAGCATGGTCATGTGTCAAAAAAAAAAAAAAAAAGGTTTGTGTGTACACCCCATCACACAAGTGTTAGGTGTTGTCTAGTGTATGTATCGGTGTATGTTTGTGTGTGTGTACGTTCGTGGGTCATTTGTTGTTGTTTTTTCTTGCGGTACTTGCGGTATGAATGGGCAGGTTCTTCTTTTGGGCCCCATCAGGTGCGTAGGCATCAACGTCCAGAAGCCTTAGGAATTAAATTTCTGTGTTTGTTTTGTGAAAAAATTTTGTTGGCTGTTATTTTGAGTCAAGTGCTGGTTGAGACTCGGTATGGCGTCAATTGTGCCGGAATATTTGAGGAAGCCGGAGCTGGTGTACGAGGTGCGGTCCCGGGGGGAGACTCCTGGAACTGATGTACGCACTTTGCGTACACAGTTCAGACAAATTGCTAGCATGCCTCAAGCTTGGGTTGAGTCGCTCAGTTTGGATGAGGAACTGGAGGCATGTAAAGAGAGGATGGAAGAGCTAAGTGGGGAAATTGATAGTTGGAGTAGTTTGCCTATGGGCTCAGCTAAGGGTTCGGCTATCACACAGCTGACGCACTGGCGTAAGCGTCTGCTCTTGGTTTCAGGGCAACCTGAAATCCAGGATGAAGACAAGAGTTGGGTGGAGGCCAGAATCCTTGAGCTGGAAGGTATTTTGGAGAGTATTAAGGCAGGAAAGTCTGTCAAAGAGAAAGTCGAAATTTTTGAAGACAACCGTTCTTTGGAAATTTCAAACGAAGTGCCAAAGTCTGTTGTTGAAGTTGTGGCTCCAGTGGGTACCCCCCAGGCTCCGCCTACGCCAAGTACACTGCTCCAGTTGCCTGCAAATGTTCAAATGTCAAATGCAAATGTCACACCGTCCCCCTCTCACACGTCCACCTTGGCTGCGGCTACGATGAATGTCCAGTCCCCATCTCCCTTTCCTTCTCAAGTTCATAGTTCCCCTTCCATCTCTAACTCCTTTGGCAAACTTCCCGATCCCCTTGCCTCTGTCCTGAGTGGTTTCCGGCCGGTGGACGGGTTAGATGTGAATGGTCTTTGTTTTTTTCTGGAGAGTGTTTTGCACATGCGTGAATACCCTGGCATGTCAGACGCAACTTTGATGGAACTCATTGCTCCATACTGTCTGAAACCGTTGGGGGACAGATTGCTTGATTGTTTGCGCAGAGGCGTCACCTTTGATGTTTTTCAAAAAGAAGTTTTGGAGCTTTTCATGCCCCGTCGGGTCATGGAGAAGCTGAAAGTTGAGAGAGTTTTTCGTCCTCAGCAGCCAGCCGAGTCTCTCAGCCAGTACGTGGGGGACATTCGCACGGTGGAAAGGGTCTTGCGTTTGGGGATCAGTGAGCTTGAGCTCATTGACATTGTGCTTCAGGGGTTGAAGCCTGAGGAACGCTCCCGTCTGGTTTTTGCACCACGGCCTTCATCTTTTGCGGATCTGGACAGACTTTCCATCCTTTCGAGATCTGTCCAGGACGCTGATTTTCAGAGAGACCAAGCGGCGGGGCATCTTCCCCTAGCTGGTCATCATGCTGTCGTAGCACCCATGGGAGTGTTGGGTCCTGAACCGCCGCAGTGGCAGAGGCAACCTGTTGTTTGTTTTGGTTGTGGGCAACCAGGTCACATTCGGCGGCATTGCCGTCAAGGTGGAAATTTTGGACGTGGTCCAAAAAACTAGTTTGCTCACAGGAGGAAAAATTGCCCAATCCTTCCTGTGAGGTTGTTGGTGATAATGTAAAGGGCAATAATTTGAATGTTTTTTCAAGTAAGTCAAAGTCTAAGTTAAAGTCAGTTTATGTTTCTGTTGCCTCCCCTTCTGGGAGTGTTGTGCCTGTGACCGAGCCTCTGCTGCGGGGGATTGCGGGCCTTGCTACCATGGGCGTGAAAGCGGCGCGCTCAACTTGCCCACGTCTCAACATCTTCATAGGTTCCACGGTGCAGAAGGCCCTAGTGGATTCTGGGTCAGCCCGTTGCCTCATTTCCTTGTCCCTTTTTGAAAAACTTGAATCGTCTGGGCTTATCAAGCAAGTTGAGCGAAAAACCCCTATCTGCTGGACTGCGTCAAATTCACCCCTTCCCATCATCTATGAAGCCCGTTTCAAGTTCAAAATTGAACATTTTTCTTGGGTTTGGAGTTTTTGGGTGGCTAAGGACCTTTGTTTCCCTGTCATTTTGGGAGCGGATTTTATCAAGCACACTGGCCTAATTTTGGATTTAGGCAGAGGTCAGTGTTTTTTCCGATTTGCGAGGCGGGTATTAATATCTTTTGCTGATGAAATTGGTGGTGGTGCTGCGGTAGTCGAGCCTGAGATACCCAGCAAGCCAACAATTGATCCGTTAGGGCATCTGACTACTTGCGAGGCTGAAGCCATCAGAACCTTGTGTTCTCGTTTCCCAGATGTGCTGACGCCAAAGCTTGGAGTCACTAACCTGTTAGAGTACGAGATTCGTCTAACAGATACCCGTCCCGTTCGCTCTCACCCATACAAATTAGCTCCACCCAAAATGGAAACTCTCAGAAAAATCATTGACGAACTTCTGGAAAATGGTGTCATTGAACCTTCCCGTTCGAGCTACGCTAGTCCAGCTTTTCTCGTCCCAAAACCCAATGGCAAGTCCCGAATGGTTTTGGACAATCGCAAATTGAATGCGCAAATTGAAATCGACTCTGTGCCTCTCCCCGATTTGCATTCTGCGTTTGATTGGTTCGGTAAGGCCAAGTATTTTTCTGTTTTTGATCTGAATCAGGCCTATCATCAGATTCCTTTGAAACCTGAGTCTCGACCTCTCACTGCTTTCTGCGTTCCGTGGAATTTGTATCAGTTCACAAGAGTTCCGATGGGTCTTGCTGTGGGGGCCCAGACTCTCACCAGACTCCTTGATTCCATCTTTCATGATGTCAAGTTCAAGTTTGTGTTCAATTACCTCGACGATCTCTTGGTGTACAGTGAGAGCTTCGAAGATCACCTGATTCATCTTGAAGAAGTCATGAGTAGATTGAATAGGGCTGGCCTTACCGTGAATCCTGACAAGGTTAGTTTTGCAAAGCCGGAAATTTCGTTCCTTGGTCATCTTATCTCTCACAGAGGCGTCTGCATCGACCCCGCTAGAACCCAGGCTATCAGGGAGTTTCCTCCTCCCAGAGATGTCAAGGGTATTGCTAGGTTCATCGGCATGGTAGGTTTTTACCGACGCTTCATACCCAATGTTGCTGAATTGGCGGCTCCTCTCAATGAGCTTCGGAAGAAGGGCGCCAAGTTTGTCTGGGGTGAAGCGCAGCAGACGTCTTTTGACCTTCTCAAGGAGGCTATCATGCAGCCCCCTGTTTTGGCGATGCCGGATTTCAATCAAAACTTTGTCTTGCAAACAGATGCTTCCTCCGTCGCAATTGCGGCTGTGTTGTCACAAGAGGTGGATGGTGTTAGGCAGCCAATTGCGTACGCCTCACGCACTTTGAGTCCCTGCGAAAAGAAAAGCTCTTCTGTGTATGAACTCGAGTGTTTGGCTGTCGTGTTTGGAGTCAATAAATTCAGACGCTTTTTGGAGCACAAGGAGTTTTTATTGGAAACCGACAACCAGGCACTCTCGTGGCTTCTTGCACATCCACGCCAGCTTGGGAAAATTGGTCGTTGGGTTGTCCAAATATCGTCCCTTAAGTTCCAAGTGCAACACGTTCGAGGCACACAGAACGTGATTGCGGACACACTATCTAGGATGTACCATTCACCCGACGATCCTCCTTCTGACCAAGAGCAACCGGGTTGTGCCGTGCTCTTGGAGTTTCCACTCGCCTTTTCTGATTTCATTCCCCATCAGCTGAAGGATCCTGAGCTGGCAAAGATCATTGGTGAGCTTCAAAATGGGGGAGCCCACCCCCCATATTTTCTGTCCCAGGGTGCCCTTTGCTGTCGCGCTCGGCAGCGAGGTAAACCTGAAGTTGTGCTGCCTAGTCTTCTAATCCCTATGGTCTTTGAGTATTTTCATTCTTCTCCTGTGGGTGGGCATCTAGGTATCCACAAGACCATTGCGAAGGTTAGGGAAATGTTCATCTGGAAGGGTATGGATCGGGATCTTGCTGCTAGGGTGCGTTCTTGTCAAACGTGCTCACTGAGCAAGCCCGCTCAAAACTCTAAGTTTGGTTTGTTGTCATCTGAGGTGGCGGAAAGACCTTTGGAGAAGGTTTTCATTGACTATGTAGGGCCTCTCCCGCGTAGCAAGTCAGGAAATAAGTTCCTACTTGTTTGTGTGGATGCCTTCTCCAAGTTTTGTTGGCTTTTCCCCTTAAGGAATGCCACTGCACAGCTCACCGTGCAGGTACTTCGAACACACCTCTTCCAGCATTTTGGAATACCCGCCACCATTGTTTCCGACAACGGAACACAGTTTGTTTCCCATCTGTTCAAAAGAATGTGCTTTGGGCACGGAATCCGCCATGTGACTACTTCCCCTTACTATCCACAGCCTTCTCATGCTGAAAGGTTCAATCGCAATCTTCGTTCCGCTCTCATAGCTTTCCATGCTGACAAGCAGACCACCTGGGATCAGGAACTCCCTTGGCTTCAGTTTGCTTTCAATACTGCTCACCATGAGAGTCACAAGGCGGTCCCTTTCGAGCTGTTTCTAGGCTATCCGCCTAACAACCCGTTAGCGAATGTGTGGGGAATTGGCGACCTTCTGCCACCTCCTGGTGCGGCTGATGTCAAGGCAACTTGGCAAGCGGCCAGGAGAAACTTGATCAGAGCTAGGGAATTGGTCCGGAGGAAGCACAATCGTGGTAGAGTAGACAACCCTTTCCAGGTGGGGGATTTGGTGTTTTGTAAAGCTCATCCGGCCAGTTCGGCTGTGGACAAGAGAGCTGCCAAGTTGTGTCATCGGTGGTCAGGTCCCCACCGCATCCTGAGGTTTTTGACGCCTGTCACGGCGGAGCTTGGAGATCCGCGGACTGGAAAAGTGTTCCGGAGGGCGCACATTTCTCATCTCAAGCCCTTCCGCGGAACTCTTCCGTAGGCAATTTTCTTTCCTCTTGTGTCTGGGTGGGAAGTGCACTGGGCCAGAGAACCTGATCACTTCTCCTGTCCCCTGTGTTCTGCGAAGGAATTTCCCTCACAAAATTTTCCAGCTCTGGCCAGAGCAAACCCTGGGGGTGAGTTTTCCCCTCAGTTTGGAAGTCCCTTGGCGTTCCCCACCACAGACACTTGAGTTGTCTTTCAGGTCAATCTCTTTTCAGGAAGTGGGGGAGAGGCTTGTTTGTTTGTCCCTTTTGGAGAGGAGTGTCCTCTTTTGGGGAGGGAGGTTGAGCCGTGACTAATTCCACCGGGCGAATGTCACGACTCATGATCAATGGTTCAAGTGTTTTTTTTATAGTAGGCTAGTTCAGTGTTTCGTTTTTCACTCCACGACCCCGAACAAGGCTGTGGGTTTTTGTTCTTATTACTCCCACCGCCGACGATTCAGAGGCTCCGAGACTTTCGTTAGCGCTGCATCGGCATAAATTTTGCATCGTCTTACATCTTAATTTTGTAGTATGTTTGCGTTGTATTTTTGCCTTTTTCTTACTTGTGTGAAGATATTCTCTACTATGCAGTAAATTAAGAGCGCCCAGCGCGCTTGATGGGGCCCGTGAGGAGGAACATGTAGCAGCCGCATCAGCATTGACGGAGTGGATTCTACTGCTCTTGGCCACCCCTGGATCATGGCCCCCCTCTTCCGTCATGCTCGTTTCCCCCTCCGGTGCTGCTTGCCCAGAACCATTGAACTGAACGCCCTACCGCAAGTTACTTAGACCTAATTTATTGTTACCGCTATGGACTGAGGGATTTTAATTGTTATTTTGTTAATTTGTGCACAGATCTCTATTAATTGTTATTCCTTTTAAATTTTAAATTCTTTAGCCTAGGCTACTTGTTGTTTTTTTTTAGATTTTATAATTTTTTACATATTCTATTAAATTTCAATTTTGGGGCCCCTAAATTTTCTATAGTTACCATGAAATGAATTTATTAAAAGAGTCATTAGATATTTCATTGTTGTAATTTGTTAATTTAAAAGGTTAAAACTGATTAAATTTACTTTGACTGAAATTAGCCTATTTTGAATTTTTTTAAATTAATGTTTGTAAGTGAGTAGGTCAGAGTGGTATCAAAATTTTTTAAAGTTTAATTGAGAGTATTTAATTCATGTATTATTGTTAATTATTGTTGTGTTATTCTTTTAAATGGTTAATTACAGCTCGTTTCTCTCAAATGGCGTGTTGTTCTTGAACCTCCATCCATGGTTCTCATTTTGTTAAGTAAAGTTTTGTGAGCCGCTCCTCGGGCCTGCGCATGGATCACGCTTCCTTTTCGTTAGTCTGGGTGCAGGCGCGAGGGCATGGTTCATTTGCCAGCCGTATGCAACATACACAGAGGTCTGTAAGAGGATGGCAGATCTGGGTCTCCCTTGCCCTTCCCAACAAGCACAAGCCTAGCTGTCTTCCAGCACAAGGGGAATACCCCTTCAACCAGGCAGGCGTTGTACATGCCCAAAAGGATCAAGGGGTTGGTAGTCAAAACCTTCTTGAGGACTTCACCGGGCACCCCATCGGGACCAGGAGCCTTGTTGTTCTTCAGGGATATGACGGCCGCCACCAGCTCTTCAGGGCTGAAAAGTGGGACGTCGTCCACCCTTCCATAATCCCGCAGTGGGCGCAACGCGTGAACCGGGAAAAGGGACTCGACTATCCTCTCCATAGTGACCCTGTCCATGACGGAAGGTGGTGAGCGGGTTCCAAGTTTCTTGGTTACAAGTTTGTAACCCAGGCCCCACGGGTTGGAATCAACATCGTCCCTTAATTTATCCCAGCAACTGCGTTTACTCCGATTGATGGCTCGACGAAGATACCTCCTAGCCACCCTATAAGCATCCGACTTACGCCGTCTGTCTAGGGGTTCTCTAGCCCTGGTAGCAAGTCTTCTGGCCCTCAATGCCGCTCGACGCAATTCCGCAATCTCGGCAGTCCACCAGTACACAGGACGCTTATTGCACCGGTATCTCCTGCGAGGCATAGACTCATCGCAGGCCGAGACAATCAGTTTCATCGTGGATGCAACTAACGCCTCTGCGTGAGGCACGCCAGTTGCAGGATGAACCACCGGCGTTCTTCGTAGGATGGCTCCGTTGAATTTTGCCACGTCCAGTTTTTTAATGTTCCATCGAACGGGCACTTGACGAAACGCTGCCACTTGTCTCTGATGACCATCCAGGACGTCAAAAATTATGTACTGGTGGTCACTGGCCGTGTAATCCTCCAGGACTCTCCAGGCTTTGATCCTTGGCAAAAGAGACTCAGATGCAAGGGTAATGTCTGGGATCGTTCCCCGCATCCCAGGGCGCCGGAAAGTTGGCGTGTTGCCCTCGTTGACGACAACGAGTCCGGCTCTGGCAGCAAAGTCCAGAATGTACTTGCCCCGGGAATTTGTGAGGGTCATTCCCCATTCGACAGCCCTAGCATTAAAATCCCCACCCACGACGACGTGTCCTGTGGTATTGCGCACGCTCTCTTCTAGGCGGTCTATCTTCTCACGAAAGTCACGGATGGCCTCGTTGGGAGTAAGGTAGACACTGAAGTAAGTGACATCCCTGCACCGAACCCAAACGAAACCTCGGCCATTCGCGTGACCCCGCACTTGTACTTTAGCTGCATTACGAGCCCAGAATGCAGCAGTACCAAGACTATCAGGGAACCATAAAGATGGGTCCCTATCTCGATACTGGTACTGTTCGCTGATTAAGAGAGCGTCGACATCGTGTTCGAGGGCAAACTGACAAGTGCGTCAGCCGTCCTGGATCGCTCCAGATTGCACTGAAGGATTCTTATCTTCGTGGGAGAGATTTCGCTTGCTGTAGAGCAGTTTTAAATACACTACACTGCCCAGACCCAGCTATATGCTCTACATGTTTGTCAGCGAGCCCATTTTCTTTGCAAAGGAAACAGGACTCGACTTTGCAGTCCTTACGGATGTGACCAACCTCCCCGCACCGAAGGCAGTTCTTGCTTCGGTCGGGTCTCTTGCAGTTTCGGGAGGAATGGCCGAAACAGAGGCATTTAAAACACCTCTTCACTTCCACTCTCCGTCTGAGCCTGCAGTTGACCCAGCCGACTCTCAGATGCTGGAGTGCCAGCACCCTAGTGGCAAGCGCGTCTGCCATTTCGGCGATTGCCATCCGCTGCTGACTCCTATTGGGTTTTGTGAGCCAAACCCTTAGGATGGCCGTTTGCCCGGCAAGCTCGGGTACAGCTTTCTTCAGGGCCTCAACAACGTCACTCTCCGTCGACACACAATCAATGTCTCGAACCTCAATTGATGTCTTGGGCTCAAGAGTACGGACGGTGCCCTGGCCTTCAACAGCTGCCTTCAGTTCGGCAGTAAAAGCAGCCTTGTCTTTCGACTTACCCAGTTCAAGGAGAACGTCCCCTTCCCGGGTTTGTCTAATCGACCGTACAACCGTATCGGTCTGCTCCGGTTTAGCTTTGGCCTTTATTACGCCCAAGACCTCGGCAAAAGATCTCCCCCCTGAGGGTTTGACAAGGATTGCCTCCGTCCTGGGCTCTTTGGGCCGCGACCTTTTCGGAGCAGGGACCGAGCCGGGCCCAGTTTGGGCCACGCCAGTTGGCTGTGCCTTCACTGCCTCATTCTTCATAGAGGCGAGCTCCGCCCGCCTCAATTGCCTCTTCTCCTTTTTGGAAAGGCGTTTTTCCCACACAGCCTCAGGTGTCTCCACCACTGACCCCTTTCGGGAACTTCCCTGAAGGGGGGTCGTGGGTTGCTGTGCCTGTCGGCGCCTCGCTGGAGCTGCAGCTACGTCCGAAAAGGATCTGGACACAGCAGACGAGAGGTCCGTCTGAGTCGCCTTGGCCTTAACCGTGGTCTTTTTGGTCTGGACACCTTCTTCTCTTTTTGGAGGACTCTCCGACGTGGAAGGCCTCCGACGTTTCTTAGAAGGCAGCGCTCTTTCATCGGGCAGGGACACTACCTTTTCGGCAATCTTTTCCATGGTCGCCTTGCTTACCAGACGGCAGGCAAAGACAAAGCCAAGGTCATCCTCTAGTTTGGCCATTCCATTTTTGACCACTTGATTTACGGCTCTCTGGGTCCGGAAGGTGTCCAGCATAGCCTTAATGGTCTTTTCCATGTCACGGAGCCGGTTTTCAATGTTACTATCTGCGTCAAGATATTCCTGACGCAGAAGCACAATCTCAGAGCTTTCCGACCGCGACGTCGCTGTGAGGGTTTCCTTCGGCATCCCTACAGCATCTTGAACCATGCCCTCGCGCCTGCACCCAGACTAACGAAAAGGAAGCGTGATCCATGCGCAGGCCCGAGGAGCGGCTCACAAAACTTTACTTAACAAAATGAGAACCATGGATGGAGGCTCAAGAACAACACGCCATTTGAGAGAAACGAGCTGTAATTAACCATTTAAAAGAATAACACAACAACAATAATTAACAATAATACATGAATTAAATACTCTCAATTAAACTTTGAAAAATTTTGATACCCGTTTACCCTACTAACTTACAATTATTTCATTAATCATTTTCAAATAGGCTAAATTTCAAAAATAAATCTTACTAGCTTTTACCTTTCAAAAAAACTTTTAAATTAACAAATTACAACAATGATATATATAATGACTCTTATAATAAATTCATTTTATCTGGTAACTATAGAAACTTTAGGGGCCCCAAATTAGAATTCAATAGAATATTTAATAAAATTATAAAATTTAAAAAAGATCAACAAGTAGCCTAAAGAATTAAAATTTAAAAAGAATAACAATTAATAAACTATGTATAGGCCTATAACAATAATAATTTCAAATAGTCTCTTGGGTTGCTTTTTTTTTTATAAATAAAATCAAAAAACATAACGACAGTGGGTAACTTGCGGTAGTGCGGTTGGGTTTTGGGCCAGGTCTAGAAGTTCAGCACCGGAGGGGGAACCAAGCAGGGCGGAGAGGGCAGCGAGCACATAATAATAATAATAATAGAGAGGACACGGCGATTAACCAAATGCACTGAAAGTGTGGCCAAATCCGCCATCTTGGTCCGTCATACAGCCTGCATCCAAGACCCGCGAGCTCAGTTCGCATTAAAAACCCCGCAACAAATACACGATCATAAACAACATTAATAGTTGACAAACAATTCTGAAATTTTGCACACTTGTAGATATGATACTGAGGAAAACGATGGTGTTAATATAAAATTCTTAGTTATGATAGTAATTGAGTTATAAATATTTTTAATACTTATGTAGTTTAATTTTTCAAATTCAGACATGAAAAAGTTGTATTGCGAGGAATTTTTTTATTTTTTGGTCAGAGAAATTTCGTCAGCGGGAAAGTTGTGGATAAATAACCAAATTTAACTATACGATTCACCAAACATTTTTATCATGTTCGGTTTTTTTAAAAATCAAGTACAAAAGGGAACTATTGCCACTGCTCCGCGCCACGCCCGGTGCGCCGCCGGCCGTCTTCTATACATTTAGCGTGCAGTGTTTTAATGTTTTATACTGTTGTACTGTAATATTGTATATATTAAAGAAGTTTTCAAATATATTGTCTATGTAGAATTTTCAACAGTTTAGCACAACTTTTTTAGGACCAATTAGCTTTCAATATCATCCAAGATAAACTAAAGATAATTCTGCAAGTTAAATTAAACTTCCCAAATATATTTGTAAAATTACACTCAATTTATTGTCCCAGAAAATTAGTTTTATTGAGATGTTGCCTGATTTTATTTTTGTGAAGACTTTCGTTAGCCTACTTATTTTACAGTAGTAGCGAACTCTAACATTGGAATATTTTTGAGCAATAATTTTAATTAGGTACTAAACAAAAATGATTTTTGTCCATATTGTTTCATATCCTGAGAAATGTGTACTATTTGGAAACAAATTTACACCTACACATTGTCCAAGTACTTTGTTCGTCAAGTCCTCAATTACATTGTTTTCCTTTACACTAATATCATTAACTTTATATCTACACTATTCTCATCAAGCATAGCAGACGACTAGCGCGCTGCACACGCCGGGACTACTGTCGGGGAAATAAATATGTGCACTCGAGTTTGAGCCTAAATATCTCTTGAGATGAATTATCAGATTTTGTTGAGACAAAAATTAAATATAATCTGATTTAAATACATTTTACGTGGTAACGATAAAAAATTCCGTTTACCAGAAAAAATTTTATAGTTGAAAGATCCTAAAAAGTACCGATTTTTAAGAAACTCTGCTTTAACACTGAAGTTTAAAATTTAATTGTAAACAAACTACTAAGCCAATCTTTCTGAAATTGTTATGGCTTATTGGTAGGTTTATTGTTAACAGTTCCATGCATTTTAAAATTTTTACACACAATAGTCTTTATGGTGATGTTTATTTTTAAAACGTATGGTAACATCGTTAATAAGACGCTAAAAATGTCGTTCAAAATGCCATCGTGTTTGTCGTGACACAAGAAATAAAATAACACCAATATGACAGATTTATAATGTGAACAAAGATGTTTTTTAAATAGATATATATTTGTAAACAAAAATTACTACCGCGATAAAAAAATCTATTTACTACGGTAAAATCTATCGATTTACTTTAAGACATTTCCAACAATATACTAATACGACAATGTACTTCCAGAAAAACCTAAGTAATTTTTATACAAAAGTATTTTTACATTTAAACAAAGCCTATGTAAACAACACTGACTCGAAGCATAGCAGACGACCAGCGCGTTGCAGACGCCGGGACTAGGCTAGCGCCGCCATCTTTGTCCGTTTCTTCGGCTAGTCAGACTGCCACGCTCCTGCGCTCCGAGTAGCGCTTCTATTTTGTTATGTGTTCGCTGGGAGAGGGGGCCAAGGTCTACGAGGCAGCCATGAGTTACAAATTTCCTCCGCCAAGGTCGAAACGGTCCAGTGCATAGTCCTCCTCACGGGCCCCAAAAGGCGCGCGTGGCGCGATAAATTTACACCATTGCGTAGCAGAACAAAAGTAAAGAACAATTAACAAAACTGCTTTGCAAAAAATAAAGCATAGAAACAGATGTTAAAGGATAAATTTGTTCTGAAAATCCTCTGCGAGGCAAACGGCTCTGACGTCGCTGAACCTATGAGTTGCTGGCGGAAAGAGTAAGAAAAACAAGACTCACAGCCTTGTTCGGGGTCGTGAAAGTGACAACGAAACACTGAACTAGCCTACTATAAAAAAAACACTTGAACCATTGATCATGAGTCGTGACATTCGCCCGGTGGAAATAGTCACGGCTCAACCTCCCTCCCCAAAAGAGGACACTCCTCTCCAAAAGGGACAAACAAACAAGCCTCTCCCCCACTTCCTGAAAAGAGATTGACCTGAAAGACAACTCAAGTGTCTGTGGTGGGGAACGCCAAGGGACTTCCAAACTGAGGGGAAAACTCACCCCCAGGGTTTGCTCTGGCCAGAGCTGGAAAATTTTGTGAGGGAAATTCCTTCGCAGAACACAGGGGACAGGAGAAGTGATCAGGTTCTCTGGCCCAGTGCACTTTCCACCCAGACACAAGAGGAAAGAAAATTTCCTACGGAAGAGTTCCGCGGAAGGGCTTGAGATGAGAAATGTGCGCCCTCCGGAACACTTTTCCAGTCCGCGGATCTCCAAGCTCCGCCGTGACAGGCGTCAAAAACCTCAGGATGCGGTGGGGACCTGACCACCGATGACACAACTTTGCAGCTCTCTTGTCCACAGCCGAACTGGCTGGATGAGCTTTACAAAACACCAAATCCCCCACCTGGAAAGGGTTGTCTACTCTACCACGATTGTGCTTCCTCCGGACCAATTCCCTAGCTCTGATCAAGTTTCTCCTGGCCGCTTGCCAAGTTGCCTTGACATCAGCCGCACCAGGAGGTGGCAGAAGGTCGCCAATTCCCCACACATTCGCTAACGGGTTGTTAGGCGGATAGCCTAGAAACAGCTCGAAAGGGACCGCCTTGTGACTCTCATGGTGAGCAGTATTGAAAGCAAACTGAAGCCAAGGGAGTTCCTGATCCCAGGTGGTCTGCTTGTCAGCATGGAAAGCTATGAGAGCGGAACGAAGATTGCGATTGAACCTTTCAGCATGAGAAGGCTGTGGATAGTAAGGGGAAGTAGTCACATGGCGGATTCCGTGCCCAAAGCACATTCTTTTGAACAGATGGGAAACAAACTGTGTTCCGTTGTCGGAAACAATGGTGGCGGGTATTCCAAAATGTTGGAAGAGGTGTGTTCGAAGTACCTGCACGGTGAGCTGTGCAGTGGCATTCCTTAAGGGAAAAAGCCAACAAAACTTGGAGAAGGCATCCACACAAACAAGTAGGAACTTATTTCCTGACTTGCTACGCGGGAGAGGCCCTACATAGTCAATGAAAACCTTCTCCAAAGGTCTTTCCGCCACCTCAGATGACAACAAACCAAACTTAGAGTTTTGAGCGGGCTTGCTCAGTGAGCACGTTTGACAAGAACGCACCCTAGCAGCAAGATCCCGATCCATACCCTTCCAGATGAACATTTCCCTAACCTTCGCAATGGTCTTTTGGATACCTAGATGCCCACCCACAGGAGAAGAATGAAAATACTCAAAGACCATAGGGATTAGAAGACTAGGCAGCACAAATTTAGGTTTACCTCGCTGCCGAGCGCGACAGCAAAGGGCACCCTGGGACAGAAAATATGGGGGGTGGGCTCCCCCATTTTGAAGCTCACCAATGATCTTTGCCAGCTCAGGATCCTTCAGCTGATGGGGAATGAAATCAGAAAAGGCGAGTGGAAACTCCAAGAGCACGGCACAACCCGGTTGCTCTTGGTCAGAAGGGGGATCGTCGGGTGAATGGTACATCCTAGATAGTGTGTCCGCAATCACATTCTGAGTGCCTCGAACGTGTTGCACTTGGAACTTAAGGGACGATATTTGGACAACCCAACGACCAATTTTCCCAAGCTGGCGTGGATGTGCAAGAAGCCACGAGAGTGCCTGGTTGTCGGTTTCCAATAAAAACTCCTTGTGCTCCAAAAAGCGTCTGAATTTATTGACTCCAAACACGACAGCCAAACACTCGAGTTCATACACCGAAGAGCTTTTCTTTTCGCAGGGACTCAAAGTGCGTGAGGCGTACGCAATTGGCTGCCTAACACCATCCACCTCTTGTGACAACACAGCCGCAATTGCGACGGAGGAAGCATCTGTTTGCAAGACAAAGTTTTGATTGAAATCCGGCATCGCCAAAACAGGGGGCTGCATGATAGCCTCCTTGAGAAGGTCAAAAGACGTCTGCTGCGCTTCACCCCAGACAAACTTGGCGCCCTTCTTCCGAAGCTCATTGAGAGGAGCCGCCAATTCAGCAACATTGGGTATGAAGCGTCGGTAAAAACCTACCATGCCGATGAACCTAGCAATACCCTTGACATCTCTGGGAGGAGGAAACTCCCTGATAGCCTGGGTTCTAGCGGGGTCGATGCAGACGCCTCTATGAGAGATAAGATGACCAAGGAACGAAATTTCCGGCTTTGCAAAACTAACCTTGTCAGGATTCACGGTAAGGCCAGCCCTATTCAATCTACTCATGACTTCTTCAAGATGAATCAGGTGATCTTCGAAGCTCTCACTGTACACCAAGAGATCGTCGAGGTAATTGAACACAAACTTGAACTTGACATCATGAAAGATGGAATCAAGGAGTCTGGTGAGAGTCTGGGCCCCCACAGCAAGACCCATCGGAACTCTTGTGAACTGATACAAATTCCACGGAACGCAGAAAGCAGTGAGAGGTCGAGACTCAGGTTTCAAAGGAATCTGATGATAGGCCTGATTCAGATCAAAAACAGAAAAATACTTGGCCTTACCGAACCAATCAAACGCAGAATGCAAATCGGGGAGAGGCACAGAGTCGATTTCAATTTGCGCATTCAATTTGCGATAGTCCAAAACCATTCGGGACTTGCCATTGGGTTTTGGGACGAGAAAAGCTGGACTAGCGTAGCTCGAACGGGAAGGTTCAATGACACCATTTTCCAGAAGTTCGTCAATGATTTTTCTGAGAGTTTCCATTTTGGGTGGAGCTAATTTGTATGGGTGAGAGCGAACGGGACGGGTATCTGTTAGACGAATCTCGTACTCTAACAGGTTAGTGACTCCAAGCTTTGGCGTCAGCACATCTGGGAAACGAGAACACAAGGTTCTGATGGCTTCAGCCTCGCAAGTAGTCAGATGCCCTAACGGATCAATTGTTGGCTTGCTGGGTATCTCAGGCTCGACTACCGCAGCACCACCACCAATTTCATCAGCAAAAGATATTAATACCCGCCTCGCAAATCGGAAAAAACACTGACCTCTGCCTAAATCCAAAATTAGGCCAGTGTGCTTGATAAAATCCGCTCCCAAAATGACAGGGAAACAAAGGTCCTTAGCCACCCAAAAACTCCAAACCCAAGAAAAATGTTCAATTTTGAACTTGAAACGGGCTTCATAGATGATGGGAAGGGGTGAATTTGACGCAGTCCAGCAGATAGGGGTTTTTCGCTCAACTTGCTTGATAAGCCCAGACGATTCAAGTTTTTCAAAAAGGGACAAGGAAATGAGGCAACGGGCTGACCCAGAATCCACTAGGGCCTTCTGCACCGTGGAACCTATGAAGATGTTGAGACGTGGGCAAGTTGAGCGCGCCGCTTTCACGCCCATGGAAGCAAGGCCCGCAATCCCCCGCAGCAGAGGCTCGGTCACAGGCACAACACTCCCAGAAGGGGAGGCAACAGAAACATTAACTGACTTTAATTTAGACTTTGACTTACTTGAAAAAACATTCAAATTATTGCCCTTTACATTATCACCAACAACCTCACAGGAAGGATTGGGCAATTTTTCCTCCTGTGAGCAAACTAGTTTTTTGGACCACGTCCAAAATTTCCACCTTGACGGCAATGCCGCCGAATGTGACCTGGTTGCCCACAACCAAAACAAACAACAGGTTGCCTCTGCCACTGCGGCGGTTCAGGACCCAACCCCACGGGTGCTACGACAGCATGATGACCAGCTAGGGGAAGATGCCCCGCCGCTTGGTCTCTCTGAAAATCAGCGTCCTGGACAGATCTCGAAAGGATGGAAAGTCTGTCCAGATCCGCAAAAGATGAAGGCCGTGGTGCAAAAACCAGACGGGAGCGTTCCTCAGGCTTCAACCCCTGAAGCACAATGTCAATGAGCTCAAGCTCACTGATCCCCAAACGCAAGACCCTTTCCACCGTGCGAATGTCCCCCACGTACTGGCTGAGAGACTCGGCTGGCTGCTGAGGACGAAAAACTCTCTCAACTTTCAGCTTCTCCATGACCCGACGGGGCATGAAAAGCTCCAAAACTTCTTTTTGAAAAACATCAAAGGTGACGCCTCTGCGCAAACAATCAAGCAATCTGTCCCCCAACGGTTTCAGACAGTATGGAGCAATGAGTTCCATCAAAGTTGCGTCTGACATGCCAGGGTATTCACGCATGCGCAAAACACTCTCCAGAAAAAAACAAAGACCATTCACATCTAACCCGTCCACCGGCCGGAAACCACTCAGGACAGAGGCAAGGGGATGGGGAAGTTTGCCAAAGGAGTTAGAGATGGAAGGGGAACTATGAACTTGAGAAGGAAAGGGAGATGGGGACTGGACATTCAGCGTAGCCGCAGCCAAGGTGGACGTGTGAGAGGGGGACGGTGTGACATTTGCATTTGACATTTGAACATTTGCAGGCAACTGGAGCAGTGTACTTGGCGTAGGCGGAGCCTGGGGGGTACCCACTGGAGCCACAACTTCAACAACAGACCTTGGCACTTCGTTTGAAATTTCCAAAGAACGGTTGTCTTCAAAAATTTCAACTTTCTCTTTGACAGACTTTCCTGCCTTAATACTCTCCAAAATACCTTCCAGCTCAAGGATTCTGGCCTCCACCCAACTCTTGTCTTCATCCTGGATTTCAGGTTGCCCCAAAACCAAGAGTAGACGCTTACGCCAGTGCGTCAGCTGTGTGATAGCCGAACCCTTAGCTGAGCCCATAGGCAAACTACTCCAACTATTAATTTCCCCACTTAGCTCTTCCATCCTCTCTTTACATGCCTCCAGTTCCTCATCCAAACTGAGCGACTCAACCCAAGCTTGAGGCATGCTAGCAATTTGTCTGAACTGTGTACGCAAAGTGCGTACATCAGTTCCAGGAGTCTCCCCCCGGGACCGCACCTCGTACACCAGCTCCGGCTTCCTCAAATATTCCGGCACAATTGACGCCATACCGAGTCTCAACCAGCACTTGACTCAAAATAACAGCCAACAAAATTTTTTCACAAAACAAACACAGAAATTTAATTCCTAAGGCTTCAGGACGTTGATGCCTACGCACCTGATGGGGCCCAAAAGAAGAACCTGCCCATTCATACCGCAAGTACCGCAAGAAAAAACAACAACAAATGACCCACGAACGTACACACACACAAACATACACCGATACATACACTAGACAACACCTAACACTTGTGTGATGGGGTGTACACACAACCTTTTTTTTTTTTTTTTTGACACATGACCATGCTTTTGACACTCTTGCTCCCGAAGGATGCAAGTCATTACCACCGATTCCACCCGGTGCCTCGGCCAAAGGGCGAGCTCCTAATAAAATGTGTTTACGCCCCACCACAACAACAACAAGACCTTTTTCCAAAACTGCCAGGCCAGAACATTTCCAAGAAACCAATCCATCCACGGCTCTTCAAAACAGAACGCGGACAGTGATCGCATCTCTAAGTATCCGAGTCGTGAAACCAAGTTTCACGACAAGGCACCCAGGACGCAACCCACTAACCACGCTCTGCTACCAGATGAACCATGCCCTCGCGCCTGCACCCAGACTAACGAAAAGGAAGCGTGATCCATGCGCAGGCCCGAGGAGCGGCTCACAAAACTTTACTTAACAAAATGAGAACCATGGATGGAGGCTCAAGAACAACACGCCATTTGAGAGAAACGAGCTGTAATTAACCATTTAAAAGAATAACACAACAACAATAATTAACAATAATACATGAATTAAATACTCTCAATTAAACTTTAAAAAATTTTGATACCCGTTTACCCTACTAACTTACAATTATTTCATTAATCATTTTCAAATAGGCTAAATTTCAAAAATAAATCTTACTAGCTTTTACCTTTCAAAAAAACTTTTAAATTAACAAATTACAACAATGATATATATAATGACTCTTATAATAAATTCATTTTATCTGGTAACTATAGAAACTTTAGGGGCCCCAAATTAGAATTCAATAGAATATTTAATAAAATTATAAAATTTAAAAAAGATCAACAAGTAGCCTAAAGAATTAAAATTTAAAAAGAATAACAATTAATAAACTATGTATAGGCCTATAACAATAATAATTTCAAATAGTCTCTTGGGTTGCTTTTTTTTTATAAATAAAATCAAAAAACATAACGACAGTGGGTAACTTGCGGTAGTGCGGTTGGGTTTTGGGCCAGGTCTAGAAGTTCAGCACCGGAGGGGGAACCAAGCAGGGCGGAGAGGGGGCCAAGGTCTACGAGGCAGCCATGAGTTACAAATTTCCTCCGCCAAGGTCGAAACGGTCCAGTGCATAGTCCTCCTCACGGGCCCCAAAAGGCGCGCGTGGCGCGATAAATTTACACCATTGCGTAGCAGAACAAAAGTAAAGAACAATTAACAAAACTGCTTTGCAAAAAATAAAGCATAGAAACAGATGTTAAAGGATAAATTTGTTCTGAAAATCCTCTGCGAGGCAAACGGCTCTGACGTCGCTGAACCTATGAGTTGCTGGCGGAAAGAGTAAGAAAAACAAGACTCACAGCCTTGTTCGGGGTCGTGAAAGTGACAACGAAACACTGAACTAGCCTACTATAAAAAAAACACTTGAACCATTGATCATGAGTCGTGACATTCGCCCGGTGGAAATAGTCACGGCTCAATCTACATCGCCAACATTTTCTGTCCCGTTCCCAGCTCCACTTCCCGAAGGAGATCCTAACGGGGGAATCGTAGAGCACTTGAAAGGTGCAGGTGGCGGAGATGTCCTCACGTTTTTCGGTGGTGGCGACCTCTTAAGTTTGGAGCTTCGGACAAAAGGGCTCTGCTCCACTTCAAACGAATTTACTTGCTCATTTGAGCTCCTCTTCAATGATGTGTTTGGGGTATTTTTATCAAAACTCATCGTGTTTTCTCCAGCGCATCGTGCGGCAAGGAGCGGCCCGGAATCAGTCAGGAACGGGTATACCCTCGGGGACAAAAACCCCTACCCCGGTTCCCCGGGGCCCGACCTCCGTTTGCCCAGCACCGGATACCTGACGTGCCGGGGGTCGCCCGTCGCAATGCAGAGCCCGACCTCTGCATCCATGCCGCACTCCCTGACCAAGGACCGAAGTGGCTGGTTTCTCACGACCCACTGAGAATACCCATCGGCAGTGCAGAGCACACATCAACCCCTGCAACACAACAGGGGCACTCCCAGGGACTCCCAGTGAGTTCGTCGGTCACCCTTTTAGTCGCCTCTTACGACAAGCCCGAGAAGGCTGCGGTCCTATTCTAACCCGGTACCGCACGGGGGTTACAAATTCTACTTATACTACTACAAATAATAATAATACTATGTGGAGTTTTTAATACCGGTTTGTGCGAGTAATCCTAGTGAAGGTATGGAGGGCTGAAAGTCAAGGTCATGGGGCTGTGGAAGGGGAGGGAGAAGACGGCTGGTACGTGGTGGCGTGCTAACCCCCCCCCCCCCGCCATCACCACCACCGCACAGTCACGCCAGTACCTCCCGCCTCCCGCCAGTCAGTAGTCGTCTGTCATTGTAACGGCTTTTGTTTGGTTTTTATTAGAACGATTCAAGTAGTCGCAAGTGTTACAGCTATGCACGTGTTATTAATTACGTGATGGTTAACTAATAATGTTCAGTCTGTCATTGTGGTTATGGCTCAGAAGTGTTTAATTTGTGACGGAGCAGTTGAAAATGATTTGTGTTACGTGCGAGAAAAAGGGATAGTTGGATTATGCAAGGCAAGTGAATTAAGGAAGGATGGTAAAGGATAAGTGTTTAGAAGTGAGACAAGTGGTGTTGTTCATAAATCATGCAGAAGAGATTATGTAAGAAGTGACTTAATAAAGAAGTTTTAAAGGAAGCCCTTTTACATCAGCCTTCAACATCACGTGATGTCCCGTCCTTGTGTTCAGGTCAGCCAAACTTTGAATTTAAAACAAAATGTTTTTTTGCACAGAAACATATGACGAAGAAAAGGAGAGTAAGAAACCTTATTCTAAGCGTAAAACAGTTTTTAATGTTCGCACAACATCTTTTCTAGATTCAATTATTGCTCATGGACAGAAAAGGAACGATAAGTGGGGAATGGTGTAATTCGGCGTATCTACACTGTTGGTGATCTACACGCAGTAGATGCAATATATCATAATGATTGTTACAAAAAGTTCTTTTTGAATGTAAAACCTTCAAAAAGAAAAGTAGGACGCCCTCCAGATAAAGGAATTTCAGAGGTCATGGAAGAAATATATGAATACATTGATGGAAATGATAAGTGCCAATTCTCCATAGACGAGTTGTTGGAACAAGTTACGGTAGAACCACCACATGTGAAGACAGTCAAAGAGAGACTGTTGGAAAAATATGGAGATCGTATTGTTATCAGTACAATACGCACCAGAAAAACTGTAATAACCTTTTGTTCTGTTGGTGATAGAATATTGAGCGATTCCTGGTACACTACAAGGTGTAAAGAAAAACATGCAGAACGTGAGAGAATTGTACGAAAAGCTGCAGAGATTATTTTAGACGACGTTGAAGCAATGCCTTACGACAACGGTTTCTATCCTCCCTCACATTCCTTTTGCAATGAGGCTGAAGATTTAACACCTCAATCTCTTAAAGTATTCTTAGACGGCATTGCAAAGAAAAAGAGGTCGAAAGAGGTAGTCGGAAGAAAGATTACAGCTTTAGCACATGCACTTATTGCTATTATTCGCCCTCGATGCTTTATATCCCCAATTTTGACAAGCATTGCTTTGTTTATATACAGAAAATTTAGATCAAAGCAGTTAGTATCTCTTCTTTATAGTTTGGGATTTTGTGTCTCTTACCACGATGCTCAGCAGCTGGGGTTCTCCAACATCCACCACCCGCAAGAGTCTATCTCAAGTGAATCTCTTTTGTCAGTATATTTTTGACAATGCGGACTTTAACATATCCACTGTTGATGGCTGAAACACCTTCCACAGCATGGGAGGTATCAAATGCGTTACACCAGCTCACACTCATCTTTCATCAAGTAAAGTCAAAAGATTGAAGTAAATTCCCCCCCAGGATGAAGTAGGCCAGCTTGGAGTTCTAGAGCTAGAAGCATTTGATAGTATAGGATGCAACTCGTTGCAACAAATCACCATTGAAGACTTGAGCGAGCTGAATCCCATCCCTTCTGACATATTCAGACCCAGTCTTCAAGACATCCTGTGGATGAGCGGTAAGTGGCTCGGGGAGGTGAGGTCCGCTACGGAGGTTAAACCCATTCCTGAGTGGAAGGCTTTAATGCAATTGACGAGTGAAGACATTAATACAGAAAGAAGTTCGGTCACATTTCTCTCGTTTATCAACTCACCACCTAATGAGTATAGCACTGTTCACACAGCATTACAGTACGCTAGTAAAAGTTGTCAGAGTATAGGGGCCACTTTGTGTTTCGTAACATTCGACCAGACTTTATTTCTAAAGGCAAGAGAAATCACGTCTGGGACAGTTGTTGTGAGACTTGGAGGGTTTCACACCCTTATGTCGTTCATGGGGTGCATTGGTCATGCTATGGCTGGATCTGGATTAAAAGAGGTGCTTTGTCAGGTGTGGTTCAGCTAATTCAGTTGACAAGATGTTAATAGGGCACGCCTACAGCCGAGCTGTTAGAGGTCATTTACTTGTCCAAGTAGTGTTAGCCCAACTTGTTCTAGAAGGCGCAAATGTCTCAGAGGATGAGAAAATGGAGATGTTGATTATGTTGAACAAGATGGATGAACTTACTCCACAAGAAGTTGAGAATAATGGTTTCTTGATGTCAACTATAATCAAGTCTTCTGATTGGGTGTTCGTCTTGTGTAACTGAAGGTATACTTTAGGTTAGTTGAGCTTTAACATCATATGAACGTAGCTGCAGTTAATGGTTAGTTGACAGCAGGCTACCTTAATCTGTTAATAGTGATTTTGTGGTAGCCTTGTGGTCAGTTGAGCGTTGACATCTTGAATTTAGCTGTAGAAAATTTAAAGTAGTCTTCTGATTGGGTGTTCTTCTTGTGTAACTGAAGGTATACTTATGGTTAGTTGAGCTTCAACACTATGAACGTAGCTGCAGTTAATCGAGAGTGGTGGTCTGGCTAGTTGACAGCAGGCACTCTTAATCTGATAATAATGATTTTTTGGTAGCCTTGTGGTCAGTTGAGCGTTGACATCTTGAATTTAGCTGTAGAAAATTTAAAGTAGTCTTCTGATTGGGTGTTCTTCTTGTGTAACTGAAGGTATACTTTAGGTTAGTTGAGCTTTAACACCATATGAACGTAGCTGCAGTTAATGGTTAGTTGACAGCAGGCTACCTTAATCTGTTAATAGTGATTTTGTGGTAGCCTTGTGGCCAGTTGAGCGTTGACATCTTGAATTTAGCTGTCAAAAATTTAAAGTAGTCTTCTGATTGGGTGTTCTTCTTGTGTAACTGAAGGTATACTTTTGGTTAGTTGAGCTTTAACACCATGAATGTAGCTGCAGTTAATGGTTAGTTGACAGCAGGCTACCTTAATCTGTTAATAGTGATTTTGTGGTATCCATGTGGTCAGTTGAGCGTTGACATCTTGAATTTAGCTGTAGAAAATTTAAAGTAGTCTTCTGATTGGGTGTTCTTCTAGTGTAACTGAAGGTATATGTATGGTTAGTTGAACTTCAACACTATGAACGTAGCTGCAGTTAATCGAGAGTGGTGTTCTGGCTAGTTGACAGAAGGCACTCTTAATCTGATAATAATGATTTTGTGGTAGCCTTGTGACCAGTTGAGCGTTGACATCTTGAATTTAGCTGTAGAAAATTTAAAGTAGTCTTCTGATTGGGTGTTCTTCTTGTGTAACTGAAGGTATACTTATGGTTAGTTGAGCTTCAACACTATGAACGTAGCTTCAGTTAATCGAGAGTGGTGTTCTGGCTAGTTGACATCAGGCACCCTTAATCTGATAATAGTGATTTTGTGGTAGCCTTGTGGTCAGTTGAGCGATCTTGAATTTAGCTGTAGAAAATTTAAAGTAGTCTTCTGATTGGGTGTTCTTATTGTGTTCTAGTTGTGTAACTGAAGGTATACTTATGGTTAGTTGAGCTTCAACACTATGAACGTAGCTGCAGTTAATCCAGAAAGGTGTTCTGGCTAGTTGACAGCAGGCACCCTTAATCTGATAATAGTGATTTTGGTGTAGTCTTGTGGTCAATTGAGCGTTGACATCTTGAATATAGCTGTAGAAAATTTAAAGTAGTCTTCTGATTGGGTGTTCTTCTTGTGTAACTGAAGGTATACTTATGGTTAGTTGAGCAACACTATGAACGTAGCTGCAGTTAATCGAGAGTGGTGGTCTGGCTAGTTGACAGCAGGCACTCTTAATCTGATAATAATGATTTTTTGGTAGCCTTGTGGTCAGTTGAGCGTTGACATCTTGAATTTAGCTGTAGAAAATTTAAAGTAGTCTTCTGATTGGGTGTTCTTCTTGTGTAACTGAAGGTATACTTTAGGTTAGTTGAGCTTTAACACCATATGAACGTAGCTGCAGTTAATGGTTAGTTGACAGCAGGCTACCTTAATCTGTTAATAGTGATTTTGTGGTAGCCTTGTGGCCAGTTGAGCGTTGACATCTTGAATTTAGCTGTCAAAAATTTAAAGTAGTCTTCTGATTGGGTGTTCTTCTTGTGTAACTGAAGGTATACTTTTGGTTAGTTGAGCTTTAACACCATGAATGTAGCTGCAGTTAATGGTTAGTTGACAGCAGGCTACCTTAATCTGTTAATAGTGATTTTGTGGTATCCATGTGGTCAGTTGAGCGTTGACATCTTGAATTTAGCTGTAGGAAATTTAAAGTAGTCTTCTGATTGGGTGTTCTTCTAGTGTAACTGAAGGTATACTTATGGTTAGTTGAGCTTCAACACTATGAACGTAGCTGCAGTTAATCCAGAAAGGTGTTCTGGCTAGTTGACAGCAGGCACCCTTAATCTGATAATAGTGATTTTGGTGTAGTCTTGTGGTCAATTGAGCGTTGACATCTTGAATATAGCTGTAGAAAATTTAAAGTAGTCTTCTGATTGGGTGTTCTTCTTGTGTAACTGAAGGTATACTTATGGTTAGTTGAGCTTCAACACTATGAACGTAGCTGCAGTTAATCGAGAGTGGTGGTCTGGCTAGTTGACAGCAGGCACTCTTAATCTGATAATAATGATTTTTTGGTAGCCTTGTGGTCAGTTGAGCGTTGACATCTTGAATTTTGCTGTCAAAAATTTAAAGTAGTCTTCTGATTGGGTGTTCTTCTTGTGTAACTGAAGGTATACTTTAGGTTAGTTGAGCTTTAACACCATATGAACGTAGCTGCAGTTAATGGTTAGTTGACAGCAGGCTACCTTAATCTGTTAATAGTGATTTTGTGGTAGCCTTGTGGTCAGTTGAGCATTGACATCTTGAATTTAGCTGTAGGAAATTTAAAGTAGTCTTCTGATTGGGTGTTCTTCTAGTGTAACTGAAGGTATATGTATGGTTAGTTGAACTTCTACACTATGAACGTAGCTGCAGTTAATCGAGAGTGGTGTTCTTGCTAGTTGACAGAAGGCACTCTTAATCTGATAATAATGATTTTGTGGTAGCCTTGTGACCAGTTGAGCGTTGACATCTTGAATTTAGCTGTAAAAATTTAAAGTAGTCTTCTGATTGGGTGTTCTTCTTGTGTAACTGAAGGTATACTTATGGCTAGTTGAGCTTTAACACTATGAACGTAGCTTCAGTTAATCGAGAGTGGTGTTCTGGCTAGTTGACATCAGGCACCCTTAATCTGATAATAGTGATTTTGTGGTAGCCTTGTGGTCAGTTGAGCGATCTTGAATTTAGCTGTAGAAAATTTAAAGTAGTCTTCTGATTGGGTGTTCTTATTGTGTTCTAGTTGTGTAACTGAAGGTATACTTATGGTTAGTTGAGCTTCAACACTATGAACGTAGCTGCAGTTAATCCAGAAAGGTGTTCTGGCTAGTTGACAGCAGGCACCCTTAATCTGATAATAGTGATTTTGGTGTAGTCTTGTGGTCAATTGAGCGTTGACATCTTGAATATAGCTGTAGAAAATTTAAAGTAGTCTTCTGATTGGGTGTTCTTCTTGTGTAACTGAAGGTATACTTATGGTTAGTTGAGCTTCAACACTATGAACGTAGCTGCAGTTAATCGAGAGTGGTGGTCTGGCTAGTTGACAGCAGGCACTCTTAATCTGATAATAATGATTTTTTGGTAGCCTTGTGGTCAGTTGAGCGTTGACATCTTGAATTTTGCTGTCAAAAATTTAAAGTAGTCTTCTGATTGGGTGTTCTTCTTGTGTAACTGAAGGTATACTTTAGGTTAGTTGAGCTTTAACACCATATGAACGTAGCTGCAGTTAATGGTTAGTTGACAGCAGGCTACCTTAATCTGTTAATAGTGATTTTGTGGTAGCCTTGTGGTCAGTTGAGCATTGACATCTTGAATTTAGCTGTAGGAAATTTAAAGTAGTCTTCTGATTGGGTGTTCTTCTAGTGTAACTGAAGGTATATGTATGGTTAGTTGAACTTCAACACTATGAACGTAGCTGCAGTTAATCGAGAGTGGTGTTCTGGCTAGTTGACAGAAGGCACTCTTAATCTGATAATAATGATTTTGTGGTAGCCTTGTGACCAGTTGAGCGTTGACATCTTGAATTTAGCTGTAGAAAATTTAAAGTAGTCTTCTGATTGGGTGTTCTTCTTGTGTAACTGAAGGTATACTTATGGTTAGTTGAGCTTCAACACTATGAACGTAGCTTCAGTTAATCGAGAGTGGTGTTCTGGCTAGTTGACATCAGGCACCCTTAATCTGATAATAGTGATTTTGTGGTAGCCTTGTGGTCAGTTGAGCGATCTTGAATTTAGCTGTAGAAAATTTAAAGTAGTCTTCTGATTGGGTGTTCTTATTGTGTTCTAGTTGTGTAACTGAAGGTATACTTATGGTTAGTTGAGCTTCAACACTATGAACGTAGCTGCAGTTAATCCAGAAAGGTGTTCTGGCTAGTTGACAGCAGGCACCCTTAATCTGATAATAGTGATTTTGGTGTAGTCTTGTGGTCAATTGAGCGTTGACATCTTGAATATAGCCGTAGAAAATTTAAAGTAGTCTTCTGATTGGGTGTTCTTCTTGTGTAACTGAAGGTATACTTATGGTTAGTTGAGCTTCAACACTATGAACGTAGCTGCAGTTAATCGAGAGTGGTGGTCTGGCTAGTTGACAGCAGGCACTCTTAATCTGATAATAATGATTTTTTGGTAGCCTTGTGGTCAGTTGAGCGTTGACATCTTGAATTTTGCTGTCAAAAATTTAAAGTAGTCTTCTGATTGGGTGTTCTTCTTGTGTAACTGAAGGTATACTTTAGGTTAGTTGAGCTTTAACACCATATGAACGTAGCTGCAGTTAATGGTTAGTTGACAGCAGGCTACCTTAATCTGTTAATAGTGATTTTGTGGTAGCCTTGTGGTCAGTTGAGCATTGACATCTTGAATTTAGCTGTAGGAAATTTAAAGTAGTCTTCTGATTGGGTGTTCTTCTAGTGTAACTGAAGGTATATGTATGGTTAGTTGAACTTCAACACTATGAACGTAGCTGCAGTTAATCGAGAGTGGTGTTCTGGCTAGTTGACAGAAGGCACTCTTAATCTGATAATAATGATTTTGTGGTAGCCTTGTGACCAGTTGAGCGTTGACATCTTGAATTTAGCTGTAGAAAATTTAAAGTAGTCTTCTGATTGGGTGTTCTTCTTGTGTAACTGAAGGTATACTTATGGTTAGTTGAGCTTCAACACTATGAACGTAGCTTCAGTTAATCGAGAGTGGTGTTCTGGCTAGTTGACATCAGGCACCCTTAATCTGATAATAGTGATTTTGTGGTAGCCTTGTGGTCAGTTGAGCGATCTTGAATTTAGCTGTAGAAAATTTAAAGTAGTCTTCTGATTGGGTGTTCTTATTGTGTTCTAGTTGTGTAACTGAAGGTATACTTATGGTTAGTTGAGCTTCAACACTATGAACGTAGCTGCAGTTAATCCAGAAAGGTGTTCTGGCTAGTTGACAGCAGGCACCCTTAATCTGATAATAGTGATTTTGGTGTAGTCTTGTGGTCAATTGAGCGTTGACATCTTGAATATAGCCGTAGAAAATTTAAAGTAGTCTTCTGATTGGGTGTTCTTCTTGTGTAACTGAAGGTATACTTATGGTTAGTTGAGCTTCAACACTATGAACGTAGCTGCAGTTAATCGAGAGTGGTGGTCTGGCTAGTTGACAGCAGGCACTCTTAATCTGATAATAATGATTTTTTGGTAGCCTTGTGGTCAGTTGAGCGTTGACATCTTGAATTTTGCTGTCAAAAATTTAAAGTAGTCTTCTGATTGGGTGTTCTTCTTGTGTAACTGAAGGTATACTTTAGGTTAGTTGAGCTTTAACACCATATGAACGTAGCTGCAGTTAATGGTTAGTTGACAGCAGGCTACCTTAATCTGTTAATAGTGATTTTGTGGTAGCCTTGTGGTCAGTTGAGCATTGACATCTTGAATTTAGCTGTAGGAAATTTAAAGTAGTCTTCTGATTGGGTGTTCTTCTAGTGTAACTGAAGGTATATGTATGGTTAGTTGAACTTCAACACTATGAACGTAGCTGCAGTTAATCGAGAGTGGTGTTCTGGCTAGTTGACAGAAGGCACTCTTAATCTGATAATAATGATTTTGTGGTAGCCTTGTGACCAGTTGAGCGTTGACATCTTGAATTTAGCTGTAGAAAATTTAAAGTAGTCTTCTGATTGGGTGTTCTTCTTGTGTAACTGAAGGTATACTTATGGTTAGTTGAGCTTCAACACTATGAACGTAGCTTCAGTTAATCGAGAGTGGTGTTCTGGCTAGTTGACATCAGGCACCCTTAATCTGATAATAGTGATTTTGTGGTAGCCTTGTGGTCAGTTGAGCGATCTTGAATTTAGCTGTAGAAAATTTAAAGTAGTCTTCTGATTGGGTGTTCTTATTGTGTTCTAGTTGTGTAACTGAAGGTATACTTATGGTTAGTTGAGCTTCAACACTATGAACGTAGCTGCAGTTAATCCAGAAAGGTGTTCTGGCTAGTTGACAGCAGGCACCCTTAATCTGATAATAGTGATTTTGGTGTAGTCTTGTGGTCAATTGAGCGTTGACATCTTGAATATAGCTGTAGAAAATTTAAAGTAGTCTTCTGATTGGGTGTTCTTCTTGTGTAACTGAAGGTATACTTATGGTTAGTTGAGCTTCAACACTATGAACGTAGCTGCAGTTAATCGAGAGTGGTGGTCTGGCTAGTTGACAGCAGGCACTCTTAATCTGATAATAATGATTTTTTGGTAGCCTTGTGGTCAGTTGAGCGTTGACATCTTGAATTTTGCTGTCAAAAATTTAAAGTAGTCTTCTGATTGGGTGTTCTTCTTGTGTAACTGAAGGTATACTTTAGGTTAGTTGAGCTTTAACACCATATGAACGTAGCTGCAGTTAATGGTTAGTTGACAGCAGGCTACCTTAATCTGTTAATAGTGATTTTGTGGTAGCCTTGTGGTCAGTTGAGCATTGACATCTTGAATTTAGCTGTAGGAAATTTAAAGTAGTCTTCTGATTGGGTGTTCTTCTAGTGTAACTGAAGGTATATGTATGGTTAGTTGAACTTCAACACTATGAACGTAGCTGCAGTTAATCGAGAGTGGTGTTCTGGCTAGTTGACAGAAGGCACTCTTAATCTGATAATAATGATTTTGTGGTAGCCTTGTGACCAGTTGAGCGTTGACATCTTGAATTTAGCTGTAGAAAATTTAAAGTAGTCTTCTGATTGGGTGTTCTTCTTGTGTAACTGAAGGTATACTTATGGTTAGTTGAGCTTCAACACTATGAACGTAGCTTCAGTTAATCGAGAGTGGTGTTCTGGCTAGTTGACATCAGGCACCCTTAATCTGATAATAGTGATTTTGTGGTAGCCTTGTGGTCAGTTGAGCGATCTTGAATTTAGCTGTAGAAAATTTAAAGTAGTCTTCTGATTGGGTGTTCTTATTGTGTTCTAGTTGTGTAACTGAAGGTATACTTATGGTTAGTTGAGCTTCAACACTATGAACGTAGCTGCAGTTAATCCAGAAAGGTGTTCTGGCTAGTTGACAGCAGGCACCCTTAATCTGATAATAGTGATTTTGGTGTAGTCTTGTGGTCAATTGAGCGTTGACATCTTGAATATAGCTGTAGAAAATTTAAAGTAGTCTTCTGATTCGGCATTACTCTATCTCTCTTAAGTTTGTTAAGTATTCCACAATCACAGAAAATTAATTTATTAAAGTTGAGCTCCAGTATCCTAAATCTGGATGTATTTGGACCAGAAATGTCTTCTAGGCAGTTAAGACCAAGCACCATAATTCTAATCGTGATGACTCGGGTGGTGTCATTTAGTTAGTTAAGCCTGGCACCCTTAACCTGGCTGTAATGAATCCAGAGTAGTCCTCTGACAGGTCAGTTGGGCACTGACACCTGGAACTCCGCATCTACATATAAGAATTAAAGCTATAATCATTGTAAAAAGAACAATCTGTTGATTTGTCCGATCTTCTAACGAAATTCTTTGACCGTAAGAAGTGAAGGAAACAGGGTAGTGAATGAGTGTGAATAAGTAATTATCAGAGCCTAAAATAAGCAGGGACACTAATTGGGCTTTCAGTCACAAAGCATCTTTATGAAAATATCTGTTTTTAAAATATACAACAGAACTTCATTTAAATTAAAAAAAGAGTTTAATACTTTTCTACCATATTCCAGAAGTCTGGCAAATTTGCTTTAGCGACAACAAATAGGGTTCTTAGAAGTTGTTTTGAGTTTAAATAAACAAACCACAATTTGACAAACAATTTTATTTTAAAACCACTAACGCCTTTAAAACAAGGCTAATTTTACAAAACAAACACGTATTTACAAATGCTTTACAGATTAAATACACCCGTTAATCACTAGTTACATATATATATATATAAATAATATTTAGGTATATATATTTTGTATGAATTTCATTTTAACCAAAGTTGATACACTTTCTTAGACATTTTTAGTGCCAAAAATTAAAGACATAGGCGTTTTTAGTCATGACCATTTTTTAAATGTTTCATTCAAATACAAAGCAACATTTTACCATAACCCACTTCCATTGGGCACATCACATTCTTAAATGTGGGTTTAGTTATGGAAGTGTTTTGTTAGTGTGCTACTGTTGACCACAGAAAAGAAATTCTGGATCATGATGTTTGTCTTTTGATCACCAATTAATTATGATCTCAAAGAAAAGGGACTGTTTTATAGCAACAAAAAGTTTGGACATTGGAAAAAAATTTCATTATATAAAAAAAATAACTCTTACTTATAAATCATTGATTTATAGCTTGGTCCTTTAATATCTGATTGAATTACCATGAACTGTTGATGAGTTGTAAATCAAATGTGACAACTGAGGTATTATTCAGATGCTTTATCTACAGGGATGTCTCCTGGCTGTAGAGGCAAAACCTTAAATCAAAATCACTAACCAGATCTTAGGATTCGCATAAACACTCTTTGTTCATCAACGCAGTAGTAGTATTCAGCTCATACAAAAGAGGCTGAATGATAGTTTAAAAGTTTCAAAACAACTACCAACCAAGGCTATAACTAAAAAAAGTTCATTGCCTCCATTGGTCTCTTAAAAGTTTTATACAAATTTTCAGCTTTGAATAAAATGTTAAAAGTAAATGCATCGTTGGCACTCATGTACAACTTTCTTACAGTTAATTTCATTATAAAATTTAGATAAAGAAGATAGGTTTTTCTGGCTGGCGATTTCAGATGCAACATTTTAAATATCAATGTTGCACGAGTCTTTAAGGTACAGAAATTTCTTTACCAATTTTGGCAGCTAGGAAACCGCTTGTACTTGACCCTTATGTATCCAGTGGGTGCTGATAAAAACCACTGTATTCAGCAGCTAGGAAAACTCGCCTCAACCACTAACAAGTGAATTCAGTCAATCTCATTTGAATAATCGTTATGACCATATCACAAAAGCTACAAAATTAACAGTTTTAACTCTCTACAGTAACTGCATTATATATATTTTTTTTTATTTCTGCATCTACCAAACCATGTAATGAAAATGAAAATTTTGAATCATCTTCAAATCAAACTAGTCCTTAACCACTGCTTTAGGTTCAATAGCAAGAAAATAATTGTACGCTAAATGAGGTAGTTTGTCCATATTCAGGTAAAAATTGCAGTTTAAATGCATTGTACAACTATTTAATAATAATAATATTTTTAACACTTATTTAAACCTACTGTTGAACTTTGTTTGTTGCCTGTATATTGGTCCCTACAGATTTGTACATTTATTTCTTCTGGTTATATATTAGCAAAAAATATAAAGTCATTACTTTTTGTAATTTTTTGACTGAAGACAAGTTAATCAAATGTGGTTGTTCATCAAAGTTGCAAGGGTCAATTTTCATTAGAGGTGATTTTCCTTAGCAAAGTAAGGTCAATTACAATTTGTTAATGCAATGGGTTTATGATGACAACAATTACCGACATAGTATAGTAAGGTACAGCACTATTTCAAGACTGCCGCTAGCATCACTGGGGCAGTGGGTTTGATGTGGTGAGTCGTTGCAGTACCAGAAGTCAGTCTACATCAAGCGCAAGCGTAAGATTTGTGTTAATATCTCTCTCATGAGACTTGAGCAGTCAAGCTAAATAAAATACGTGTAAGAAACAATTACATGAATAATCGAGTAAGGAATTGTATGATAAGTAAGAATTATTACACTCTTCCTTTATCCTATATTTGGCTGTTAGTGAAACTTTATTGTATTATTACTTCATACTATATTTGGCAAGATATCATTTTAATCTTTTTTTTACATTATTTTAAATCCTATACTCTTATATGAGCAATGTGTGCTTGTATGTATGCTTGCACAAAGATCTCGAAAACAGCTTTGACGATTTCCTTCACATGTTTTAAATCATTTATATCTGGCCTAAAAACGTGTTTACTGCAGGTGAAAATGCCAACCAAAATCTAATTGCATAAAAAAGTGAAATTGAAAGTAAATATTTTTTAACATTGGCTTTGTGGGTTGCCAGTAACCATGTTGGTTGAACAAGGTTGAACTAAAAAATAACCAGGAAAAAGTAAACAAAAGACTTGCCACATGTGTTGATAACAAGCTATTTACAATATACTAGCAAATTAAAAAATAAAGTACAAAGGGAAAAACAAGTTAGGCTACTATTGAGCAAAGATTACACTAAAAATTACTCGATATAGGGGTAAAAAGAAAATAAACTACCTAGCTATGGCTTGGTCCCCAGGTACTTTACTATTGTTTAAACAAGCATTAAAGGCAAGTCGCCACTAACCCATATATATGCGGCCGCTGCCGCTTACCGCTTTTGGTCATTGTTGCTATTAATAGCCCAATGCATACACCATCTTAAAACAACTTTACTTGGTTCAGGAAAATTACCCCAAACTGTAATTGCCCTTACAAAGTAGCAACAATCAACTGGAAATAATAATATTTATTTTTAATATACAATAACAACAACTTAATTGTTTGTTATCAATCTAAAATCATTAAAAACTTGGAAAAAATATTTTACAAAAAAAACTGATAATCACCAACTGCTAACTAAAAGTATTTAGTTTAAAAGTGGCATCCATTGTGTAAGATTATAAATGAGCTCAAACAAACTGTAGAGGGTCATTGAAATGAAATCAAAATATTGTACAAACAGAAAAGTCTATTTTTCAGATACTCAGAAATATTGAAAGTATTTTATAGTCAACCTCAATCCAGTAATTCACTGTTAAAAATTGTTTATCTCAACAGCAATGTTTTAGTGGTTCAGAATAATATTACTTGTGAATATTTGAGTTAGTAGCTTTTTGTTTTTTGGAAGTAACACTAATTATTGCAGTTCAACATAGGAGTGGAGTTTCAACCAAGGAAGTTAAGTTTGAATATTTGACTTAGCTGATTTGTTATACCTAACTCCTGTGATGGCTAATCAATACCTTACATGTTTCTTTATTCTAATCCTATTTCATGTTAGAACAAAGAGACTGGTCCCATAAATATGTTAAATCAACCATTAGTAAACCATCTATTAACTGTCACTTTAAAAAAATGACAATATATAGTAATTGTTTCCATGCACCACAAGGAAATGTCCATGAATTTTGAAATGCTTAATTTAGTCTTCTACCATCAACAAACATGGGATGCAATTATACTGTTATAATAATTCAGTGCAGTAACTTTAATCCACAATTCCTGCCACTTGGAACAGTGTTTCCACACTAGCTTTTACTTAAGACCACCACTGTGGTGGAACATGGTGACTTTTTAGTATGTCAGGATCGATTAGCATGGTGTGTGTTATATTCATTCTTGGACCATTGGTAACTGTGCTCAATGATTTTAGAAGTATGAGATTATTTAACGAAATAAAAATTCAATTAAAGACAAAATAATTAGACTCAACGACTCTTAGTGATATGAACAAAATTAAAATTCTCATTCAATCATGGGCGCCCTTGTACAAATTTTGTGAAAATATAACCTCTCAGGAGAGCTTGGCTCAGATTCATAAATGAACAAAGCCCCTCAGAGTGAATCTTGGGCCAGACATTCTCAAGTTGGCTGCTTATCTTCAAGCTCAGCCTTATCATTCAAGTTTTTATTTGTTATATTATTGCCTATTTTGTACCGTACAACCATTGGGGTAGACACACCGAGTCTGACTCGTTGCGCCCGACGTAGTTTGTTGCTTTTCCGATAGATCGCTCTGGCATGTTCATTGACTGTCTTTTAGCTGTATTAGGATATTTAGTTTTGCCTGGTTGGTTATGGGTCCTGTGTCTTGGAAAATAGACGAGTAATCTGTTGCACAGGTGTTGAGTAGAGTGTTCTGTTTGTATTTGTGGTTATGTTTCTTGTGTAAAATTGATAACAGTTTACATAATTATTCTGAATTAGATAAATTATTAGACAGTGACAATGATCTAAGTTTAGATGGTGTTAGTGATAATGGATTTGATTATGAAATTATCCAGCACGAACATAATTATGAAACACCGGTGGATTATCTTAGTGTTGGATACATCTCACATAAGGAAATCGGCCATGTTTTTTTATGACTTTGATGGTAATAATTTTCCTAATTCAGGTAATGAATTAGAATTAGGTAGTCTTCAGAATGAACAAGATATAGAATGTAACAGGCCCGAGAATGAAAATGAGCTAGGCCTAAACCTAGATACTGAAAATGAAAACAAAGCAGATGACTCTGCTTCCCAAAATGTTATTGATGAAGGCCAATCTATTGAACCTGTCCCTAATATTAGTTTTTATGGCCAATCCAATGATCCTGTCCCGAGTACTAGTTTTTATGTACGACCTGAATCAACCGCAGTAAAGAGTAAATTTTCTGAAATTTAAAGTTCTAAGCCTACGGAATGTAGTCAAATTCCTACAAGTAACATTTGCAAACCCAAACCAGCTAGGCCTAAGCCTAAGGTTACTAAGATATGTAATCCAGCCCAAAAAACTAAGCCTGTAAAAACACATAGGTCTATCAAAGTAGTACCAGTACTAAACCACCGAAGGCTAAGAAACAGAAGTTTGAAGACAGCAACTGGCCTTGGGTTGATGAAAAAACATACCCAAAAATATTGATTTCTGTTGGGTACCCTGCATAAATGTGTATTCTTTGCGGGCCCATGGGGAAAATCCATTAGAACTGCAAACCTTTATGCAGTTTGCAGGGGATAAGTTTTGGAACATGCTATGTGTCAAAACTAATGATTATGCGCGTAAGCTTTTAGCAACCCCAGACAGGAAAAAATTCAAGTCTGATGACAAATAGAATGATGTAACTGTAGACGAATTGAAGGTTAATTTCTCATTACATGTGAATATGGGACAGATCAGAAAACCAGATATAAAGCAGTATTGGTCCCATAGGAAAATCATCAAAACTCCTATCTTTTCAAATACCATGTCATGTGAGAGATTTTTGAGTATATCGAGGTTCCTACATTTTTACAATGATTCAGATGAGACCGAAGTCAATCAAGACAAGCTGAAAAAAATCAGGCCTGTGATAAATTACCTAGAAACCAAATTTCGACATAATTATGATTGAGCCAGAAAGAGATGTTGCTCGACGAGACCCTTTTGAAAATGATGGCAAGAATGGGCATAATACAGTACAACCCCAAAAAAGGGCTAGATTTGGTGTACAAATTTATAAGGTATGAGAATCTTCTTCGGGGTATTGTTGCTGTTTCAAAATGTATGTTGTCGAAGATAAGGAGAAGGATGTATTGGCAAGTGAGGCTGTGGTTCTTGATTTGATGCAACCTTTTATGCATACAGGTTACATTGTATATCTTGACAACTGGTATTCTTCCCCTCTCTTATACACCAAATTAGCCCAAAATGACACTCATGCTGTAGGAACAGGAGGTGTATGCCTCAGGCATTCAAGGAAGCTAAACTGGAAAAAGGAGAAGCATCAAACAGTCTGGGTTTTAGCTATCAAATGGAGTGATAGGAAAGATGTCCATATGTTGCCATCTATGCACGAGGACATTGATATGACAGTTTTTAAGAAAGTCAAACAAGGAAATCAGGAAATTGACATAGTAAAACCAAAATGTATCATTGAGTACAATCGATGTATGTTGGGGGTTGACCGGCAGGAACAAGTCCTGTCTAGTTTTACCATAATGCGGCGTACCGTCAAAGCATAAAAGAGGATATTTTTTTTATTTAATGGACATGACCCTGCATTCTGTGTCTATAAGAAAATCAAAGCATGCATTACACTGATTTTCGGTTGAATTTTGTGGAACATATATTGACAACCATGCCAATTCCAGCTAGCGCTCCTATCGCAGCATCACCGTTAAGGCTACAATCAAAACAGTGAGCTCCATGGGAAATTAATTGCTGCTAAAGGTCTTGCGCAAGTTAAAATCAATGGGTTAAAGTAATTATTGTTTCAGTCAGGCTCATGGGTGATTTGTTGTATAATATAGGAATTGTATGATTTACAAAACATTTTTCCATTTCTAGAATTGGTTCAATTGGTTTACACTTCTACCAGTTGAATTTCAATGTAGTTAAAGTTAGATTCATATTATACTTTTGTTACAATATCCACTATTCATAGTGACTTTAGTCTGACAGTGACAGTTAAAAAGAGGTGTTACTGTCTATCTATAAATTTAATATATATACATGCCGCTGATATAGAAATAAATATGCATATGTATTCTTTAAATATTTCTGTAAATAGACTTGACAAAAAATATATAACATTACATTAAATTTCAATATGTCTAGATGTCACTTGGTAGATGACTTACTTATGTGCAATTCACACAACCGAGACTAGCATGTTAAACAAAAAGTCTTTTAACACGTTGTGCAGAAAGCATAACTAAATTCACAAATTTAACTAAAATTGTATCAATTAATAAGCTTTTCGCTTGCGGTTAGTTTTGTCCATCGTCATGAAATGCCAGTAGTACCTAAGCCAACAGTACAGAACGCCCATAGCGCAGTGTACTGAGGTCAACATGAGCGGAAGGAACGGATACTTGGCTGTCAGACCTATCAGAGGAAACACAGCGTACTCTGTGACAAACAGAGCTGCAAGACTAAACACGTAGAGAGACTCGGCGACCGAGAGCAGTGGCAGATGTCGACCCTCGGTGATGTCGAACAGTGAGGAGAGTTTCTGGAATGCGTACACAGAGTGCAGCAGGAACAAAACCACCTTGATGTAGTTCTCCGACGGAGTAAAGAGTAGAGGGAATAGAGAGAAGTGGCCCACAGTGGACAACAGAAGGTAGACTTGAGCCTCCTTACGCCACACCACAGCCAGCAATCTGCGGGACAACACACTCTGTTAATTCTGTCCAAAGCTTTTGAATGTTTAACTTAGGATAAAGTTTGTTTAAGAAATGCTCAATAGGTATAGTATTACGTTCTATAAATACTGGCTAGGTAGAAGAGTTTGTGGTAATGCTCACTTAGTTTTAAGATTGCTAGTTTATACCTAGTTTATACCTGCGAATTATCAATTATGGATATTGCACTCTTAGTTACATTGGACCTTTTACAATAGACATGCATACTTCACAAATTATAGTTACAGTGTCATATTTAGGTGTGTGAATATTCAAAATCTGAATAGTAATTTAATACTACACACCTATTTCAAGGACAATATTTATTTCATCGTTATAAAAGTCACCCTGTCAACCACTGAAAAGACTGTCAACCATTCTTTCCTCAACGTGGTTTGACGTACACCGTACGCAAGGCAAATGCCGTCTGCACTGTGGTTTGACGTACATGGTAGCACAGTGACAGGCCGCCGCGTGCTGCTACCCACGGCAGTTTAGCGAACTGTTTCGTGTCTAGTTTGTGTTTATTGAGCTGTGTTGTAAACTCAGTGTAATTTTAAGTTTTTAGGGGATTAATATATATAAATGACTTATTTTTTAGTAACAATAGCACATTCAAATGAAATTTATAGTTGGATTGATGACGATGAGACACTTTTATCAGATCCAAATGATAATGAAGACTTTGACTTTGCTCAGCAAGAGGTAGGCCTATAATGAGAGCCTAAGGAATGAGGTAATGAGGGGGAGAAATTTGATCTTGACAATGATGATCCTATTGTAAATAATGTTTGTAATATTGAAAATATCATTGAGGATGTAGTGGGAGGTGCAGGTTGAAATTCAGTTAGGGATGACCATTGCACCTTGTCCAAAATTGCGAAACACGCTGGAATAGCGAACACCGCATGTTGTTACACTTCCTAGAATTGAAACAACCAATTTCTGCTGATTTTGCCAGTGCAGTCAAAATTGAAAACTTAACATCGAATGAATAGGAACTAGCTGAGGGCTACACAGTTATTCTAAAGCCCCTAGATAGTGGGACTACATTGGCCTCAAGTAGTTCCTTGCCTACTCTTATATATGTTTTGCCAATTATTGATGGCATAAGCTCAGTTTTAAAGAAGTACATACAAACTGGCAAGAAGGGAGTCATGTTCGCAAAGGCTTTGGAAAAATCAATAAAGACCAGATGTCCAAAAGCTCAATGCCTTTTTTAGGCCCCTGAAACCTGCCTGGAGGGATATCCTATGCACATGGAAGTTGAATGCAGATCGTCGGCTCTCCAACCTGGCAAAAAAACATTTCCCAACTCTCCTAAATGACCTGATGTGTGCTATCATCCCCAATGCTGCTAAAGCATTGCTTCCCCAATGCTGAGGTGTGTGGAATCGTACCCCTAGACCCCCAAGTAGTTTTAGAAAAACTTCCCACCACCACACAACCAGAAACCCCAACGAAGAAAGCCAGAAATTCGGTTGGAGAAGGGGTAATAGAATTACTCTCCAAGCTTGAACTCTTGGCGCAGCCAGAAGAAAGGTAAAAAAAAGGCTTAATGTCGTACCAGGGAAAAGTGTTTCCCAAGACGACGTGCTTGAGAGCTCAAACCCCTCAATTTCTACTGGTGTCGAACATCTGACAGCACCATCTGACTTGTCTCCACCCAGGAAGAGGAAGAGGAAACAGATCGAAGACGAATCGGACTTGAGCTCCAACCCTGATGATGACCTACTTTCGCTGAAGGAATTTTCGGAAGAGTTAAATGAAGATCTACCAGAAGATGAAAAACATTTAGTGTTCAAAGACTCCGAAGTCGGTGATTGGCTGTTAGTTAAGTTCTCCGGGAAAAAATCCCAGAGCATTGTTGTAAGCGAGGTGGGAGAAAAGAGAGTGTTTACTATAGTTCGGCATTGGTTTAACATTAGCATTGGTTTAGCATTAGCGCGCAGGTCGTTTTCTAAGCGGCCGAACTATAGTGTCCTGACTGCCAAGCTGGACTTTGCCTTGTCAACTGATTGAAGGATTACCACACCAAACTTTTCTTTCAATACTTGTCTTTTTCATAACAGCCTTGATACATCGGTCAAAACCTTTTTGAAAAAAAAACAGAAGCTGCTTCTTAGAGCATTATTACTTCTTGCTAACTGCCCTGAACATCCTGATGCAGACAAATTAAGGAATGGTAATGGTAACATCTGGGCTCTATTTTTGCTTCCAAATGTAGTAAAAGTTGTGGCCTACTCTGAGGTTACTACAGGATTACGAAAAACAGAATAAAAGTAACTCGCCTTTGGCTCGTCACCACCCCATTGTGGGGTGGTGGCTAATTAGCAGTAGTTGGTAATTAAATTTTTGCAGATTGAGTTTTATAAAGGTGTTGGTAAAAAATGGAAATAGTAAATGAGGAATTGTGTATGTATTGACGAAAGTAACATTGGTTTAAATTGAAAGTTTTAGTATATAAAGTTAGAGGATTGTAGTAAAAATTCATATGTATTAATAAAATAATATTAATAATATTGTGGGTAGTCGTTACAAGTAACGTTAGCAGATCGAGGTTTTTGTGCAATGAAATTAGTTAAAAGAAGAGTAAAGAAGAATGTAACAATTTTGTATATGAATTTTTGGTATAAATAAATAAATAAACCCTAAGACTTGAAATCACTCATTAATTACCAAACAAAGCAGATAGTAAACAATCCCTTGTTACAACTAAACAAATTAGGATTGCCTGTCCCTGAACATCTAGTCTACATTTATATTTTAATTTACAGTATCTAGTTATGTGTTACCTGTAATAAATATGTATTTAATATAACTATTGGTTGTACTCAAAACGTTTCTGGGAGTACCGTAAACGAAAAGATCAGCGGAACCAGGGAGAACGGCCCGCGGGGCGATTTATAAAGAACCTCTTTGCGTTACTAATTACTCCATTACTCACGACTAGAAAATGTTATTTGAAATTGCTTGGTTATATGCTGAAGATCATCTCATTAGCTACAATTTTGTCGCTTAAAGTTTGTTTCTGACCAAAAAATAAAAAAAATCCTCGCTTAGTAACTTTTTTATGTCAAGGTGTGATATTTGTTTAACATTTTTAGTTGTTAAAATTCAAATTACGACTTAAATAAGACGAGGTGTTAGCCCGTCCTACGTACGGGAATTCAGTAGTCAGTTAAAACCGTGTACAATTCAGATAAGCTAGTTTACACATATAAAGACAAAGTGTCTTGCAGTTTTAATGTGAAAAATCATCTTTAAACAAATGTTGTGTGACCAAATAAGTTTTAATTCCATCATAGGCCTATACAATATGCATTTTAAATCTGATAATTTTACAATAAAACAGCAATTCTGCAATTTTTACAATGTGAAATGCGTTGAAGTGAGATTTGCAGCCGATTCGCACAGACGCACACTGATAATAAGTAGCCTACAGTAGAGAGAGCAATAGCTTTGACTATTAATACAACACTTCTTTATATTATACAACTTCTGTATCCAATAGTCAATGGTAATAGTCAATTGAGAAGTGTATAGACCTAGTCAACGATACTACCTTCCATAGCATACCTTCCTCTTCCATAATTATTATCACCACAATACAACTACTATACACAATTTCCAGTAGGTCTGAATAGAAACGACCTTAAATAAAACGATAATATCCAATAAAATTCACAGTACACATAATTTAACTTTGGTGTCCTAACATCAAAACTAATCGTCACACCTATCCTTTATATCAATTTCACTGCATTGATTACTAAATAAATAAGTGTAAACAAAGAAAAGTAAAAACAATAACAGTTTGTTTTGAAACAGCTGTTTGGTTCAAATAACATTTATTTGAAAAAAAAGAACTGGTAACATGTTGCAGGAATATAAAAAGTAAACACGCTAGTAAAGCTAATGACGTAATTGTCAATGTTTACTATCCATACCGTTATCAGTTCTATCCTTGATAATTACCCACCCTCATTGAATAAATGTACATCGTAATTTCCCATATTAGTTAATTTAAACTACAATATATTCATAGTTGAAATAAAAGTGATATTTTCGTGTTTGGGGGCGCTGATATAGGCACCCCCAAACGTAACCACAACTGAACACGATTTCATAAAAGAATGGTTTGTCTAATTGCAGTATCCTAAGTGAATGTGTTCCATCTATGTCATCCATCTGTTTATCTTTGTATAAAACCCGGCTGAGGTTGTGGTGGTAATTTAAAATCGTGATTCCTGATTATTATTGATCTTCTTTTTATGACATCAATATTTCCGGGCATAATCCAAACAAAGTTAAAGCAGACAAACATTAATTGTAAACAAAAAGCTACCATGAAGAATTAAAACATGTAAACATTGTTATTTTTCTATTCTTTCCTTGAAAAGTGGAGCAGTAAAATAATTTGCATTTATCCTTTTTTATTAAGACTCGTGTACAGAGCCTCGATTTGTACTGTGGTCTAAACTATTTTAAACTGTGGTCTAATTATCTCTACTAATCTTACTTATTTCCTATAATCAATGACAAAATAAGAGTAAATAAAATAACCTCATGGTTCCATAGTTTATATTTAACCAGCTGTTAGTTAAAACAAATTATGTTGCACTAAAACAAACCGAAGATTGCAAAGATTTTTATTTAAGAAATCCTTTGAACATCCTAGTATATTTAAAAAATCTGTCATCCTCTTATCGAAGGATTGAACGTATCAATGATTAGCATTACACATAGTATAAATAAGTCAACCCTAAGTATGTCTTTACATTTTTATCCAAATGCTGAATTTGTGACACAAAAGCTGAATGTTTACAGCTGTTATGTTAAGCAAATTATTTTATGCCAAAAGCTAGTTTAGAATCTTAGCGTCGGCTGCTAGACTTTTTAAAAATTAAAACTTAATTTCTAAAAAACTGGGACCCTAAACTAAAATTATGGCTTTGAGATTCCCTAGTTCTCAAAATTATCTTTCTTTCAACACAAAAATCATGAAAATCCGTCGAGTGGTTGATTCAGAATCGTGAAATAAAAAAACACTGTTTCGTTTTAATATTATAGATTATATTTATACTGTCAGATTCTGCAGCTAATGCAGATTCCGAATATATAACTTCAGTTGCAGTCAACCTATTGTATGCACGGCCAGGAGCGTATTAACAACCGCGTGCACGGCTTGAGGAACTGACATATCTGCATCGAGTCCCCCTTTGTGGTGGGGGAAGGTTGCTGAAACGGCGCGCTTTTTATCCCAAATCTCCTATCTACCAGTTGTGTTATATACTTTGATGGACATGACCCATGGAATAAAGTTAGGCCTTATATCAATGAACTAAATAACAATTTTAGATCACATTTCGTACCCAACCAACATATTTGTATTGAATCACTCATAGGAATGAAAAATAGAGTGACATACATACGGTACATGCCAAACAAAAGGCACTGCCGCTTTGGCCTAAAAAAGTTTGAAATCTGCGATAGTGAGACAAGCTATGTTTTGTATTCAGAATTGTACAGTGGTAAAAAATTCCTATCTGGTGGAGATGATCCCTAGCACAGAAAGTGACCTAGACATCTATTGACCCAGACTAATTTTTTATTTAAGGGATACCATTTATTCACAGATAATTGGTATACAAAAATACTCTAGCTGAAAAACTCCTAGACCGACATACCTAACTGGAACTGTTAGAAAGAACAGCAAAGATCTCTCTAAGAGCCTTTTATCAAAGAACCAACAGCCTACATAAATTGTGTATTTTCGAAAAAAAGATATACTCTTGGTGGGTTTAAAGAAACTAAAAAAAGGAAACCGGTCTATTGCCTTACTACTGCCTGCCATGCGGAAAACCTGCTAGTCAGAAGCAACAGTGGGAATGAAGCTATCAAACCTCCTCTGATCAAAAAGTATAATAAGTACATGGGAGGTGTGGATGTAAAGGACAAATGTATGTACCACAACACCTGTTCAAGAGGCACCAGAAAATACTGGAAAAAATCTTCACAAACTTCATCGACATGTTCCTGCACAATGCCTACATCTTGTACAAGTTCAATACCGACAAACCACTCAGCAGAAGGGAATTCTTAGTTTCCATAGTAACTGATCTTACCAGGCCTCAGGTTGAATCCCCAACTAGAACACATAATCCGAATCATAATGTCCTGTCACCGACTCACCAGCTGACCCTCCTACCTAACAAGAACAATTGCCTTTGCTCTGTTTGTGAATCTAAAGGCATAAAGAAGCGAACCAGTTACTTCTGCCCTGGGTGTAACTGTGGAGTGCACCAAAACTGCTACCACCTTCTGGAACACTACCCTAGGCCTTTGAGAAGCGTTGGACGGAAGCGTGCTAGGGATTCAAGTGATTCGGAGTAAAGTAGGCCTAAACTGAACACACAATGTAGGCCTATCTAGGCCTAGGCCTATTTGTAAATAATGTAAATATGTTGACATCTTTTATTTTATTTGTATGTGTTAGTTTATAGAATAGGCCTATAACTTTAGCAGTTTTATGAAGACTAACAGCATGTAAGTGTATAGTAACTGTTGTGAAGTGTTTTGGGAATCAGGTAAAGTTCGGAGACTGTGTTAGTAGTTCGGGATACAAAAACAATAGCCTACAAACTCATTGTGTAAGTATTAGCTAACTGCCCAGGATAAAAGAACTGCCACAACCTGCATGGACAATATTCTTAGCCACCTATAGTATGAAATCATATCCAAACCAAGAACATGATGTCGAGCGAATCAGAATAATGTTATTGGAGGGATTGTATTTATGTATGTAAGTAAATAAATAACCTTTTGCATGACTTTTTTATTCATTAGCTAATTTCATAAAATTTTAGATATAGGCCCTTTGCACGTGATTGTATGTAATATATTAGTGTATAAGGTGTACGGTTTTGTACATGACCTGGGTTGGATGATTATTTGGTACTAGCACGGGGGTACGGTCAACATAATAATAGGGCTATCAAACAAAATACACAAAATAAGCTATATAAACTATATATTTTTGGAATCAGCACAAAATTTACTACAATTTTACAATTTACCTTATGATGATAAGTCTTACCTGCACTTAGCTACACAGCGGAATATAAACACATTTTATAAAAAAATTAATAATGCCTACAATTCGGAAAAACTAGAAACATTTTTTTGTGGTAACCATGTAAACCACCTATATTATTGTTCTTTGTCTTATTCTGAACAAGATGATATATAATAATCCATAGTTATGTTGCTATTTCTAATTTTTATGATGGTTTATAAATGATATTACATAATCAATAATATCCCTATGCCAGTACAGCGTTACACTGGTGCCAGCTCTAGGGTTAATGGATTATTCATACTTCCAACATATGCTACTTGAGTTTTACAAAAGTAGTGTACCGTTTTGTTTTATGATCTCTTTGTATTTACCAATTTGTATAAATTGTTTTTAATTAAAAACTTGGTTTATTATTATTTTGTCGGAGTCTTACTTTCATCTTTGCTTTATAGGATATCACATTGAATTAGTAGGATATTCAAAATAGAAAATATCAATGAGGGATTTAAACTCCATAGATTGAAATGGAAATATATTGTACAATACTTACTTATACATGTATACTTAAGAGCCAAAATTAGGCCATGGGTAAAATGTAAATATTTGCTCAGTACTATTCCGTATTCGAAAATATTATTTGATTTGATTTGATTTTAACCCAAAAATTGCTATTCGCACACTCCTAGAACTGACTTCTGAGTACCCTCAGTCTAACGAACCCATTATTTTTATTTTCCCATCCTTTTCTATATCAGTGGAGTTGACATACTTACGTTAGAGGTACAATGACAATGAGAATGGCCTTCTCGTGTACGTGCCACCCAAACATAAAGGCTGAGAGAGCGCAGAGCACCAAACACCTGACAAAGTGGAGTGGGTTGCCTGGGCACTTCCACAGCTTCACCAGGCTAGGCTGTGAACATCAGAATCAACTTTTCATTATAAGCAGTAAACATATTATTAATGAGATAAACTTTTCTGGCACACCTGGTGTAAATCCTTGTAATAGGGGAGAGTGGGGGAACTGTGCGCAGCGGGTAATTGGGCGCACCACTTTTTTTTCAAATTTCAAAAAATCGTAGAGTGCTCCAGTCGGTGCTGAAACCTAGCGGAGGGAGTAGGAACTGATATTCCCGCTCACCACGCCGCCATTACAACAGCCAGTGACAGCACGGTATAGGTTATGTTGTTATATTTGTCGCCCATGAAATAAGAAGGTAAGCCTTTGCATTAATCTTTAACTTACTAAATCGTAGTTATTATTAATCTTTAAGTCTTTATGAATACGTAGGTGTGTCTGAAACCCCGGTATACGCGATATTTTCCTTGATATGTCCAAAACTGAATTTCGCGACTGTTTCGGGTAACTGTGCGCAGCGGTGCGCACAATTCCCCCTCATGTGATGCAATGGTAAGCTTGTAACATTCATTTATTTCCTTCCAGATGCCCAGAAACTACGTCAGGAAGACAGAAAAACAATCATATTCTATCGAGACACTAAATAAAGCACTTCACGACATCCGAGAAAATAAAAAAAATACGGGAAGCTGGGAGAACTTACGGAATTCCTGAATCGACCTTAAGGAAACAGCTTTTACTGGGCTTAAATCAAGTGAAAGTTGAACCTCTTGGTCGTAGGCCCCTTTTTCATCCGGAAACTGAACTCCAGCTCAAGGACTACATATTGACACTTTGCAATTTGTTTTATGGCATCACGCCAAAGGAATTGAGGCGTCTCGTATTCAATTATGCAGAATCGAACGAAATTAAACATAATTTCAATAAGGATTTGGGCCTTGCAGGCAAGGATTAATTGTACGGATTTCTAAAGCGTAAACCAGAAATAAAACTAAGACAACCTGAAGGCACTAGCATTAACAGAATTTGTGCTTTTAACAAAGAAGAAGTTGGTTTGTTTTATTCCAACTTAGAATCTGAATTAAAGAAAAATCAATTCCCTCCTCATCGAATTTATAACCAGGACGAGACGGGAATTACCACCGTTCAAAAGAGATGCCCAAAGGTTTTGGGACCCAAGGGGGCAAAGAAGATAGGCGCTGCTACATCAGCTGAAAGAGGCAGAAACATCACCGCTCTATTTGCAGCAAATGCAGCAGGGCAATTCATCCCTCCCCTGATGGTGTACCCGAGGGCAAGAATGTCACCGTTATTGCAGCGAAATGGACCCCTTGGAGCTGTCTATACGTGCACTCCAAACGGCTGGAGTAACGAGGATGTGTTTTTAAAGTGGCTGAATCATTTCAAAGAACATGCTCACCCTACGGAGACTGATCCAATTTTACTTCTCTTGGACAACCACAGTAGCCATATTTTGTTGGAGATTTATGAGTTTTGTAGGAAAAACTTCATCCACGTTGTTTCTCTGCCTCCCCACACCTCTCATAGGCTCCAACCGCTTGATTTGACATTCTTCGGTCCTCTTAAAAACATGCTATATAGAGAGTATGATTTCTATTTAACATCAACTGGCCACACAAAAATCACCGAGTACGATGTTGCCGAGCTGCTAAACAAAGCATTCATGAAAGTTGCCACTATGCAGAATGCCTCCTCTGGCTTTCGATCGGCAGGCATTTATCCGTTCAACCCAAACAAATTTTCTGCAGAGGAGTTTGCAGCATCAAACTATGCAAATAATCAAGAGATTTCTGTTGTGAGCTGTGAGACTTTACAACCTCAAAGTCGAGACTGTAATACTGTGGAAGAAGATGATAGGCCAAATGAAGGCAATAATTCTGAATCTAGTAGGCCTATTGTTACAAGTGGAGTACCATCTGGCACACAAAACCCTGTGCCTTCAACATCAAAAGACACAAAAAACTGTTTTATGGAGTTTTCTCCACTCCCAAAGAATACTAACACCATCAATGAAAAAAAGGGGGAAAAACAACATTCAGAAATCCTTACAGCCACTCCCATGAAAGTAAAACTTGAAGAAGTTGAGAGAAAAAGGAAAATAAATACAATGAAGAAAAAAGAAAGGGACGTGAAAAAATCAGCCAGAATGTTGAACTTGAATGTAGAGAATAGTTTTAATAAATCCAAGGGAAAACAACTTGTAAGGCCTTCTCAATCCAACTCCAGGTGCAAGAAAGGTAGAACTAAAAGCAAAACAGTTGTTGATGACGAGTCTTCTGAAGAATCTGTAAACGAGCCCCTTTGTCAAGAAGACAGCGACTTTGAAGTCAATGATTTTTTGGACCCAAATGCTGTAGACAAGACTTCAACTGACGTTTGTTCCATCTGTGGAGACATTGGAAAAGACAAAGAGATGTGGTACAGATGTGTGTATTGTTCCGGTTGGAGCCATGCTGAGTGCACAGGATGAGACTCCCCTAAGAATTACATCTGTGATTTTTGTAAATTTAGGTTTTAGTTTTTTCACTGAGTCCTTCATGTTTGTTTTTTAACACAGTAACCTAACAATGTAACAATACTACTGCATTCTAATTTCGTTTTCAATGACGTGTAATAATATTATTATATCATTAAACAAACTTTGATGACAACCTTATATTACTGCTCACCCAAAGTTACATCCTATTTCTGCATACCATGCACACAGTTACCCCACCTCATGCGCACAGTTACCCAGCAGTTGGGGAAATGTGCGCTTTTGCATACTTGTACTAATTAATGTATGTAAAAATATTTATTAGACCGATTAGTTTAGAACTTAATCCTCTGAATCCAGAATATACTAGGAATGGTTAGAAAACGTATTTTTTAATTTACCTATAAGTATACATGACTTATAAGAGATTTAGCTTAGGTGCGCACAGTTCCCCCACTCTCCCCTATTCGTAGCCTGGGAAATGATCCAACTGAGCTAGAATGTTTTTATGAATTTTTAGGGGAGGAGTTCTACGAAATGTTATGCATGGAAACCAACCACTGCTGAAAAAACAATTCCTTGATGAAAGCAGTAAAACCCTGAAATCAGAAGTCCAATGGCAACCAGTTTCAAAGGAAGAAATGAAGACGTACAAGTCAAGTTCAGGCTACTGCTCAGTATTCAAAACCTATGTTGGAATGACAAAGTCGATGTTTCTGTCATACTGGACCTCATGCAACGCTTTTTCAAAAAGGATATGTAGTGTTTCTGGATAATTGGTAATCATCACCACTATTATGAAATAGGCTTACCTCTCTTTTGCGTGTTATGCAATGGGAACAGCAATAGCATCCAGTCAATGCATGCCCTGTGTTTGTTTTGCACAGTTTTAGAAACTAGAGAAGAAATGAGGCGATCTGGGTGAGGTTTGTTGGCAATGAAGTGGAAGGACTGCAGAGACGTTCATATATTTCATCAATGCATGATGGAATCGACATGAAGATATCGAAAATTTTAAACATAAGAGACACTGAGGTTAAAATCAAGAAGCCTAATGCAGAAATCGATTATAATAAAGGAATGTTGGGGTTTGATCGCCAAGATCAGCTGCTGGTGTCGTTCCCCATCATGAGGCGCAGTATCAAAGCATACTAGAAAATGTTTTTATATTTGATGGATATAGCCCTCGTCTATAGCTTCTGCATTTTTCGCAAGATTACCAAGAAGAAAATGCATTTTACAGGTTTCCGTCTGAATCTGGTTGATCAAATCATTTTAACTGTCTTCCTGTCACAAAGAACAACTCCCGGTAGAGCACCCATCGCAGATATCCATTTGCGACTACAGGCACAGAAAACATACTACTATAACCCAGAATGCCAACCGCATGGTAAAAAGCATTAAGTGTTTTGAGAGAGCTTTAGCGCCACCAGCGTTGCCATGCACTCAGCTCGCGGGTAACAACGAGAAAGAATGTTGGACCATGTTGGTCAACGGCAACGTTGCTAGGCGTTTGACGCCAACTATAATGGTGCTCTACCCATATGAACGAATACCAGCAGCCATTGCCCAGGCATTTCCTGATGATTGGGCAATATCCAAAAGCGAGTCTGGATGGATGACCTGCGCCACATTTTTCGAATACATAAGTAATGTATTTTACTGCTATATGTAGTTATGTATTTTTTTAGTTGGTGTGCGTGCACTGGAACCACCTTCCCTATAGTTCTGTTTATAGATAGCCACACTTCTCATCTAAGCCTCCACCTTTCAAACTTTTGTTCAGAAAAGCAAATTGAAGTTGTGGCCCTGTACCCATATTCGACCCATCTTCTTCATCTGATGGACGTATCAGTTTTCCGACCTTTGAAAAGTGGATGGAAAAAGGAGTGGACAAATAAAGGAACGATGGGAGAAGGATGAAGATGGAGGCATTTTCCCCTGTCCTCAAAAAAGTAATGGACAAGTGTCTCACGGCAAAAACAATCCAAAGTGGTTTTTTAGGCAACTGGCCTTATGGATTTAAATCCCGACAACGTCCACTATGGGATCTTGGTAGATAAAAATCGACATCATCATCAGTACAGCATAAGCTACCTCGAGAACAAACTGAAGGACCTTACAAACTACCTTCAATACTCTGAGATGAAGATTGGGATTGGAAAAAAATACAGCGATTCAACCAAGGGACACGAACCCTGGAGGGAGGGGAGGGGGGGGGTCTTCCTTCTGAGAGACGAGTCTCTGTACGACTTCTGGAAGGCAGTGAATGAGGACGTGGCTGCCTTCAAAGCAGACATTGCCAAACGGCAGAAGGGCAAAATCCAATCCTCCAATGAGGAAAACCTCCAAACTCCAGCCAATGAGGAATCTGAAGGATCTTTAAACATTGATGATCCAGATCCTACTGATGATGTAATAATATTGTTTATATAATTAGTTGATAGGTTGTTTTTGTTTTAGTGCAAGACGATCCAAAACATGGATAATATCTTGTTGAATAAAGGTTGCTTATGAAAAGTCATGTCCAGAATGAATCAAAGGAACATAACAGCCATAAATAACATTTTAAGTGACCTTAAACATACAGATTTCATCTTACTAATATTAAAATTAATCTACCGGGTGTCCATAAATGAATATCGGGGTTTTAACGCTTTATAATATTAATTACATTAAACTTACAGTTATAAATGATATGTCACATGAAAGAGCAACTCAAACAGTTTTATTCGTTAGCACCAGTGCGCATGCGCGTGAAATGTTTACACCGCGATCCGCTAGAAAGCGGTAGTAGCAAAGATGGCGACTAGTGAACAGAAAGCGTTTTGTGTTTTGCAGTTTGCAAAGACTGAATCTGTAGTTACTGTGCAACGTGCGTTCCGCATTAAGTTCGGGTGTGATCCTCCAAGTGACAATAACATCCGTAGATGGTTTCATCAGTTTGAAGATACAGGCTGCCTTTGTAAAGGGAAGAGCACGGGACGACCAAGAGTTAGCGAAGAGGATGTTGAGCGAGTGAGAGAGTCGTTCACTCGTAGCCCAAAGAAATCAGTTCGGAAGGCTAGTCGTGAATTAGAAATTGCTAAGTCGACTGTTTGGAAAGTTTTAAGGAAACGATTGCAACTACGTCCTTATCGTTTACAGTTGTTACAGGCTCTAAAGCCTGCAGACCATGGTTTACGTGCCAACTTCGCTAACGTAATGCTGTTAAATGACGATGAAGATTTTCTAGATCATGTTGTTTTCAGTGATGAATCGACCTTTCACCTCAGTGGACATGTTAACACTCATAATGTGCGGATATGGGGCTCAAAAAATCCTCATGAGGTCGTACAAGTGCAACGAGACTCCCCTAAAATCAATGTTTTTTGTGCCGTATCCCGGCGGAAAGTTTACGGACCTTTCTTTTTTGGTGAAGCTACTGTTACTGGTACTTCTTACCTTGATACACTAGAGCAATGGCTCTTCCCTCAATTGGAACAATATGAACCAGAGAATTTCATTTTCCAGCAAGATGGCGCGCCACCTCACTGGCATAACGAAGTACGCGGTTGGTTGAACGTAACTTTACCCGACCGCTGGATTGGCCGCAAGGGACCCAATGACAGAGCTTGCTATGCGTGGCCTCCACGTTCACCCGACCTAACGCCATGCGATTTCTACCTTTGGGGTTTCATCAAGGATCGTGTGTATGTGCCTCCATTACCAGCTGACCTCCATGAATTACGAAACAGGATTGAAGCAGCTGTTGCAACAATTACTGAAGACACACTGCTCAACGTTTGGGAAGAACTCAGCTATAGACTTGATGTGTGCCGTGTGACAAATGGTGCTCACATAGAACACTTGTAAGCTTGTATATAAAACTGTTTGAGTTGCTCTTTCATGTGACATATCATTTATAACTGTAAGTTTAATGTAATTAATATTATAAAGAGTTAAAACCCCGATATTCATTTATGGACACCCGGTATACGAGAGCACGCCCCGTGGTCGAAAAATCGACCAAAAGTATGTATTGTACAAATTTCTCTATTTTCATCCCACACTGTAAATAAAACATGTGATTGGAATGTCTTCCATTTGTTTTGATTTTCTGTTTATATTGTGTTGTTATTTTGTCATCACCATAGCAACCCATAAGACCCATGTTAATTTTTTAAAATTTCAAATTCATTTTTTGTGCTTATTTTTGAGCCTATTTTAATTTATAAAGGGATTCTGCACACCTACAGGAAAATAGCTTTCTGACGGTATGCGTAGATTTTCCCTACGATACACATGAGCTGAGAAAAAAGGTTTTAAAGAAACATGCTTGCCTATTAATATATAGATAGATAGATAATTAATACGCCAACACAAAATTTTTCGATTGAACTAATCCGATTTTATCCATTGACGTGTCATTGGAAAGAGCATGTCGCATAGATTTGAAAACTGACCTTACATTTTTGAAAAAAGTCCCTTGAGCTCTGCCCCAGTGGCTTTTAAAGTTCCCATGTTATCCTTATGAAGAAAAAAATTTGTTTACATTTTGATCAGCCGTATAATTTAATTGCTGTTATTTATTTTTCAATGTTGAAATTAAATATTTACTATTTTAATTTAAATTCGTACATATTACAGTGTAAAAAATCGAGAAAGCCTGGACAATTTGATATATTTTACCAAAAAGAAAAATGAATTGACAGGGTACTGTATTTCTTGAGCAATCATTGAAAGAACCGATTTGGTAACCAAGGAAACATAGGAAAGTCATAGAACCGCCACCAAGTAGAAGAAATAGAGATTTTAAAAGACATTTACTATCGTTATCATCCTATATAAAGAAAAACACCTACAATATGAAGATTCCTACTGTCTAAAAGGAAGAAAAGTGATGTGTGGGACTTGTTAACAAAAGAAAATGAAGAAAGCTCTTTTGCTATCTAATATATACAAAAAGCGTTTATCAAGAGGTGGTAAGTCATATACCACATATAACTTGTCTAAACACATTAGAACTTTTCACGCACTCGAATTTTTGAGTCTTAAAACAACAAAGACAGGAAAATTACCAGCTGCTAGGTTATCATGATGAAGATATAGATCAACCTGGTAGGCCTAGTACTAGTCTAGGAACATCTAGGCCTACTTTACTCAACTTTTATGACTACTGCAGTCCCACATGAGTTGTGCCTCATCCACCCAATCCCCCAACAAAGAAAAGCCCTGCTACATATCCTAAATCAATTCCACTGCCTGTTAAAAGGCAAAAAACAATCCAATAACTTTATGATAGAAATAATTTACTAGAAATGACCCAAGGGCTGTTAAGATTGGCAATTTAATAGCTCAAATGATGTGCCTTGACCTACAACCAGTATCTATTGTAGAGGATAAGGGGTTTTTAGGATTGCTAAGTCACTTTGAACCTCGGTACAATGTAACCATTTTTGCAAAAAATTTTGATTTACATGTACGCCTGCTGATTTACATGACCTGCTACATAAAATAAAAGATTATCTCATCTATGTCAAACCTGTAGCCATAACCACAGACATGTGGACCTCTGTGGCGAATTGTGATTTTATGGCTGTAACAGGTCATTTCGTCTGCCCGAAATCAAAAGCAATGGTCCACAAGGGCCTCGAGTGTGTGCCATTTCCTTAAATAAGCCACACAGGAGAGAACATCTCAAACTTCCTAAAAGAAGTTTTTGAAGATTGGGGAATAGAAAACAAAGTGGTGGGTACAGCAAGAGGCAATGGGGCAGATATTACTGCTGCTGTTAACAACAGCAAATATGAGGGATACTCATACAAGGGGCCCACACAGTACAACTTGTCGTAAAGGATGGTTTTTTAAACCATTCAAACGTTGTGAAGAAGGCAAAAAAGGTCGTGGGGAGTTTAAAAATAATCTGCGAAAAACACAAAGGTGCTGAAGAACCTGCAGAAGACTCTCAACCTTCCACAACACCGATTAGTACAAGAGGAGCCAACAAGGTGGAACACTACATATTACACATTGAAACGCCTTGTCGAGCAAAAAGATGCTGTGGTGTTGATATATCTATAATCTAATTGATAGTTATTCCTAGTATAGTACTGATGAGTTTCGTTTCTAGTTGTAAAATTTTTCAAAGACTCCTTAACATCTATTAGACAACAGTAAATATATAGATTAGGCAAAGTCATTATTTGTAATTCTTTGAATATTGGTTTACAAGACTGTCTTTGTGGTTTATTCTTGATTGCTCTCAGTGCCTTTTTTTGCCATCCAAGAGCAGTCTGTGCACTGCAAGAGTTGCCCCATAAGGTTATACCATATCGTAGATGGGAATGAAAAAAAGCATAGTATGCAGTAATCAGCATATCTGCAGTAACACAGTGTCTTAGTTTTCTGAGAAGACAAACCACTCTGGCCAGTTTCTTACACAATTGCTCTAAGTGACTATCCCAACTTAATCTGCTGTCTAAATATATGCCTAGCAACTTCACAGATTTAATATCCTTATAAATAGAGTAGTTAAGATTAAAAATTATATTTTCAGTTTTCTGGTTATTTACAATTAAACTAGTATTGATCTATTACTTAAGCTGTACAATTAATTATGTTATTGTTTTAACTAAGCCTACTCCTAGAAGTTTTATTAGGTAAGGTTAGTTTGTATAGAAATTAAAACTCAAGAATTGGATAGGGGCCTATTAATGATTTTTTAAAGTACGTGGCTAGTATTTTACAATTATTTTATAGTTGTAACGTTGTAATTATGTATTAAATGTGTATGACATTCTAAATTCTACATATAGATAACATGCTCTTGGTAAGCATGTATTGATTTCACAATTTTAAATGCATTCATAAAACATAATTGAATTTGGAATCGGAATCACTTAATGTTCCAAAAATGTTGACAAAATTCCCAATTAGTTGCTGTAAATGCACACTGACAAAACCAATCCTGAATAGTTGCAACAATTTTAGTAATTTGCACTGTGTGAACACCTGGGTAGATATTCTTTATAACTTGATAACTGACAAAACCAATCCTGAATAGTTGCAACAATTTTAGTAATTTGCACTATATGAACACCTGGGTAGATATTCTTTATAGCTTGATAACTGACAAAACCAATCCTGAATAGTTGCAACAATTTTAGTAATTTGCACTGTGTGAACACCTGGGTAGATATTCTTTATAACTTGATAACTGACAAAACCAATTCTGAATAGTTACAACAATTTTTGTAATTCGCACTATGTGAACACCTGGGTGGATATTCTTTATAACTTTATCCAGTCTGTACAAATCTCAAAATAAAAATTAATGTAAAACTTACTGTTATTGAGATGAAAGTAAGGATGAACGTGGCCAAGGGTGGCACAGTTGGCAGAATTGTGTGGTGGAACTCCTGGACCAAACCTCCAGTCATACTTGCTCTCTGGTTGGCAACCTTTATCCCCAAACATTTTGCTAAAATGAAAAATAAATTTTAAGTTCACTAAATATTAAACATGTAAAAAAAAAACTCACACCCCACAGTTCATAAAGTATAAATGTTAGGGTAGAACGGAATAAGAAACATTTGTATTTATAAATTTATGTAGCCTATGTGTTGAAAAATGTGAAAAAATCACACAGGTACCTTGAACCATCCTATATAATATATCATACAAATTTCAAGGTATTCATATATTTTTTAGATACAAAAATCAATATTTAAAGTGGATCCCCTCAAAAACTTTACCTACTGAAAGTCGGGTTTTCTCAAAAATTGTTATTTTTACTAATTTTACTACTGTGTTTACTCATAATCTCTTCAGTAAACATTTTATATTTTAATAGAGCCTCTTAATAAAATGCTTTGTTTTGGTTTTATCTCAATTATATACAGCCTCTATATGTATTATCCTGAATAATGCCCTGTTTCTTATTGCAGTAGACTCTCGCTCATCCGGATCGGCCTTGTTCGAACTCCCGCTAGTCCGGATCGGCAATTGTTTTTTGTCGGCACAGTACTGTTGGAAGTCCGATTATCCCAGCTAAACGGGACCGGGACTACCTCGGATGATAAAAACACGGTTGTAAAAATTATTACCGGTGGAACTGCATTTGCACGGATATCAATACTGTGGACCTTGAACAAAATTGAAAAAAAAAACGGCTATATACAGTACTGTACTTGCTCGACTCTCCATAGTCCGGATTTTTCGTCATCCGGACCGGACGTCCGCCACATTAGTCATTGAATAGTCATTTATTCAGTCTTTAAACAATACATTATTGTAATTGACATCGTCATTATTATTGTAAAAAGATATAAGATGCAATACTTATAATTAATAAAATTTGACATGAAAATTCCAAAATATAGGCTGCCCTTAGTTTAACATTTAACAGGTTTAAAATATATTTTTTTTAAATAGGCAAACTTAACAAACTTAAATTATGAATAATAGTGAATAATAGTGGGTCTTTCTTAAAAAGGCTAATGGTTATCACAGGTGTAACAATGAACATAGAGGGACAAAATTTCTAACATTAGGGTATCACAGATGGAATATGGTAAAAAACATATCAAAATAGTGAACATGAAATATATGAAAATTAATTACAGTAATAAAAATCCTAGCCTAACTTAAAAACAAAATTTCTAACATTATCACAGATGGAATATGGTAAAAAACATATAAAAATAGTGAACATGAAATATATGAAAATTAGTACGGATGAGCGAGAGTCTACTGTAGGCCTACCCCAAATAAACAAATTGGTGGGGTAATAGGAAACATAACTGGTATATATGTAAATACCCCCGCCGCAGCAAACCTGCAGACTAAGCGAATTTCAACTTGTCTGATTACATATTTACTAAAATACTTCCATAAATAAGTCATATTTATTCCCAATTTAAATAACATTAGATATAACGAGTGCTTAGGTTTGCTGCTACGGGGAAGGTAAACAGTGTTTTTTGACCAAACAACAATAGTATAGGATGAAATAAATAAGTTTGCCAAATTTGATCAACATATATCCATAAACAAGTAGGCCTAAACTACAACAGTTTTCATTTTCTCCATAAGAATAACATGGGAATTTTATATTTGCATTTTTTTTAATTTTCTCCGTGACCGTTAGGCATACAACAATGCTTCAATATACTAAATTATTTCTTTTTTTAAGCTCTAGAAAATGGTTGGGAAAGAAATTCAAAAATTTTATGTTTTTAGGGTCAAAAATGGGAAAAACCCATTTTTACCCCATAAAACCCCTCATACACCCCTGTTCCCATGGTCCGATTATGCTGGATCGCGAACTCGTTCGAATAAATGTAGGTTTACATGTTTGTACCAAATTTCATCAAAATTGGATCAATTTTGCTTGAGTTATCGCGCTAACGGACACACACATATATATATATATATATATATGAATTTGAACGGATGGTGTTTTTGGCCTCTAGGGACCTCCTTTAATTGATTTTTCACAGTAAATCTTCTAAATTATTTTGTGCTGAAGACCAACCAGTATGCCAGCGACTGTATCAATGGGCATATACACAACTTAACTGTAAATTCACGCGCCAGAGATTGGAAAAATGTAACCCACCCGGAAATGAAGACCTTCATTGCCACAATTATGAACATGGGTCTGGTAAGAAAGCCGACTATTTAAAACTATTGGTCGACAAAATCTCTTCAAACACCTTGGTTTGGCAAAATGTTTAGTAGGAACAGGTTTGAGTGTCTGTTGCAATTATTCCACATAGTCGACAATAGCACTTTGGCTACACCAGGAGATCCAAATTTTGATCCCTGTGCTAAATGGAACATGCTGACAGGATTTTCAGGACCTATTAGACCTCTCATCGTGAGATTTCAATTGATGAAAGCCTGGTTGGCACTAAGAGTCATTCCCAAATAATGCAATACCTGCCCAACAATCACCTACATCGTTGGGGCATCAAAATGTGGATGTTGTGTGACTCTGTCTCCAGGTATTTTTGTCTTTTTAGCTATAAAGAAATCAAGAACAAGAGAAAATCAACAGGACAGGAAAGGGATCCACTCATCAAGCCTTTAGTTCATTTAGTCAACGCTTCGTTCATTTCAGGATTTTTCTAGAGCAACTCAAAATTTCAAAAGTGGTACCAGTCTTATGGTTTTAGACAGGACAAATCTGACAATACCGCTCTAATCAGTTTCATTGAGTCAGTAATTAAATCCATGGATAAGAAAAACATAGTACCTGGAATTTTTTTGGATTTATCTTAAGCCTTTGACAGCATATCCCGTGGCATAATATTTGAAAAATTAAGTAGTATAGGCGTCAACAACTCATATTTAAATTGGTTTGAAAGTAACCTTCAAAATAGGAGTCAATATGTAGAAATATCAAAAAGAGAAGGAAATCAAGTTATAAAATATCAATCAATTTTGCAACCGATCAAACACGGGGTACCACAAGGGTCAATACTTGGACTTTTATTATGTATTATCTACATCAATAATACGCCAAACTATCTAAGTAAACTTAAAGACATAAAAATCAACTTATACTATATGCAGATGACTCTAATCTTATTATGTCTGCAAAGACTGGCTTGGAAATGGAAATAAATTCATTCATGGAATTAGGCAAACTTCGGGACTTTTTTTCTTCCAATAATCTAATATTACACTGGCAGAAGACTAATTACATTCATTTCACTACAAAACAAAACCAAAACAAGAATGATTTTAAATTTAATAGAAAGGGTAGACACAACAAAATTTTTGGGAGTTTATATTAATAACCATTTTAGTTGGGACCTGCTTACAGACCATCTTTTAGCATAAATAAACTCAGGAGTTTATGTATTTAGATTGTACTATCTTTGTAATTCAAAAGTTATAAAAAATTTCTTTCATGCCCACTTGCAATACCATATATCTTATGGAGTTTGTGTGTATGGAGGTACAACCAAACAAAACCTTTGTGAAATTTTAATTAGTCAATACCCCTGCCTCAGCAAACCTGCAGACTAAGCAAATTTCCATTTGCCTGACCGAATTTCCACTAAAGTATCTCCTTAAAAATATCACATTTATTCCCTATTTAAATAACAATATTTTAACGAGTACTTAGGTTTGCTGCAACAGGGAGGGTAAAAAGGTATTTTTTTTTGTAAAATGTAATAGTTTTGTATGAAATGAATGCATTTTCCTAATTTGATCAAAATATGTTCATAAACAAGCAAACTACAACAGTTTACTTATTCTCCATAAGAATATCATGGGAATTTTAAATTTACAGATTTTTGGAATTTTCTCCGTAACCATTAGGCGCATAACAACGCTTCAATATACTACATTATTTGTTTTTTTAAGCTCTACAAAATAGTTTGGAAAGAAATTGCTACATTTCAAGTTTTTAGGGTCAAAAATGGGAAAAACCAATTTTTACCCCATAAAACCCCTCATAAACCCCTGGTCCCATAGTCCCTACTTGTTTATACAGGGAAAACCTCTCAAGTGACCTGTCCTATTGTACCACCAGACTCTAACAAATCTACAACTATTGTGATCAAACTGATGGAACCGTTGTTAGACAAAGGTCACGTAGTATGGATGGACAATTGGTACAATTCGCCAGAGTTATCAGCATTCCTAAAAAACAGGAAAACGGATACATGTGGGCCACTAAAACTGTCTAGGAAAAATGTCCCACAACAAATAAAGGATGTAAAACTTGAGAAGGGGGAAATTTCGGGGGAGTGGCAACGTCATGGTTCTAAAATGGAAAGACAAGCACTACACAATCATGAAATTAAAGCTAGGACCAACAAATCAGGTGTTCAACAAATGAAACCTATTCTTGTCTATGAATACAACAAACAGATGGGAGGAGTGGATCTCAGGGACCAAATGCTTAACAGTTTTCTGTTGGAGCGAAAACGTGGACTCAAATGGTATGTAAAACTTTTCAAGCGCCTTCTCAACATCCTATATCATCCTATATCATCCTATAACATCCTATAGGTTTTGAGCTCTTATATCATATGGAAAACTCAAAACCCAGATGGTAAACACGTGGATTTTAGGCTTCAGCTAATAAAGGATCTGATCCACAAGTATGGGGCAGAGGTACAAAGGCCGGTGCATGGAAGGCCAGGCACGGAACCTAGGCCTGCCAGGCTTACCGAAAGACACTTCATCGAGAACATTCCAGCAACAGGAAAGAAACAATATCCCCAGAAAAGGTGTGTTGTGTGTTGGAAGCATGGTGTGAGAAAAGATAGTGTGTACTGGTGTCCTGACTGCCAAGCTGGACTTTGCCTCATCAACTGTTTCAAGGATTATCACACCAAACTTGTCTTCTGACAGGTAGGCTTGTCAAATAAATACTGTTAATTTGGAAAATACTTTAGTATGTGTTATTTGTAGAGCAATTATAAACCAGTTAGGTAAAAAATTCTATTAATATGACATATATAGAATAATTAAACTTTTAGCATATGTTGCAAAAATAGTTTGCGACTACCAAAAACCTATCGCGCCCTATTTATGCAAGCTTTCGCTATATAGGGTATTAGGGTAAAAAATAAGTACTCTACAATAAACATACAGTTATGTATACCACCATAATGCTTTTTTTCTCATAAAACTTGTTAGAACGTTTTATTCGGGAGCCACCGAAGTACCTTAAAAATCTCATTATATTACAAGTATTACAAATATTTTTTTTAAATTAAAAATATGTTATCCTGTGTGTTTATTGTAGTGCATGTATTTCTTAACAATTTAGTGAAAAAAATATGTTGTTAGGATACATACAACCAGAGTAATGGATCTTTTTTCAAAGTATTGCACAATTAGGGCCTGCATTGCAAAATAAGTACCGCACGAGGGGCCGGTCATGCCATATTAAGTCCCGCGTTGAAGGGTTAAGGAACTGTGACACTATTTATTGTATTGCTGTACATGAAACAAATAGCCTAAAGAAGTTTTGAATTTGAATAACTGGGAAACAGGAGAAAATTTAAAAACCTAAGAGTCTAACAATTCTGCACCTCTCTGTGACATTTTCAGGAGCCGATTCCTGCCATCCCTAGCAACCCACGGCTCCAGAGAAAATGCCATGTGTGTTTTTGTTGAAATAATGAATAAACCTTTTACAAATTCTAAGGCTTTATTTGAGTAAAAACCAACAAAACAGAACAACACAAATAAACAAGTTAAATTTGCATAGTAACCAGGACAGCTGATCAAAGTTGTAATATCAAGGATATTAGAAATCATCACATTCTCCCCTGGTTAAAATTGTGTGCATAATCTTGTAGGTATTTTGGAAGTCTTTTCTCCCTGAATGGTCTTTGAGAAGTTAATGGTAAATTAGGTACACTTTCACTTGTTTCAATAACATCGGTTGGATTTTCATTTATTTGTACATCATTTTGTGCCTCATCTTGTTCTTCTTGAGAATTTGATGTCTGGGCCATTGCATAGTAACCAGGACAGCTGATCAAAGTTGTAATATCAAGGATATTAGAAATCATCACAGTTTTTATACAAAGAAACTTTGAAAACGACTGACACTTAAATACATGTGCAGAATGGACAAGACGAATTGGAAAATTCATCGTATGTGGACTCCACTCATATTCAATTGTGGAGAAAAGTGATTTTTGGGGATTGTTCAAATGAACAAGTACATGATGCAAAGTTCCTTCTAGGTCAACTTCTTCTAGGAATATTATTCCTAAAATGTTTGACACCCTTAAGAATAATATAATGAATGACCTCTAATCCCTTAACCTGTTGAATCCCATCGACGCGTCCGTGCACTAGCCCCGTTACCAGCCCAGCGACGCGCCGCCGTGTCCGTGGTGCAGTTTAGATTTGCCGCGCTTTCTACATCGATGTAAGAAGAAGTATATTGTGTTTGATACCGTTCTGTTCAGGGAAATCTTGCCTTTCGAGTGGTATATTTCGTTTTGCGCTAACTGTAACGGCATCCCTGCAGCGATCGATAAACAGCAGCTGTGTTTGTAGTACTCGTATTGTATGTTTGTTTATTTACAATGGCGAGTGGTTCGGGTACATCGCGATCACTTCGTGACAAAGAAATTAGTGAATATTTAGACAATGAAAATCTTAGTGATGTCTCGGGAGTGGGTTTTGACATTGGTGAAGATGACTTGAGGATGAGTGACGATGACGTTTTAGTGTTACAAGACGTTTTTGATGAAACACAAGCAGATTCGCCACAAGATATTTTTGACAATACACGAGCAGATTCACCACCACTGCTGAAACCACCATTACCGATCTTACAGACAATATACAAACCCCAATTAATTGTTGTAATTCCTGGGCCTAGTGGTGATGCTTCAAATACAGGTAGGCCTATTGTTGTTGATACAAGTAATGACCCAAGACCTAGGCCTACGAAAAGGAGGAGGGTTCAAAAACCAAAAGCAGCAACCTTTCCTTGGATTCATGACATGGATTTTACCCCTCAAATATTTGATTTTGACAACTCCAATAGTGGAATAAATCCTAATGTGGATTTGACCGAAACTTCAAGTAATTTGAAGTTTTTCTTCAAAATGTTCCCACTCGATCTTGGTTTCCCACATTGTAGAACAAACGAATCTGTATTTCAATGAAGTGGTTTCTCACCTAGAAAACGTTTCTCTAAATGAACTAAATACATGGAAACCAGTCAATGAACATGAAATGCTATGTTTTTTGGCATTGTGTGTTCTAATGTCCCATGTCAGGAAAAATGAAATTAGAGACTATTGGTCCACTGATAAATTAATTGAAACCAAAATCTTCAGGGATATTATGAGCAGGAATAGATTTCAAGCCATACTTTGAATGCTGCATTTCAACAATTCGGTTGTCCCTAACCCTAGACTTCTTGGCAGATTACATAAGATAAACCCCATTCTGTACTCCCTGAACAAACAAATGACCGATAAAATCACACCGTTTGAAAAACTTGCCATTGAAGAGGCTTTGTTTTTATACTTAAAGGTAAACTATCTTTCAGACAGAATATACCCAAAAAAAAGGACAATCAGGTTTGGCATCAAACTATTCGTCCTATAGGACTGTGACACGAGCTTAGTGCTTCACATTTAGCCATATGTTGGAGCAGAGACAAATCTAGGTTTCTCCGGATTAGAGGGCATAGGTATCACGGGACAAGTGGTCCTAACCCTTTTAGAACCCTTCTTTGGCTTAAGCCACAAAGTTTAAATAGACAATTGGTATGTAAGTTCGTATCTAGCAATGGAGCTTTTTAAGCACAATGTAAACATGTTATGAACCGTGCTGCCAGACAGGCAGGGCTTGGCCAAAAAGCTACCGCGGATACCACAAGTAGATGATGTCGATGTTCACCATACGGACAAAATGATGTATGAGAGATGGCAGGATAAGAGGGAGGTCAGGATGTTGACGACCATGCACCAGTCTGAAATTGCGGAAAGTGGCAAAACTAACTGGGAAACCGGACAGAAAATTAAAAATCCGAAGAGCATTTTAGACTATAATGCTAATATGGGAGCAGTTGACATAGGTGATATAGAGTTATCGTTCAATGTGACAGGCAGGAAATCCATCAAATGGTATAAGAAGCTATTTTTCCATCTTCTCGACGTAGCCATTAGGAATTCCCATATTCTAAAGAAAATGAAGACTGGAAGGAATTCCCACCTGTCAGATTTCAGAAAAGAATTGATAAGGGGCATATTGGAAATCTACTGCCCTGCGGGAACCCACCCCTTGGCGGTCGACCTTCTCCCGGTGAAACACCTAGCTGCGCCTGACTCAGCGACATTTTCTAGAGCCAATTCCTGCCATCCCTAGCAACCCACGGCCCCGGAGGAAATGTCATGTGTGTCGTTACACAAAGAGGAGGCATTCAAAGAGGACAGACACATATTACATGTGCGTTCCATGCGCCGATGTCCCACTCTGCATCAGCCCCTGCATGAAAGACAATCATACTCTTCGACAATTCTGAATTGTAAATAGGCTACCCTACATTTTTTTGACTAGGATCTGTTTTAAATTTCATAATCTTTGTCAATTTTGACATGTAAATATATTTGATATTTTTATTTTTGACTAGCCTATTTGTAGTAGGCCTATCTGGTTTTAGACTCTCATAATCTTTGTCAGTTTTGTCTTGTAAATATATTTTCATTTTTCATTTTGACAACTTGTAGGATATATTTTGAATTTAATAATTTTTGTGAGTTTTGACTTGTAAATAGATTTGATTTTATAAAAACGTTTTTATTAGCTCGCTTTCTTGTCCGGTACAAATTTTGCAATCAACTATACTAACTTCCCGATGAGCTAGAGACTTGACACATGAAACATAGCTCACAAATCGATGACAATGCAATATTATATCATTTAATTTTCATATTTCCCTTGGGCTACACCCCATGGGCTTGTTATTAAATTAGCTCGCTTTCCTACAAATTTTAATATAAATTTTAAACAAAGTTCCCGATGAGCTAGAGACTTGAAATTTGTAACATAGCTCACAAATGGATGACAATGCAATATTATATAATTTAATTTTCATATTTCCCTTGGGCTACGCCCCATTGGCTTTGAAATTTGCCATGTTTACATTTTGAAAGAATGTTAAAATATATCAATTAATTTAAGTCAGCTGTAAATACTTAACACGTTGACTGCGCGCACCGATTTTAGTCGGCGTCGCCAGCGCTCCCAGGTGGCGCATGCTGACAACAGTCGGCGTCAGACCACCTGAAATACATTGAGTCAGTGTGAGCTTAGCCGTGGTCGGAGTAGGGTGCTATTGCGTTAGCCACCTGTGTACGTACCGACCTTAGCCCAGTTAGTGCCGTTCCCGGATTCCGTGACTTTTTTATTAGTATCGTTAGTATTACGTCATAGTGAGTTACTGTGAACCCTTAGGTGATTTGTGTTGTACAATAATGGCTAGTGCGTCTCATGAAGATCAGCTTTTGAGTGAGGAGGACATAGCAACAAGTGGCGATGAGAGTTCCGCGGAAAGTGAGGTTGACCTTGACGTCGAGGATGACATCACGGCTGCCAACCAGCCCACGTGGCTCCCCCAAACTGCAGGTTTGCAACATATCCCTTTCACTGGTAACGAAGGTTTTCGCGTGCCTATACCTAATGCAAATCAACCATCTGAATTCTTTTCAATGTTGCGGGACGATGTGTTTTTAGAAATGATTGTTCGCGAAACGAACAAGTATGCCCTTGAATTTTTTTGCGGCAATACTACTATGCCACAGTCACGTATTCACAGATGGAAAGATCTAACTGTGCCTGAATTGAAGGTGTTCATTGGCTTATTGTTTCACACTGGCCATATTAAGCTAAGCCGTCTGGAAGATTATTGGCGAACTGACGACATGTATAACATATCTTTCTTCTGCAAGTACATGAGTAGGGATAGATTTATGCTAATCTTTCGATGCCTACATTTCAGCACCAATAGAGACGATCAGTCAGACAACCGTCTAGCTAAAGTTCAAGATGTTATTGACTATTTCAATAATCAAATGGCAAAGTTGTACTACCCCTGTTGAGAACTAACAATTGATGAGGCAATGGTACTATGGCGGGGACGACTTGTATTCCGGCAGTACATAAAAAATAAACGTCACAAGTACGGTATCAAGTTTTACTGCCTCAATGAACCTCATGGCCTGACTGTCAAAATGAAGATCTATGCAGGCAAGGGCGACAGTACTAGTGGGCCAGGACACGCATCAAAAGTTGTCATGCAACTGATGACCCCCTTTTTACAGAAGGGCCATTCCCTTTACATGGATAATTTTTACAATGGGTTCCCGTTAGCTGCCAAATTGTTGTCCATGCAAACGTACGTGACTGGTACGTTGCGCAAAAACCGGAAGTACTTACCTCAGGAGGTAACCTCGGTTAGACTGAAGAAAGGAGAAACTGTAGCGAGATACGCAGAAGGTGTTCTCATAGCCAAGTGGAAGGACAAGAGAAACGTTCTTTACATGAGCACAGAATTTGAGAACACTATGAGAACAGCAGGAACAAGCGTGGTGAACTACGGGAGAAGCCGGTACCAGTTATACAGTGTAACGGACACATGAAGGAAGTTGACAGATGATGTCGTACTATCCCTGCGAAAGAAAGACAATACGCTGGTACAAGAAGGTGTACGTGCATGTATTGCAAGTGATGATGGTGAATGCCTGGTCAATGTATAACCTTGCGTACATTGACAACAAAATGAAGCTGTATGATTACAGGCACATGGTCATCAAATACCTTCTACCGGCCAGTATCGAATCGCCAGCTAGTATCAGCACCAAGAAGAGACCGAACCACATACTATCGAAGGTACCGCTTGACGTTGCTGGAAAACGCAAAAAGAAACAATGCAGGGTGTGTTCTAAGGAGGGCAAGAGATTGGATGTAGTGTATTTCTGCCCAGCTTGTCCTGATGAACCAGGCTTATGCCCTATTCGGTGCTTTGACAAGTACCACGACTCCATGTAAAGTCAAAACAGAGACTCTGTAATTATTTGTAAATATTTAGTAATAGTGAAAAAAAATAAAAAAAAACATTGTGAAAACTAAAAAAAAAATGAAAAAGTGAAAAAGTGAAAAAATAGTGATGTTTATAGATAAACTGACAAACTATGCGAAGAAATCAGGATTATTGTGCAATTTCTCCGGAGCCGACAAAAAGCTGCGGAAGTGATGACGTCTTAGGACGACCGAAAACTGTGAAAAAGTGAAAAAAATAGTGATGTTGATACATAAACTGACAAACTATGCCAAGAAATCCGGATTATTGTGCAATTTCTCCGGAGCGTCGCACCCTGGTGGCGCACGCCGACAAAAAGCGGCGGTATTGATGACGTCACGGGACGATCGGAAACTTCGTTTTTTTATGACGGCGACCCCGAACCAGACTCACAACACCATTTGGTAAGTGATTTTGACATAAAATATTTTTAGCCACCGGTGATGGTATATACTTATTTTTTGAGCATTCAACGTGTTAAATTTGACAGTTCGAAGAGCAGAGGGTGAAACTTTAAAGGGCCCCAGGGCCTCACTCTCTAATTATTTCCCTAAATAGAAAGATTCCTGCACAACATCACGTTACGCTCTTTCCAACGAGACCAAAAACGTGTTAATCGGTTCAGTAGTTTCGGAGGAGTAATTGTCACAAAAAACCTGCTTGCGTATTAAATAAGTATATAGATAAAGAGATTCTGCAACACTATGTGATGAAGCATAGTCTCAAAGGTGGGAGGCCATCGCTTGGCCAGACTTCAACTGAACGCCAAGCATTTTTGGAACCCATTCCACCCACTGAAAAAATCCAAAGGCCAAGAGGAGACCCAAGAAGAGTCAAGACACCTACACTACATGTGTGTGCCCCCGTGCATTCATCCGTGCATGAAGGAGTTTCACATCCTTCTACACTACTAAAATGTAAGTGTTTTGTATTTATTTACCTGTAATAATACTTACGAACAAAGTTATGCTTGTTTTTATTAAATGGACCTAGCCTAAAAATAATTCCACCAAACTTCGTAACTGTCAATTTCAAGATTTACCGTATATTATTCACAAAGTACCTATTCATATTATTCATAATAATTATTGATATGAAAAAATTATCTGTTTTAACTGTTTAGACACTTTCAGCATGAAAAATAAAGTTTAAAAAAACTACCATATTCCAAATATTACATAAAATATATTTTTCTATTAAATATCTAATAATGCAAAAATCTTAAACTCAGCCCAGGCATGTATATGGCAATATAATTACTAAAAGTTAAACGAAGAGGTTGAAAGGGTTCTAAATTACAGGTGTGGTCCAATGCTAGCTAACCATAAAATGAAACTAAATAGGCCTAATCAATTTTTATTGCTTAAAACACCTTGGTAAAAAAACGTGAATTTGGTAAAACCATACCTACAACAGTAAGCAATTTGTCAGCCATATTGTAGAGAGCCCACAAGTTCGGTGCCCAATAGGCATGGCTGAGACCTCTTTTGAATGGGAACAAACGAGACAAAACCTGCAACATACACAAACTTTTACTAAGCCTTAGCAAAAATAAAAACATAGAACTCCAGAGCCTGGATTTTTTTTGGGAAGCAGGCTTACCTTAAAATGGTAAAAGTGACAGTCAAATATTTCAATATTTGTATATGGTTATTAGATGTTTTGTTACTTGTGTCACTGTGACGTCTTTTCCAACCAGACAAAGTCTGTGATCACAGCAAAACTAGTTTGGTTACAAAATTGAATTATCTATACTATTATAAAGAAGAGGTGGTGTCTGTGTGTGTGTGTTTGTATGAGCTAATCTCAAAAACTACTGAACCTATTGGGCTCAAATTGCACACACATGAAGCTACAGTTCCGAGGATACATATAGAACTATTCCCGCTTCAATATTGTCCTAGGGCTATGCCCCGTGGGCTTTCAAAAATCGGAGGTGAGAGATTTCAAAGTAAATTTTGATTGATGGTATCCATGACAACAAAGAACAAACCTACAAAGTTTAAAAATGTAAACAAGCAGTACTAACTGTCAAATTAATTTTGATTTCACAATTCCATACAGCTGGTTCAAACATTCATTTAAATACTGCATGAATATTAGAACAGAGAGGGTAAGGATCATATTTAAAATAATGATGTCACTATCCTGAATGTAAACATTATTTAACATTACTTAAATGGAGCTGTCAAACCATACGCTAATGTCACTTTATACTTACATGCCAACCCCGTACGAAGGACGGGTACTCTGCTAGTAGTATATATAATAGTAGTGCTGGATTTCTTAATACATCTTTGCCATTGTAGGTTGGAAAAATCAGAGATTTACAAGAACACTCAATTAAATAATTGAAATTGTAAAAACAAACAAATTCTCTATTTAAAATTACCATTAGGTTGCACAATTTTATGTTACTTTTTCAGGGATAATCAATTTTCTCAACCCTTAACCCTAGCAGTGGCCAACCGTCGTCTGGTTACGGTATGACGTTGATGCTTAGAATGGCCAAAGTCGTCTGGTTACGGTATGGGCCGAAATTTTTTTAACGGTAAAAAAAACACTTACAATCAACTCAGATTAGAATAATATATATACCATTCGAAAGATCACATTCTGAACTTTCATTTGATTACATAAACAAACCCTGTAGCAGGTATATAACAATGTCACGACGATTTGAAATCAAATGAAATTTTGGCGCGGTACGACTTTTGCAGCCGACACTTGGGAACTGGCAAAACACGTCTTGTTTGGCATTACCCTGCTCGGGTAATTTTCGTCTTGGGATGTTGCGGGTGATACCACTGGATAGCCATTGATTTTATCTTCATTGTGGTAGTGATATTTATAACTAAATATTGATTGCACAATCGGTACGATTTTATGAAAACAGCTGTTTTCGAAATTTCTAACAAATGGCCAACAGTCGTCTGGTGACAGTATGGAAAATACGAATTATATACAGTGAAAGTTATTATTACTAGTCATATAGTATATCATTTTGAAGAGGAAGAAATTTAGATTCAGAGAGTGGCAGCCCTGCACTCAGGGTTATTTCTGTATGCTCGCATGTAGACAGTGATGTAGACGACGGAAGTGAGTCATTACTGCCACAGTCTGTCAGCTGTCTTGTATTGCCATTGTTTGTTTGTGTTGTTGCCGTAATAGTTTTATCCGCGATTTATTACTAAATATGTTATTAGTTCGTAGTGTTAGTGTAAGTGAAGTGTTGTGTGTGTGTATAACAGTTATCTTCATGCATAAATATTACTGAATTGTGTGGAATAGTGTTCATAAAAGGTTGTATTTTGTTAGCATCATGTCCTAAAATGACGATTCTGACATTCAGAGATTGTTGTACCTATATAATGATATACCCAAGGTGTTATACATTTTTATAAAGGTAAATGAATACACTACAACATGTTTATAATGGTTCGGGGGTAAACAATTTTGTAAAAAAGTTATAGCCTATACTAAATAGGCCTACTACTGTAGGCTATTTTGTTAGCATCATGTCCAAAAAGGACGATTCTGACATTCAGAGGGGTTATAATGATTTACCCAAGGTGTTATACATTTTTATAAAGGTAAATGAATACACTACAACATGTTTATATTGGTTTGGGTGTAAAAAATTTGGTAAAAAATTATATAGGCTACTAAATACTGTACACTCCATTTTCTCGAAATGCGCAAAAAATTCAAAACGTTCTCAAATTGATAGGCCTACATAATCATAGGTGAAAATAACTTTTTACCATCATACTTATGACTTTTTTGGATTCCTTACTTCATTGGCTTTACAAATATGTAGGCTACATATCATCAGCCTACATAATGTTTCACAACACAAGCAAACACTGTAGGCTATAGTTTACACTTATTTGCGGTTTTGCGGTTATTGTATTATTATGTCCCTATTACGTACCTACAAAAAAAATATTTCTAACATGTTATACATTTTTATGTTGGTAATTGAATACACTACAAGATTATTATGTTGGTTTGAAGTAAAAAAATTTGGTACAAAAGTTGTATACTAAGTACTGTGAATTTTGTTTTTCGAGAAATCGCTAAAATATATAAACATTATTTTATATACGTATGTTTATAGGTAAAAAATTATTTTTACCATAAACTTTATGACTTTTTTTGATTCCTTACTTCATTAGCTTTACAAACATGTATATATCATTATTAGTATACACATGTATTATAGAACTTTTTACAACATAAACTAACACTGTACGGTTCTCAATTTTTTCGGTTCTCCGTTTGTCATTATATTTCGCCCCAAAAACTTATAAAAAAAAAATATTTTCCTAACATGTTATATATTTCTATGTAGGGAATTAGATTTTCTACAAAATGTATATAATGAATTTCCCATAAAGAAATCCGTAGAAAAAAAATACCAAGGCCGCTTTTGAAATTTCAAAAAAAAAAATTCAAATTTTTTTATTTTTTTCACTTTATCGATAAAATACACTGTCTAAATCATTATGATATTACTATTTCTAGATTCTCCTGTTCTTTCCGAACAAAATGAATATGAGGTTGGCTAGGTTTACTTGTACGGTTGAATTTTTACGAATTTTCAAAAAAAGGTCTGCAAAATCGCCAAAATGGGTTGGCCATTCCCCACTTCTAACATTGGCCACTGCTAGGGTTAATGGCGCATCAGAAAAGCTTGAAAGTTTGATACTAAATATATCTACTGTAGTTAAAAACATTTAAAAGGGTTACAAAGTCACATAAATAAGTTAAAAAAAAAAATTTAAAGTAGAATTAAAAATTACCTGGCCAAGCTGTCCCATGGCAATAAATGGGCCGAAAGAGATGAGAAAAACAATTGCTACGATGGCAGCAAGCTTGGCAAAGCGTGAAGGAGAGAAGGACCTCCATCTGACAGGTTCACCACTGCCTGAGTGAGTCTGTGGCGTAGAGACGAAGCAGTAGTTACGCAGCAAATACACCCCATAGGCTGGAGCAACATACATGAAAATGTGCTTCAAATTTAGCAACACTGCGAACCAGAAAGCTCCCTCCAGAAATCTGCCCTGCAACATGTAGTGTTGGGGTTGATAATTTGATAAAGGGTTTGCGTAGTACAACTTACACTGTGTTCCATAACAAAGAGGGAAATTCCCAGCACCTAAAGATCTTTCAGTTTGTTGGCAATATTTCAGCATTCAACAATCATCTAATATTTAAATCAGCTGTTTCTGATGCACAATTGGACGGTGTTATGCATCACTATACCAAGCGCCAATTTAATTCAGTATTCCTGCGCATTCTATTGAGAAACAATGCAACTAACCTACAAAAAAATCACCATCCTTGTCCTAGCAACGGTTGCCATGAAATATTTGGAAAACTTAAGTGCCACTTTAGTAATGTTTGATTTTCTGTTTTGCATAACAAAACCAAAAGCCATAATCCCATATTTAGTTTTGCAACAGTAGACCAAGCGCCTTTTACTGGTCTTTGGTCTTGTGATGCCAAACGCATTAGGTGGCATGACTGGTTTACATCTGTTCACAATCATAACAAAACAAACTACATCAGCTGTATGTGTTGTGTACCACTAACCTAGTTTTGTTGTAAGCGTATATTTGTGATGAGAGTGTTGCCATTATTTGTTATTTTGTTCTCTGTAATTTAATTATGGATAGTTTGAAAAAAAGAACGAAGAAAATTATTGCAAATGCAACAAGGATTTCAACTGAATCTCAAGCTCTAAAGGTAAGAAATCACAAGTTTCTTTCGTATGTAAACTTCTTTAAAACAACTTATAATAGACTTCTTTTATAACTTGTACCTTTAATGAAATGTTAGTAATGCTTGATGACTAAACTAGGCCTATGTAACGGATTAATGTTTGAAAGGAAAAATAGCCTACAACCTTAACCTAAGCCAAAGCCTATTTTCGGGGTTTGTTTCACAAACAGTTTGAGTAATATGTATCAATACTTTTTTACTTTGATACTATTGATATTATAACCGAATGGGGTTAAAGTATTTTATAATTATAGCCTTGGTATTTTTATAAATATTTTATTTTGACATTTTGGTACTTTCCTGTTAAAGGGAACATTCATTATTATCGATGATTTTTTCGCTATATATCGATATTTTTGTTTTCCGATCCGTTAAACAAATTGACAACTGATCTTGTTTAGGCTAAAATAGTCTATTATATGGATTAAGAAATGAAACTGTTCTAAGCTAACCTAACATAACCAAACAAACTTGCTGTTAAAAACGGAGTTTTTAAATGTTACACAGCAAGTTTGGTTAGTTATGTTAGGTTATTTTTTTATAACATTTTCATTTCATTATCGTTTGTTGATACTGTACTGAACAATATTTATCGTAGTTGTCAGCTCCAGCTGATATGTTTCTCAATTTGTTAATATCGATATATCGAGAAAAAATCATCGATAATAATGAATGTTCCCTTTAACAGGAAAGTACCGACATTTTCCCTACAAGTAGGCTTACAAGTTTGAGAGCAACCTCCAGCGGTGAAATGTTGTTGCTTTGCGAGTGCCAACTTACACAATATGCTGCAGCGATTATAGGTTAGGTTATTGCTGGAAAACCTATCACAACCGTTATATCAACTGTAACATATTGGTAGGCCTAGTAAGCCTATCGAAATAAAAAATATTGATAAAATTAAATGCAAGTTACTTGAACTGCTTATGAAACCGAACCCCTATTTGCATGAAACTTTAATTTTGTTGTTTCAGAAAGAAGATACATGTTTCCTGACTGAAGAGAATCGCAACCTATCTTCTCAAGTACCGATATTGGAGTGTATACAAACTAATGGTAGCTGTTCGTCTTCAAGCTCAGACATTAAAAGTAGGCCTACAGATCCGCTACTCCCAAAGGATGTGGATCTTACAGAGTTAGTACCTGTTAACTTGGAGTCACCAGGTAACATATTTTCATCGTCGTTTAATGACACATCACTAGATTTGCCAAGAACTTTTTTTGATGAGTCTATCCCTACAGTTGATGCCAATAATTCAGAAGAATTAGGTTTATTTACCAATCAAACAGATACTGAACACAGTTATTGCTTTGACGATCAAGAAAAAAACTGTGAAATTATTGAACTGCCTTCTGAGCAGTTGCACTCCACACCACTTAAGACAAGTACTTATCATAATAATTTAACACACATTAGCAATGGTTTGAATGCAGGTGTAGTGGTGGGTAAGGAAATCAATGATGAGCCATTCTCTAATTTGACTTTTTATGAAAATGAATGTGGCAGGCCTAGCAGTGACCAAGCAGAAGACATTCTACAACAGCCTTCAAGTGATGATGTGGAAAATACCATCCCTGAAACAGTTGAAGTTGTGGAAAATACCATCCCTGAAACAGTTGAAGATGTGGAAAATACCATCCCTGAAACAGTTGAAGATGTGGAAAATACCAACCCTGATACAGTTGAAGATGTGGAAAACACCAACCCTGAAATAGGTGAAAATCGATTACCGGTACTGGAAGGAAGGCCAAAAAGAGGAAGAAAACTTAAGTATGAAAACCAAAACCTAGAAACTAGAAAAAGACTGTGCATCCAAAACAACGATTATTTTACACAAAGAAATGTGTTCAAAGAATCCAAAGATTTCCGGCGTTATATTTGCCCGTGTAAATGTTTGGAAAGAGTTAGTGAGGAAAATGCCAAAAAGGAATTTGACAAGTTTTATAGTGTTGATTCGCATGATGCTCAGCGTGCATTGATTTGCTCTATGGTTCAGGAGTTTAGACATAAAACGAAAAAGAGTGAAAACATCAAACAAAAGGAAATGTAGTAGGTTGTACAAAATTTGTGGAATGATTGTATGTAAAACTTTTTTTTTGCAGACTTTAAGAATATCCAGTTGCAAAGTAAATAGTGCTCTGAAAAGTATGAAGCGCTCAGAAGGAGTTCGTGATTGTCGTGGCGTCAGTGGTGGAAAAAATCAAATTGATGATTCTCGAGTGAAAGAAGTAATCGGGCACATACAAAAATTCCTCAAATATAAGTCACATTATAGAAGAGCAAATACAGAAAGGGACACAGACTAGTCCCGGTGCAACAATAAAACGAATGCAATAAGGCTGAAAGTCGCGTGGCCTGTCACGTGACTCTCGCCCCGCCTACTACTCAAGTTTCATCTGCCTTCTTTACTCAGTCTGCCCCTGGCGTCTGTTCTAAGTAGTTGTCGTTTTGTCTGTGCGTCGGAAAAATGTTAAGTGTACAAAAAGAACAGCGTGTTAACATCAAATTTCTTTTCAAACTTGGAAAATCTGCAAGTGAAACATTTGTAATGTTACAACAAGTGTACGGGGATGATTGTTTATCGCGAACACAAGTGTTTGAGTGGTTTAGGAGATTTAAAGATGGCCGCGAAGACACAAGTGATGACACTCGTACTGGCAGACCATTGTCAGCAAAAACTGATGCAAACATTGAAAAAATCGGTAAACTTGTTCGACAAGATTGCCGTTTAACAATCAGAGCAATGTCTGAGTTGACAGGAATTGACAAGGAAAGTGTTAGGCAGATTCTTCATGAAAGTTTCAACATGAACAAAGTGTGTTCAAAAATGGTTCCAAAGTGTCTCACAATTGAACAGAAAGAACGCCGAAGATTTGTTCTGACATCCTAGAAAACATTGAAAGTGATCCCACCTTCTTACAAAATGTTATTACTTGTGATGAATCGTGGTTTTTTACTTACGATCCCGAAACCAAACGCCAATCGATGCATTGGAAATCTCCTGCTTCTCCACGACAAAAAAAGCACGAATGTCAAAATCGAAATTCAAGGCAATGATGATTGTTTTTTTTTTATATCAAAGGGATTGTGCACATTGATTATGTACCAGAGGGACAAACAGTGAATCAGCATTACTACATTAGTGTCCTGACTACCCTACGTGAGCGAGTACGGAGAAAACGGAATGATTTGTGGAAAACAAAGTCATGGATTCTGCACCAAGACAATGCCCCAGCTCACAATGCGTCGTCAGTGAAGACGTTTTTAGCCAATCACAACATTCCCATCTTAGGCCATCCACCCTACTCACCTGATTTGGCCCCCTGTGACTTCTTTCTTTTCCCTTAAGTCAAGTCAGCTTTGAAAGGAACTAGATTTGAGAGTGTTGAAGCAGTAAAAGAAAAAGCGACAGAAGTAATGTATGGACTTACTGAAAATGATCTGCAGCATTGCTATGAACAGTGGAAAATTCGTATGGAGCGGTGTAGAGACCAAGGAGGAGAGTACATTGAAGGAGATAACATCAAATTGTAAATAATTGTAAATAAATTTTTTTTCTGCATCAGTCCGGTTTTTTTCTAGCCACACCTTGTATAGTGAATTCGAAGACTTCAAAGAACTTGATCTTTCACCTGCTAAAAGACGTGGAAGACCATGCTTACCGAGTATAGAACAGACGCTTCCCTATCCCAATAGCTTTAATTAATAGTACTGTATACTGTATACTGTAATCAATTACAATAGAATTAATAGTACATAGATAGACTTAGTTAAATATATATTTTATAAAAAGACTATTATCAAATTGCAATGTAGCCTATGGAGTAGAAATAGATTTTATAGATTTTTTTACAGTTATCTTAAATTAGGCTATATTTTGATATATTTTTATGTTATTATCCTCTCACTTGTATACTTTGAAAATGAATTACCTTTTGTTAATGATATTGATGAAAACATAAATTTTAAGTTATGCCAATGGACTATACAAGAAGAGAGAATCATCTAATGTAAAGTGAAATATGTGAAAAGAACTGTTAAAGACAAACAAATGGTAAAACTTAACCCTTAGAGCCCCAAGCGCCGATATATCGGAGTTGTTCTGAGAATGAAAACCATATTGGTAGGCGCGTCACCTGTTGCCGATACTGTACCAGCTGTCATCACGACCATTTTACTGTTGTGTATTTGGTTTGGTTATGTTTTCTGCTCTACTGATGAAATTTCACTTAATGTAGTGGCGTCTAGTGATGTTTTAGAAGATATATTTTAGTTTATTGTGTGTTTCTACTGAACAAAATGAGTAGAAAAGGAGATTGTGCTGAATCTCCAGTCAGTGAAAACGAAAACACTCTGATGACTAACATTCAAGAGGCAGGTTTGTATATTCTGCCAACAACAACAGTGATGACTCTGACTTCAGTGATAATATTGTAAGTTCTGATGCTGAATCATCTTCCTCAGAACCAGTTGACCACACATATGAAGACCCAACATATAGCTCGAAAATAGTGGTAGGCCTAGACTAGATCTTTTGCAAAGACCGAACAGATCGCCTCATATGTTTTTCTCTGATGAAGAAGACATTGATGATGTCCTTCCTCTGGCAGATTTACCTCAAGAAGTCATTGATTTGAATTTAGGCCTACCATCAACTAATACTGACACTAGGTCCATCCTAGATATGCCTACAGAAGAAGCTACTGATGCTATACCTGATTTGCCAACAGATACTCAAACTGCTAAGGATTGTGCTAGGCCTAGGCCTAGGGGCAGTGGTTAACGCAGAGGGAGAGGATGAAGCACAACAAATATTCTTTTTGGTAGAGGAAGAAGTCAAACTCAAGGAAATCGTAGGCGAAGACCTGTTGAACCTGAATCCAGTGACTGGGATGAAATCGAGGAGGATAATAATCCGGGTTACCAGCATAACTTCACGTACAATGAAATCCCAAAGCATTGCCCACCCAGAAACTCCTCACCAATAACCTATTTCTATCTATTTTTTACAACTGATTTGATAACAAAATTTGTGGTAGAGAAAAACAGATACACTACAAATTACTTGCGACCTGCTGAACACGGCTCGTCACCCCAGAGTACATTGAGATCTTGGGTAAGTTTAACCTCTGAGGAATTCAAAGGCTTCCTTGCTGTCATTATAAACATGGGCATAATCCGGAAGCCATCGTCCCTGTCTACTGCTTGGTTTCCAAAAATGTTCTCTCGAACCCGATTTGAACTTTCTTTAAATTTCTTTCATTTGGTTGATGGCAGCAAACTAGTGAAACATGGCGGACCAGGCTATGGCCCATGCGCAAGATTTCAACCACTCATCGATCATCTTAACTGGTTAGCCAAGTTTTAAGTACCCTACCAGAAACTATCTGTCAATGAGTCGTTAGTGGGGACAAAAAAGAGGATTGGCTTGACCCAATACCTACCAAAAAAAATCACAGGTGGGGAGTGAAACTGTGGGTACTGTGTGACGCTCTAACCCATTACTGCATGGCACTTTTTTGCTACAAAGGTGCCAAATACAGAGAAAATGACGAAAAAACCACTGAGCATGCCACTGAGGCCATGGCCTGGCATTCTCTGTATGCAACTAACTACTGAAAATCACTAACTGTTTGAACAAATGCTTCCATCTATTTTTAGATAATTTGTTCTCCTCTCTACGCCTAACTAGATACCTATATTTTAAATTAACTTGGCTGATAGGAACTGTTGACAGAGTAGGTGTGCGCAATGTTTTACGGGGGAAATACGCTGTTGGTAAAAAAAATACATTTTGTATGTCCCGCCTTGTACATGGTCTACCGAGAGAAACCGACCAACAAATCCCAGTATATTCTGTTATCAACAGATAGCAAGGCAGAAAATGTCAGATACACAAAAATGAGAAGTAGGAAAATAATTGTAAAGACTAAGTATTGAAAGAAACTAACTTGCTCACTGTCGATTTACAATCACATGGTTTATAATTAATTAAATCATGTGTATGTTCCGACAACGGAACCCAGTTTGTCTCCCATCTGTTCAAAAGAATGTGCTTTGGGCAGGTATTCACCAGGTGACTAATGCTGGGGCTTTTAAAGCAATACCTTGCCTTGCCCATACAATTGATTATAAAAGATGGGCTTTAGGCCAGAGATGTATTGCAAACCTTTCTGCGGTTTGTAGGAAAACAGTCGGGCATTTCAAGCACTCTGCAAAAGCAATAAAAGCACTCAAAGCGGCACAAGCAACATTGGGCCTACCGAAACACAAACTCATACAAGATGAACCCACCCGTTGGAATTCCACCAAACACATGATGGATAGACTGATAGAACAACGACGGGCAATATCTCTAGCAGCACCAGACTTAACCTACCGACTGAAATCACTACACCTGATTGGGAGCTAATGGCTAATGTTGTGAAAGTGATGAAGATTTTTGATGATGCCACCTTCCAGTCAAGTTCTTCGCTCACTACAATATCAGAAGTGATACCGATTGTGAAGGAGTCAGCTATCTGCAGTGAGTGGAATTGTCCATTGTTCAGTTATAAGGATTCAATATTTTAAAGTATCTAGTGAATTACAAGGTTAAATTTTACATGTATGCAGTAAAAACATTGGGAAGTACTATTCTAGTTACTGAATAATCAATCTTTTATTCTATTTTTGTAAATAGTGTGATATTTAAGAATTAAAGTACTCACTTTTCAGTACCTATGTAGAAAAGCACATGTTTTGAAGATCATATTTAACTGTATAGAACATCATTATGGGCACTGCACCAGTAAAGTTAGAGTAAAATATATAATTTTTACTTGTAAATAAATAAGTTGAAAACTTAAAAGTGATATTATTTTACTCAGAAAGACTCTGTAAAAACAATAAATATTAGTCAGTTTGGTTAGAGTAGTAATTTCCTGGAGAAACATTAAAAACAAACTGATCTTTTTCACGGCAACTATACATCTTATCAGTTGTGGCAACTACAGACTACAAAGTTCAGGCCTGTTATCCGAGCTGGACTACATAAACTGACAAGATTATAGATTATAGCTTATCGTTACTGACTACCTGTAAAGTCGAGTTATTCATGATTATAGTAATTAATTTTTGAGCTAGAGCTCAACATTGTTGCCATTTTCAAAACAAGGATATTTAGTTTTTCTGAGAGTAAACCAATCAATACAAATCAAAGAAAATTAATTAAAATGCATGACAAAAATTAAAATAATGTATGAAAATGTATGAACAACTAAAAAAAAATTCATTCGTTTTAAAAATATAGTAGCATACATGTTTTGAAGTATAAATAAAATAAATTAATGTTTTAAAAAAAATTAAAATAAGCTTATTCAGCAGACAAAAATGACCAAAAACCCATGTGGAATTTGTAAAAGAGGGGCAGGGTCAGGCTCCGTTTTTTGCAAAGGTTTCTGTGGTTATTGGTACCATAAAAGATGTATGAAGGATATGACGGATGTGCAATTCCGTGAAATCTGCAAAGAGGGTACTCAACACAAATGGAAATGTTATAACTGTAAGAAATCTGAAACTAATCAGGAAAACATGACAATGAATAAATGTTGTAAAAGAAACAATCAAAAATCTTGATATAAACAGCAACTCAAATGAGGACCTGGAACGCTCACTTACAATTGCACCAGAGGGTGGCAGAACTCAGAACAGTTCTAGACCTCATTTTAAAAGATTAGGGATTTTAACCATCACAAGTATGTACATTTTTGAAATGATTAATCTATTAATTAACAATATAGATAATTTTGAAGAGTTTAAATTTACACATAACTATTCCACACGTCAGAAACATTTATATCAATTCCCAATACATAGACTAACTCTTTTTGAACGTACACCAAAGTACATGGCTATACAAATTTTTAATAAACTTCCAAAAAGAATCACCAACAATCCAAAAAACATACTCCTAGAAAAATTACATGAGTTATTAATTGAAAAGGCATATTATAAAATAGAAGATTTCTATTCTGATGTTTTCTAAACGGACAAGAATTGGGTTAATTTTGTAAACTAAATTCACTTTGAATACATACCTGATAGCTTTCATTGATTTTAGCAGGATTTTATCTTATTTGTTGTTTTTTATAAGGGTAACTTTTACTTGATGTCAGTAGTAATAATTTTGAGTTGTGTAAATTTATTAGTTATAGTATTTTTTTTTAATTTTTTTTTTTACGACACTCCTGTCTTTGTACGTTGTACTATGTAAGATGTTATGAGTGAATAAAGAATTTGAATTTGTGAAGGGTGCAATCAAAGAACTTGAAAACTTGATGCAGGTACCAGGAATAAAAGCATTTGCTACAAAACTGGTGCAACCTATTAACACTAGATATGCTGATGAGAATGTAAAGGAATATACTATTGCAACATTGTTGGATCCCAGATTGAAGGCTACAGTGTTTATTTCACCCGACAATTTAAGGAAGGCGAAAAGGGATTTGTTGGAAGAAACTGAGCTTCTTTCACCAAGCGATAGATGTTCTGCCAAACTCCAACCACAGGTAAGTAAAATATTTCACCGATTATTTTTTTTGCTTTTACAAATCATAATAAGGCCTATAGGCCCTAATAAAAATTGGATGTTTTTAAATAGTTTTTAAAGTTTAATTTTTTTTTATTTATCTCTATCAATGCTTAAGAAACCAAATTAAACTTAAATTATAAATTACAGCTTAATTTTTTTCTCCCAATCAAAGGTAGGCTAACTTTATTACTAGCCTACCTTATTCAATTTAGGCCTATCTCTATCAATCCTTAACAATTGATATCTATCAATCCTTAAAAATTTATGTCTATCAATGCTTAATAAACCAAATTAAACTTAAATTTTAAATTACAGTAGAACTTGGATAATTTGAAAACTTTGGAACCACACAGCTGCAACATATGGAATTTTTGGAAGATGTTTTGGAAGAAGTATTCGTCCTTTCCAGGGCTTGGGGATCTTGCAATCAAATATTTGTCAGCTCCACCAGCTACAGTCTTCTCAGAGAGACTATTTTCAACTTCTGGGATAATTTGTGACAGGAAAAGGAACCGTTTGGATCCTCATTGTATCCAAATACTCGTATTTTTGAACAAAAATGTTAAAATCAAATAAACTGAGGTACCGTACCTAGGTTAAGTATTTGCTTCGTAACCAACTATCATGAAGGAACTTTAAATACTTTGATACAAATTGGTTGGTTTGAGATCTAACCTAAGTAAAATTTACATTCTTGTAAATAACAACCTACTTACGTTAAATTTTATTTTTTTAAGACTTTGTAAATGTACATACGGTATATGATCATGATTACTGTAGGCTATAATTTATGTTTGTGTGTTTTTTGTGTTTGCAAATAATGTGTTTTTTTTTTCAACTCAGAAATTACACTCAACTAAATATGAGTTTACCAAATTTGCTTAGAAAATAACCAGTTATCACAGAACTGCAGATATACTTTGTTAAAGATTTGTCGATTTGTGGTCAGTTTGAGATCTATCAATATTTTTGCAAAACTCTCATTCTTTTAAATAAAAACCTACCTAGCCTACAGTACTTTAATTTTAATTTTTGAGATTTTGTAAGTTGGCATACATTTATTTTTTTAATTCCCGAAATTATTGTCACATAGTTTGAAAACAGCCCTTTGGTGGTACAAGTTACAGTTTTTTCCCAAAACTCTCACAAAATGTAAAAAGGGTTCAGAGGTTTTGGCTATTACTTTCAATCGGGTGGCTAGAGTTTTCCTCTGTCACAAAAAATGTTTTTATTATTTTTGTCAGCATCCAAAGGTTTAACATTAGTAACCAAACTTGCCTGTAGAATTCTGGCGACAGACAGAAGCAACACACCAAAAAGGAAGCCATTGTATTGGAAATGGATGTGGTCTACGATGATGAGGCCAGCATTTCCAAGCAACAGAAGCTGCAAGATAGCTGCTGGCGAGCCCCAGCGTAAACCCCAGCGACTGCTCTTGCGTACTCCACTACCACTGAGATACTGGCAACATCTACACATTGTGAATAAATTAACCAAGAGACAGCAAAACAATCACAGGATATAGTTATCTCCCTACTGTAACTAATTGAAACTTGATATTATTACTTTAAGGGTGATTATCAAATTGAGGGACAATTCATGTCCCAAGAAAAAAAAGTTACAAACTTAATACAAACACATATTGCTGTTGTTTATTTATGTCGATTATATCTCATTCCATCCTTATTTGTAGCATAAACGATGAATAAACCAGTTTTAAATAAGTTAAAAGTAAATTTTCGTCAGTTTCGTTACTGTCCCCAGAGGATTCAATATCATGAAACTCTATAAAAATGTAGAATCAATATGAAGTACATAAAATATGTATGAAACATAATCGTTCAAATGAGTATATATTTTAAACACATTTAAACTCTCAATAATATTTGTATATATAAAGAAAAAACAAAAAACAGAATGTCCCCAACCTTTGTAATCGTTTGCCAAGCTATTTAAATTTCGCGCTACAGACAGGATTGGCCGATATCCCACCCAACCATACTAATGTGGCAAAGTGATTGAAATAAGTTACCGGCATAAGTGTTCTAAGTGAATCGTTTTATTGTTAATTGTAACGAAATTAAAGAAAACAGGATCCCTTTATTTCACATCAGTTTTGTTACACGTGTTTAAAGAAAACTACTAGTATTACGTTTATTCAAATCAAGGTTTAGCAGAAGACACCATGGCCAGCCAAAACATAACCTATGATTCGTTGCTCACTTCAGTGATGCTTGACGCAAACTGGCAACAAAAAATGTCATGATTGTCAGTTTTGTTATGGTCATTTTCTTTCTGTTACCAAAGTACCTCAAGGTTTCGTAACGTGATGAAACTGACAAAATCATGATGGAACTGACGAAACGTGATGTAAATTACGATCTTTGAATTCCACAAACATAACTGATCGTTTTTATAATTCTAGCTTTCAACATGCTATTTAAGAACACGTAAATTAATTTACTGGACAATATTAATCCGTTTAGCAAACTGTGAATTTGTTGTCGCAACCAAATTTATTGTCCCTTTTTAATTTTTCCCTCTCTTGTCTTTATCCCTGATGTTTTCTTGTTTTTATTTTCTATATCATACTATATAGGCTATGTCATTTTATCTTTATATTTTTAGGATGTAATTTAATGTAGGATTTTTTGGTTGTGGAACTGGTAGACGAAAATGGGGAAAAAATCAAAGAGCAATAAAATTTCAGAAAAATGTGTAAGGCAAAATAAACTAGCTGCCAGTTGTCAGAAAAAATACAGAGATAAAATGTCAGAGGACCAAATGGCAGAATATAGGAGGAAGGCGAGAGAAAGATACCAAAAGAGGAAAGCTGAAAAAAGTGCTTAAGATCAAAAATGGAAAAAAGACTTAAAGAAGTACTGCTATAAAAAGAAAGCACTAGAGAAGGCATTTCCAGTCTGAAGATGAAGAAGTTAATGAAGTTGTACCTCAACCCGTTTCAAGACAGCACACCAGTGCCAGAATGAAAGTGAGGCAAAGATAAACTAAAAAATAAGATGAAAAAATAATCAATCTGGAAAGAAAACGAGAAACGTCTAAAAGGCAACTGCAAAGATGTGATAGGCAAAGATAATGTATCCCCACAAGTAAGAAAACGATTGTTCGTTGGATTCGCATTAGAAAAACAATTAAAAACCCTGTTGAAAAGGGTGAATCCAAAAACTAAAGAGAGGAAAATAATACAAAAAGTAGTCGGCATGAAGATCCTACGAAAATATACTCGTAGATTGCAAAACAACACATAATTCCCTACAAAAGCAATAAATAGGATTCCGAAAAGGTAAATGTAGATTATTTAAAAAAAATTACAGGACTATTAAAATTAAAAATTCTAAAATAGGTACTTCAAACTTTTTTTAAGATGACAGTGTATCTAGAATGTGTCCTGGAAAGAAAGATGTCGTGAAGAAAGGTAAAATAAAGAAACAACGACGTTTCCTTTTGGACACTGAAGAATCTTTATTCAAGATTTGTTACAGAATTTGGGCAAAGAATTTCATACTACACATTCACTAGTGTGAGACCGTTTTGGGTTCAGCAAAGAAAGACAACGTGCGCATGCATAGTTCACAAAAACATGCAACTTTTAGAGAACAATTTGAACCTTTGAATATAATTCAGTTTTCAAACATTAATGATGTTGTTGATTGTGAATCCAAAGAAGTAGACTTCATTTCTGATCATATAATAGAAAATGTTAAATTCCATCAATGGAAAACTGCATTTGAAACTAAAATTATCAAGGGGGTCTAAAGATGTTGTGAAAAAAGGTAAAATAAAGAGACAACTACGTATCCTTTTGGACTTTGGACACTATGAAGAATCTTTATTCAAGATTTGTTACAGAATTCGGGCAAAGAATTTTTTACTCCACATTCACTTGTGTGAAACCGTTTTGAAACCCAATACAATACAATACCTAATTGAATACGGCCAATACAAAAGGTAAAATAAATTTAATAGCTTTATAAACATCTCTACGTTCTCAAGGATTGTGTTTGTAAAAGTTCTTCTCAAAATCTTTTCAATGCCAAGATCTTTTTTTGCACAAAACTAGCAGTGATTTTATACTCATAAATATAGAGGTTTTCTATTATCTTTTTACATTAAATGGATAAGCTATTCAAATACATAATTTTATACTCGGTTGCTGAGAGATTAATTCGTTGTTTTTCTTTCAGGTGCACTAAAAGAAAAAACTACAGAAAATGTTTCCTGTGCCTCAACTAATATAGACCTGGACAGCTCCCATCTTAAAGACAAGCAAGTTGAAGTTGAGGATTTCGCAAATTATGATACCTCTCATTTAATAATTCTTTTATTGATGAAGTTGTTTTAAGTGCTTCAAGTGTGATTGAAGAAAGCCAACAATCGCATAGGAAAAGAAAGAGATATAAAAATTACTTATTCTCTTATGAGGAATTTGAGTTAAGTGCTTCTAGTGTGACTGAATAATGCCCAGAAAGCCAACAAATGACTAAAAAAGGAAAGAGTTATGAACATGACTTATTCTCTGATAAGGAACCAAACCCCAATGACCATGATTATTTGCCAATCAAGATTTGTTACAGAATTTGGGCAAAGAATTTCGTACTCTACATTCACTTGTGTGAAACCGTTTTGGGTTCAGCCTCCCAAAAAACATGGGACATGGTTTTCAGTATTAGCAACTTGTACCCCAAGACAAGAAAGGCAAGAAAGTACCCCTTCACATCTGTCTGAGTACCTTGATTTTACGTTTTTTCGTGACTTCTCACAAAAAGAAACAACGACCTACGAATCGATTCGGCCTGGTAAAAAACTAGGGAATCCCAAAGTTACTGCCCTGCCAGCCTTAAGGTACAATCCTAATGGAACCATCGACTACAAACTCAATTTGAACGATGACTATACACCCTTGCCTGTAAGAGCAAAACCAATCTCTGGGTGTGTTAACTTTCCCCAGTTGAACAGCTCAAGACTGAAAATCAAGAAATCAAAATGGGACCATCTACAAGAGTCACATCCCAACAGATTGTCATGACTATTACGACAATATTCCATTTGTTTCAAGTTAGATCATCAAAACGTGTAAGGAATAGATTTTTTATCATTTTACTAAGTTGAACTGGCCCAACTTAACTCTTTAATTATGTTAAAAGCGGCATTTTTGGACAGGGTTAGGCTATCGATATAAGTTTTAAAATACTTTTTAATTAAGGTACAAATCTTTACAATTTTACCATGTTTATTTTATTGTCGCTTCTGTCCAAATCGCTCCCTAACCGAAAACTGGCTGAGACTGGACGGAGCGGACTGGACGGAGCGGACTGAACTGAGCGGACCCAGTGTGCGGCTCTACATTTGAATAGGTACATGGTCTTCAAAATTAGCGGAAGGGACTGAACTGAGTGGACTCAGTGTGCGACGTGCCTTAAACAAAATATTCGTCGCTTAAGAAACAACACCGCCTAAGTGACATTTTTTCCAAAAATGAGATTTTCATTTCCAAGGTTTCTGCACTGCTTTAGGTCAGCTGTGAAGACTTAGTTTAGTTGAATTCCACCAGAATGTGCAGTTATTCACTGTTTTTCAAACACCGCCTATCTGCTGCTTAAGAACCAACACCACCTATCTCCTTTAGTTCAGCATTGTGTCTAATGGGTGAAAGAGCATCACTGTTGCTAAGCTTGAGATTTTGGTAAGTTAACAAAGTTTATTTATTAGGATAGTTGTTGTTTCTACCTTATAATTGAAGTTTGATTGTTTGACTATCTATTGGTGTTATTGCTTTAAGAGTGTGATTTATTTTAATATTTGTTTAATGCTTTTAAATTTGGCTTTGGACATAGGCGGAGTTGTTACTTAAAAGTTTAGCAAATCTGTTGGACATAGGCGGAGTTTCTAATGTTACAACTAGGCCTACACGGTAAAGTATTTCTGCCAGTCCCAACAAGTTAAAATTATTGTGTTTAATTTATTATTTTTAACTAGGGGGAGGGTGGGATGAAAACTTGTTTTTACTTATTATGATGGAAAATGCCCGCAATAATCCCATACCATAACCAAAAATGAACTTCAAACAAAGAAGTTATTATTACTAGCCTACTTTACTTTTAAAACTTTTCCCTGTCAATGAAACTTAAAAATTAGCAGGTTAGGTCTCCATGATTGAAATAAAGTATGACTGTTTCTGCATGTAATGTGTTGTGTTGCAGGTAACACAATCGGTGACTCAAGTGAAGGTGATGATGAGCTCGAAGACTTTTTTACAAGCAAGGAAATTCTGCGTGAAATGGGCTTCACCAGCAGCCTAATCGAAAGAACCATGCTAGATGGAAAAATAGAAATGCAGACCAAGAGTGTCTCTTCAGGTAACCTATTCTTAGACCATAGGCACTAGTAGCTCCATTATTTTGAATTTTAAATTTGAAAATTGCCTGTAATTTTATGTTATCCCTTTATTTTTGACCATACATACATGTGGCGTAGGCATACTTTATTTTAGTAGTAAAATAAAGATTAGTAAACTAATTGGTTTTTTACAGATATATCAACCGGAAATGCAGCTTGCAGCAGCAGCTCAAGTGATATCAACATACCAAGATCTAGAAAAATGCCTACGCCCTCTATTTATGAAGATGATCCTTTATTTAGCGATGTGTCAGATCCTGATGACCCTGACTACGCACCAGATATGGACGTCAATGATGTACAGGAGATGGATGCTGGAGATTTTCTTGATGATACACCTAACTCAGAAAATAATAATGACCCAGAAAATGAACATAGAACAACACAAGACATGGACATGGACATTGAACAAAGGACAAATAGTACTGCACAAGAAAATGAAATTAGTAACAATCCAGTAGACCAAAGTGGGCTTGCTCTGGACAATGAAGAAGACAACCAAGAAAACCAAAATAGACCAGCTAAGCTCAGAAATAAAAACAATAAACAAAATTGGAGCAAAGTTCAAAATTACGATAAGAGGCAAAAAGGAGAAGCTTACCTTGGATACAGAAGTTAACCCTGGGAAAATTGCTCATGACGTGCCAAGGGAAGCAAAGGTGATTGGACCTCGCTGCCAATCAAGAGCGTGTGTACGTTCTAAGCTCAGAGCATGCCCAAAGATAACGGAAGAAGAGAGACAAAGTATGTTTAACAGATTTTGGAAAACAATGAGTTGGGACCAGAGGAGAGTTTATATCGTCAGTCTGGTAGATAAGACTGTTATTTCCCGAAGTAAAACAGAACCTGAGATGTCTAGAAGAACTGAAACCTTGAAATATCATCTTGTTATAAATAATGAACGTCTCCAAGTATGCCGACTTACATTTTTGAATACATTTGGTATAAAGAAATGGACCGTTCGCTACTGGTTGTATGGCGACGGAAAACAAACTCCAAATCTCTATGTAAGTGAAAAAAAAAACTGTGCATTCATCGTCAATAACACGGGAGTCAAAAAAAGGACAGCCAAAGAAAAGGGAAGATATTGATTTTCTGAAGAAGAAGTTTTTTAACATGATATTTATGATATTTATTCTCAATTGACAACTGTGATCTCTTCTGTGATATAGGCTAAGTTTTACATGTATGTTACATAAGGTCTACTGTGATAATGTTCATGACTCTGTTACATTTTCTAGTTTATAGTTTTCTTTGACAATGTCTATTGCACAACCGTGTCTAATGACAATAAAGCATTCTTATTCTTATTCTTATTCTTAAGTCTTTGCCAAAGCTTCCCTCCCACTATTGTAGGAGTAACTCTACCAAGCTGTACCTACATAGAACCTACATTCGATTCAATATCAAAGTTTATGTGTTATACCAGGATGAATGTAACAAGATTGGAAAAAAGGTCTTGAGTAGATTTACTTTTGATAAGGTTTTTGATAAGGAAAGTCTGTCAATTTTTCAGCCTAAAAAAGATGTCTGTGATTTGTGTAACAGTTTCAAGATAAAAAGTCGAACGGTATCTCAACAACAATACGAAGAGCACATCTTACAGAAAGACAGAGCTCGAGAAGAGAAGAAAAGGGACACAGAAAAAGCAAAGGCCAAAGAAATTCATATGTATACTCAGGATACTCAAGCTGTGAAACTTGCCCCGTGTGTTAATGCATCGTCGATGTATTATAAAACGAAATTCTGTGTACATAACTTTACCATGTTTAATAATGGTACAGAGGACGCGATGACCTATTGGTGGGAGGAAAGTCAAAGTGACCTTAGCGCATCGTCTTTTGCTTCTTGTGTTGTTGATAACCTAAAACACACACTTAATGATGATCTAAAAAGTGTAGTGGTGTGGTCCGACGGTTGCTGTAATCAAACCCAAGCGCTACTATGTCCAATGCACTGTTACACCTATCCATGGAAAAGAAGTAATCATAGAACAAACATATTTAGTTAAGGGGCACACAATGATGGAGTGTGACAGTGTGCACTCCACAATTGATACGGTCCTAAATCCCAAGAGAAGGACAAAAAATAAAAAAACCGTCAAGGAAATATTCCTCCCAAGCCAGAATGCCGAATATGCTTAGGATGCCAGGAAGAAACCCTTCCCATATAGGTCTAAATACTTGGATTTTTCTTTTTTTCGTGATTTTTCTAAAAAATAAACGATGATGTATGACTCAATACGTCCTGGCAAAAAAGTTGGAGACCTCAAAGTTCAGGACCTCAGGGCTTTAAAATACAGCCCTAATGGTTTGATAGAATACTAAGTGAGCTTTGATGATGATTACAAAAAATTGCCTGTGAGACAAAACAAAACGGCGTCTCGCGTTTTTCCTCGTCTACACAATAGCAGATTAAAGATTAAAAAATCAAAATGGGACCATCTGCAAGAACTTAAGGCCCATATTCCACGAGGTTGCCATGACTACTATGACAACATTCCGTTTGATAGCTAAGCAAAAGAGATGAAAGACTTTCCTCCAGAGGATTCGAGCTGTAGCCCCAGTGAGGTTCAGAGCCCGCCTGACGCCTTCCACCCAACAACAGACAATAACGTTCACAAAAGGCAAGTGACCTGTGAACATTCTTTTGCATTTTTGTTTTTCAAGTGATTACACCATTCGCCTTTTTGTTCCCTGGTCCCTCTAAGTTTTAACTCTTTGAACATTTTGCAACATTCGCCTCTTTGTTTCCTGATCCCTCTTAGTTTTGACCCTTTGAACAATTTATGAACACGTAAAAAATAGATTTTAGAAGTGACCTGTGGACATTCTTTCGCATTTTTTCAAGTGATTTCACCATTCGCCTTTTTGTTCCCTGGTCCCTCTTAGTTTTAACTCTTTGAACATTTTGCAGCATTCGCAACAATTTATCAACTCGTAAAAAAATAGATTTTAGTTAAATATTGATTGTGAATTTTATTTATGAAAATATTATAACAACCTATTAATCTTTGTTTAATCTCATATTATTTATGACTACCTATGCCTATAATACCCATAGATCCAAAAAGAAACAGACATCACCGCCTATCTTTAACTTATAACACCGCCTATCTTTAACTTATAACACCCCCTATCTCCGTTACCAAAAATAAAAACCGCCAACACCGCCTATCTCCAATAAAACTTTTATATAAAGTACGGTAATTATTTATATTCAAAAGAATACCATCAGCAACAGACATAAAAAACAAAAAAAACATATCATATAGTATATTTCTATAAAATTAAAACGTTTTTTGCTTCCCCTGAAAAATTACAGCAATGTCACTTGGGCGGTGTTGTTTCTTAAGCGACGATATGTTGCTATAAACCATTGGTTTCACACTTTCAACACCGCCTATCTCCAAAAATCTAAAATAGGCCTAAATAAGGACAACACCGCCTATCTCCATTATTTTATTATAATTTGATTGAATGCCGAAATCATGTCTATTATCATTAACAATGGCCTTAACCCATAAAAAAAAACAAATTATATGATTCTCATTGTAATATGACAATTTTTGTAACGTTTTTACTTCCTCCTGTAAAATCTGGGAAATGTCACTTAGGCGGAGTTGTTTCTTAGGCGACGATATAATAGATGATGTTAAATTCCATCAATGGAAAACTGTGTTTGAAACTAAATTTATCAAAGGGGTCTAGAGGAAAATGAGAAAAACAGTAAAGTGTGAAGTGTCTGAGCCAGTATCAAAAGTTAAACAAATTTGTTTAAGTCCCCAGACATTAAAAAAAACACGTTGCCAATCTAAGATATCAAGCCAGAACCTTCAGGCAGCTGAAGAAAAATCTTAAGGACGGGGTTTTGGTTTTACACATAGACTTTTCCCAGAACTATGTAGCAAAGTATGCAACCGAAATCCAGGATAGACATTTTGGAGCCTCCAAACGTCAGATATCGTTGCATACAGGGCTGATGTATTATTCCAATGGTGACGAAACAATGTTACATGGCACTGCACTTCAATTATAATTCCGATTTATTTTTAGTTTTAGTTTAGTTCAGTATAATTATTGCTTGAGAAAAATTCACTGTTCCGTTGGAGTTCAGATGCACAACACTGACTGCTTTTTATTCTGCACTGCACATGCGCGGCACCTCCGTTCCTTCTGTCACTTCTGTCCAAATCGCTCCGTAACCGAAAACTGGATGAGACGGACGGAGCGGACTGAACTGAGCGGACCCAGTGTGCGGCTCTACATTTGAATAGGTACATGGTATTCAAAATTAATGGAAGGGACTTAACTGAGCGGACTCAGTGTGCGACGTGCTTTAAACAAAATATTGTATTCTGTTTAAATATAGACCTGTGTACTTATAATGCTTATTATTTAACCACCTGACTTATGCAAATAGTTGTTGACACTATCATATGCCTACTTTAAGTATACCTGTGTCATTGACTAAGAAACAGTGTTATTAACTGATCAATATGCACCTATTTTCTTTCATTCAAAGAAAAAAAGTACCAAATTTAGTAATTTAAAAACATGTCTTTATTATATTAGTATGGTAAACACGATAAGATTTCAAACCTAACTATTCTACTTAGATCTTCCTACAACAAACTGTTACCATCAAACAAATTGTCATAGTTTGAGCAAATGGTTGAGGAGCCACAGTAATTCCTTAAACTGTCATTCACTAGGTAGTTTAACTTATAGTATAAACACGGCTTGGCATCAAAACAACACTCTTTTTTCGGGTGGTTTCCTAACTAATTCTATAAATATCACATAGATTAAGAAAAAGATTTTACTTACTCTTTAATTCCATAGGCGAACACTAAATCAGTCACGATAACTGTTAGTCTTTGAAAAACTACAGTCTCATATGATGCATAGTTTAAATTTTTGACTTGCAGCATTTTGGGATCAAAGAAAACCGCAATTTGAGAAAGGATGAATTCAAACCAAGCGAAAAGAGGGGGATAGTCCAGGGTCCATTCCGATGTAGCTTCATTATACCACTGGCGCAACGGCAAACTGTGGGTGATTGCCAGCCAGTTACGGTGGACTTCAAAATCTGTTGATCGGCTATACCAAGAAAAAAAAAATCATTAGAATTAATTGGGATAAGCACGTCTAAACAGATTAACAATTCAAAACTCTTGGTAACATATTCACGTTTTATTAAGCAGTAAATAGAAGCTTAGGCTCATTTACCTAAAGACTAGATTACTGGTAGCCTATATTTGCATTAAAATAATTATTCTATCTATCTATATATTAATAGGAAAGCATGTTTCTTTAAAACCTTTTTTCTCAGCTCGTGTGCATCGCAGGCAAAATCTACTCATACTGTTAGAAAGATATTTTCCTGTAGATGTGCAGAATCCCTTTAAAAATTCAAATAGGCTAAAAAATAAGCACAAAAAATGAATTTGAAATTTTAAAAAATTAACATGGGTTTTATGGGTTGCCATGCTGGTGACGAAATAACAAACAACGAATCATAAACAGAAAATCAAAACAAATGTAAGAAATTCCAATCACATGTTTTATTTACAGTGTGGGGTGAAAATAAAGAAGACTGTAAATAACATATTTTTGGTCGAGTTTTCGACCACGGGACGACCTCTAGTTATCATTAATATGAATCGTAGTCGCCATTGACATAAACGGGTATAGGAAAATATTTATTCTGAATGATTATTCAGATTATCTACTCAAATTATCAATCGATTACAACTACTGACTTAACACTCACAAGCACCAAGGTAAATGTTATTATTGAATTGGGGCAGCCCTGGGAGATTGGTAGAACTAATCCACCACAGTAGTTGTATCTAATCTACTAATTTACCACTCGAACTTAGTCACTAACAAGACTACAAGATCGTGCCACTCATCCTACACTCATCCTTCACTCATATTTGGGTTAAAATACGCACATAGTGGTGTCCCCATCTTAAATAGTTGATTGATTGATAGTTTCTAACCCTCCCCTTCCATGTGGTGTGGTTATCAGTTGGTTCAGCTTTAGAGTTTGACCTTTTTATATATCGTTGTTTGAAATCATAGTGGTCTGCCTGACCGTAGTGATCTGGTTACCATTTTTTTGTGACAATCTTGTAGGTGTTTCATTTACAGTATTTAATGGCTTGTGAAACCGGTGTTTCAATTTATGATTTTCTATCTATGCTTTAATTGGTAAAAATAGGTGAAATGGCTCGTAAAAATGATAAAAAGGATCCTGATTTAAATTATAGAATTCGAGACCTTTTATCATGAATCACATTGGAAATTCAATTAAGTTACCGTACTGACAAAATTGATGATTCGTACACAGTTTCAATCTGAAGAGGAACATAGTCAAGCTGTCTCATTAGAATCAGATAAAGATAACAACCTCGGATAAAGAATATAATGACAATCCCATGGAAATCACAGAAAATTACAACCTGCCAGCGTATTTTGTCAAAAGGAGGAAGAAAAGAAATCTGGCCAATCGCATGGGAGTGTATTTGTAAAGCTCCTCCAAATCAGGTCAAATTAATGTATTTTCCAAATTTTATCAAAACATGTTCATAAACAAGCAAACTACAACAGTTGACTTATTCTCCATAAGATTAACATGGAAATTTTAAATTTAAAATTTTCTGCATAACTATTAGGCGCACAATAACGCTTCAAATATACCAAATTATTTGTTTTTTTATGCTCTTCAATATGGTTTGAAAGAAATTGTGATATCTTGTGTTTATAGGGTCAAAAATGGGAAAACCCTATGGCCCTTATTAAACGAGGCAGCCAAGTTGCGCAGCCAGCCGGGCAGCCAGTTGGCCAGCCAGTCACTCGGCATTGGTTCTTATGGAGCTTATTACACGAGGGCAGCCAGTTGCGCAGCCACTGTTTGGCTGCCGGCTGGTTGCCGAGCCCGGCGACCGCACCACTGGCTGCTCGGTCTGGTCGCGCTCCTGTGTAGCTTACGGATCTTATTACACTGGGCAGCCAGTCGCCCGCTGCCACACATCAGTAGTCAGTAGTAGATCATCACTCGTGGTCGTGGAAGTGCGCTCATCTCTGCCGGTCACATCATTGTGTGTTGTTTTCCTCAGTATTCTTTTGGTGAACAATGTCGTCTGATTGTGAAGTGAGTGTGAATGTTGTAGCAAACAACGAGAATAGTGAAGTGAGTGTGGTTGGAAGTTGCAATAAATCTAAAAAGAAGAAACAGGGAGATGGCTCTAAAATTACTGCACCAAAAAGGTGTCTCTCCCCAACAGAAACTGTTCCACCAACACTGTTCCACCAACACTGTTCCACCAACACTGTTCCACTGTCAACAAGAGACTGGCCTAGTTGGTAATTTTGTGGCTGCCCTGTGGCTGCTCTACTGGTTGCTACGCTAGGCAGCCAGACAGGCGACTGGCTGCCCGGCTGGTTGCGCAACTTGGCTGCCTCGTCTAATAAGAGCCTATTTCTCCGGTAAACCGCCGTTGTTCCCAGAGTCCAATCATGCTAAATTCGCAAACTCGTTTGAATAAATGTAGGTTTACACGTTCATACCAAATTTCATCAAAATCGTATCATTTTTGCTCAAGTTATTGTGCTAACGGACACATAGATATATATATAAATATATATATGAATTTGAACGGGTGGTGTTTTTGGCCTTTAGGAACCTCAAGACAAAAAAGTTAATCGGTCCAGGGTCTAGGTCTTACCATGAGTACTACGGTGATAGCTTATTCCCTATATGGGAAATTCGCTAAAACGAGATTTTCAAGAGACTTGACAGAAGTGACAGGCTTAGGCTACCAATCTAGCTAACGAATATGGAGTCGGCCGAGATTTTATCCATGATAACCATGTAATATTAAACTATTCTGTGAAAGCTGTGACAATGTGAAAAGTTTAAGGAGAACTTTGAAGAAGAACGAGTTTCCTCAGGTTGAGGATAATCTAAATATTTGTGGTTCATGCAAGAGCAAACACAGGCACACCTCAATATCAGGAGAATTTCTAAAATAAAAGGCAAACATATTATATGAAAAGATAATGGGGAAAGATGATTTTAAAGCATGACAGGTGATAAACTATATCGTAATGTTGCTGCAGCCAACCCAAGATTTAGAAAAGTTTAAGGAAATCATCGAGGAGCTGAGAGTAACACCTGACTAAGTTTACAATCAGATGAAAGTGGGTTATTTTACCGTCTTTTACTAGGACCATGTGGATGCACAAACACTAGTTCAGTGTCTTCATCTTCATCTGAAGAAAAACAAACAACCAAAAGAACCTCACAAGAAAAAAGTACCAATGGCCAGATCCCAAGCTAAATCTTTACAACATCTTAAAGAAAACCTTTCTCCCAATGATTTAAGTATAACTTACGGACTTTAGTGAGAACTATTCTTTTGTGATTCAAAATGAAATTCAGAGCTATCACTGGTCAAGACGCGGTTGTACACTTCATCCTATATGCGTTTATTGGGCGAGTGAGAGGGAACTCAAGGTTGCAAATCACTGTTTTATTAGTGATAACTTGGATCATGATGTCTCTTTTGTTAATGATGTCCAAAGAGAAATGATGAAATGGCTGAAAGACAGTTTTCCATCAGTCACAAAGGAGCACTATTTTACGGATAGATGTGCCGGGCAATATAAAAACAGGAAAAACTTTAAAAATATTTGTGAGCATGAAAACGATTTTGGGATTTATGCTGAGCACTCCTTTAATGCCACAAGCCGGTAAGTCAACCTGCAATGGTCTTGGAGGTACCATAAAACACACACCTTGAAAAGCAAGCCTTCAACGAATTGATCATGAACAAATGACTATTGCAGGTTACTTAAATACCCCCGCCACAGCAAACCTGCAGACTAAGCGAATTTCCATTTGACTGATTGGATTTACACTGAAATGTCTACTTAAAAATATAACATTTATTCTCTATTTAAATAGAATTAGTTTAACTAGTACTTAGGTTTGCTGCATCAGGGAGAGTAAAACTGTTTTTTTTTTGTAAAACGTTAATAGTTAGTAAGAAATAAAAACATTTTCCAAATTTGATCAAAATATGTTCATAAACAAGCAAACTACAACAATTTACTTATTCTCCATAAGAATAACATGGGAATTTTAAATTTACAATTTTTTGGAATTTTCTCCGTAACCATTAGGCGCATAATAACGCTTCAATATACTAAATTATTTGTTTTTATAAGCTCTACAAAATGGTTTGGAAAGAAATTGCTAAATTTTATGTTTTTTGGGTCAAAAATGGCAAAAACCTATTTTTACCCCATAAAACCCCCCTTAAACCCCCGTTCCCATGGTCCGATCATGCTGGATCGCGAACTCGTTCGAATAAACGTAGGTTTACACGTTTGTACCAAATTTCATCAAAATCGGATCATTTTTGCTCGAGTTATCGTGCTAACGGACACATATATATAAATATATAAATATATATATATATATATATATGAATTTGAAAGGATGGTGTTTTTGGCCTCTAGGGACCTCAAAATGAAAAAAAAAATCGGTCCCGCGTCCAGGTCTTACCATGAGTACTACGGTAATAGCTTATTCCCTATATGGGAAATTCGCTAAAAAGAAGGAAGTGCCTAATCCAGAAAGAAGGAAGTGTCCAAGAGTTGTAAATCAAGCCAAAAAGCTTGATATAATACAAAAACTTGTACCATTGATGCCCCCAAATAGGCGTTCATTTTGGTCACAAGTGAAGAACCAGATCTCATCACAGAGTTGGATGTAGAATAAGTTCTCAAAAGTGTTAACTATTGACCAGTGATTTTTGCCTGCTATGTATTTTAAGATTATTGTCTCATCACACTAAACTTAAAATTTACAAAACTATCATAAGACCTGTCCTTCTCTATGGAGCTGAAACCTGGATTATCGATAAAAACACAGAGAAAAAACTTATTACTTTTGAAAATAAAGTCCTGCGCAAAATCTTTGGCCCTACTAAAGAAGGATATGTGTGGAGAATTAAACGTAATCAGGAACTAAGAAACCTGTTCAAGGAGCCAGATATAATTGCAGAGGCTAAAAGCAGGAGGCTTCGCTGGACGGGCCACATCATTAGAAGAGAGGAAGCTAGCACACTTTATCAAATATGGAAAAGTGGCCCACTGGGGAGGAGACCACGAGGGAGACCGAGGAAACGCTGGACGGATGAAGTAAAGAAAGATATGACCAGAATGGAAGTTAATGAAGATACCGCAAGAGACAGGGCGGCGTGGAGGCAGTGTGTTGGTGAGGCAAGTACCACTTGGGGTACAAATGGCCATGGGAGTAAAAGTAAGTAAGTATGTATTTTAACCTAAAACCTAGCCTTTTTAGCCTATTTTATTTGATTTTTAATCAATGTACTATAAAAAAAACTGAAAAAGTGTTGATATAGCATTAAAAACACCTTATGTAATAATACAAATTTGTCATGACACAATACATTGATTTTTGTTATTTATAAGTGTTTTAATTATTGGGTCCCTAGGTTTAGAATGGTATTTTTTATCAGATTGCTACTTGACTTGCTGCCACCTTCATGATATTACATGACTTAAATTTGTCTTTTCCACCTAGCTAAAAAACAGTAGCCTATGTGTAGTTACTGTTTTTTTGGCTCAGCATTTTGTAATGCAAATTGTATTTTTCACTAAGCCAAAAAACAGTAGGTATGTGCAGTTGCTGTGTTTTTTCATAGCATTTTGTAACGGACAACACAGTAAGTGCAAGTATTTTAAAACGTTTTTATTAGCTCACTTTCTTGTCCGGTACAAATTTTGCAATTTTATACTAACTTCCCGATGAGCTAGAGACTTGAAACTTGAAACATAGCTCACAAATGGATGACAATGCAATATTATACCATTTAATTTTCATATTTCCCTTTGGCCACGCCCCATGGGCTTGTTTTTATTAGCTCGCTTTCCTACAAATTTTGATATAAATTTCAAACAAAGTTCCTGATGAGCTAGAGACTTGAAATTTGAAACTTAGCTCACAAATGGATGACAATCTATATAATTAATACGCTACATGAAACTTTGTCGGTTGAACTCCTCCGCCATTTCTTAACCGATTTTATCCATTGACGTCTCATTGGAAAGAGCGTGCCGCGTAGATTTGCAAACTGGCCTTAAATTTTAGAAAAGTCCCTTGGGCTCTGCCCCAGTGGCTTTGAAAGTTTCCATGTTATCCTTATGAAGAACATAATTGTATACATTTTGATCAGCTGTATAATTTAATTGCAGTTATTTACTTTTCAATTCAATGAAACGCATTGAGTACATTTATTTAATACTAGCTGTTTGCCCGTTCTACGTACGGGAATCTTGTGCAATATTATATCATTTAATTTTCATATTTCCCTTGGGCTACGCCCCATGGGCTACCGAATTTTCTATGTTTACATTTTGAAAGAATGTGAATATATCAAATAATTTTAGTCAGCTGTAAATACTTAAATTTGACAGTTCGAAGAGCAGAAGTAAAGAGGTACAGATTATACTCCTGAGAGATTAAATTATTGAAGTAAATAAGTATGACTGAGCACCCTGAATATTATATTTTTAAAAAGAAGTGACATGTTTCGGACATAAGTCCATTTTCAAACTTCAAATACATTAAATACTTAACTGTTGTTTATATTGTTTGTTTGTAAATAAATATAATTTATATATATACAGATAAATAAATCCTGAGAGATTGTTATTGATACATTATGTACATGTATGCATGTATTTGTGTTATGTATACATTATGTGAAGGTAATTGTAAATTATCTGTTGCATGCACCCCACGTTTTTCGTTTTAAATCTTACAAGTATTTATACTCTCCACATATTTATAAATTATTTTCTACTTTTTAGGGTGTTTAAAAACGTTTTTTTATAAAAAAGTTTTTTATTAATAAATTATTAATTAAAAACACATTTTACCTTGTTAAAAAGTTGTTACCTAGTTGAATTCTAGAGCAAAAATTACATCATATTGAAACAAAAATCATTGAAAAATCTTTATTCAGTTTGGTAATGTCCAAAATAGAAAACCTTGAATATCTTAAAACTACCTAACCTGCAGTTACTGTCTTTTAACTTAGGAGGAAAGAGCTGCTGTTTGATTTTTGTAAATCAAACATTAAGAAAATCACTATATATCTTTCACTATATATCAAAGGCTGTAAATGATGAATAGCGGATCAAGCTGGAAGAGAAATTTTTCACTAACAGGAACTAGAAGTTTTCACTACTATAAACCGATTTCTAGTGATTCCTTAGAAATTAGAACGGTAACAGTGGCCAAAGATACGGATTTGATTTTTTCATTTACCGAGGACAATTTGTGGCATTCATCTTCAAAGCCCACACCAAACTCATACATGTTGCTGCAGTGTATGATTGCCATTGGTACTATGCTCTTGTGAGGAATACTTCAAATGAAGATGAAGACGCTGAACTAGTGTTCATGCATCCACATGGACCTAGTAAATCATTTACTGGCCAAAAGAGAAGATTCCTGTTTCATCCCGTTTGATAACAATTTAGGCTATGTTCAGTTGGTGTTCCACAACTGGCTGAATCAAACCAAATGGCGTACTAGTCAGGAAGGACTTTGAAATTATGCCAAATCAAAATAACTCAAAATAATGTATGTGTGTAATTTCTCATGTCATAAAATTTTCTCAAATTGTAAATTAGCCAATAAGTTACATTCAACTATTTTGTTACAACCATTTCAAATTAAACCGCTAAAATCTTTTAGCTTTAAATTTGTTTGAGGAAATATCAAGTAATCTTCAAAATTGTAATTTAATATTGTCAAAGAACTACAGAACTTAGGTAAATTTTTAAGCTTTCAAAACTGCAAACTCGTATAAGTATTTTTTGTTATAAGATTCAAGATATATTTTACTACATTTCTTTTGTTAGTTAATATGTTCATAACACTTTTTATCCAATATCTGTATATATAAAAAACCACTAATATCTATATATTTTCAAACAGGTCATAGCTTAAAGGAAAATTCTGCAAAACAAATAATTGTTCTAGCTGGTCGGACAAAAAAGTTATAGCAGTTTTTCACAATCCATGACGGTCACATTTGTAAAAAAAAATTAAATAATATATAGTAATTTTTAAATTGTTTTTTATACTCTAGAGTGACAAGTTATATCATTGGCTATTGGATACTGAAGTAGAATTCTCATCTATATGGACCAGCTGCAGCCAATTTTTTATTAAAAAAGAACGTAGTTGTGTGAGCCAATAACAGAATGCGCTATAATCTAAAATTATATTTTATACCTTATCTTTTTTTGCTGACCAGGTTGATGGCACATAACAGTTGCTATAACTTATCATAAGTCATCCCTAAAGTTTGTTTAACTTTGTAAAAAATATTGTGTATTTGACAGAATTAAGTAATTTAAATCAGCGCAATCCATAGGTGGCTTACAGTCAGTCAGGCCAACTTTGCAACGCTGGTTAACTTTGACCCCCTTACCACATGTTAAGATTTTACTTCATTGAGGCCTCAATTTTTTTTTAGTGTGTGGGTAAAAAATAGTCTGCTGTAAGCTTTTAGCGAATTTCCCTATAGGGAAGTAGCTATTACCGTAGGTCTCATGGTAAGACCTAGGCCCGGGACCGATTTACTTTTTCATTTTGATGTCCCCAGAGGCCAAAAACACCATTCGTTCAAATTTTTATATATCTATATATAGAGATATATATATATATATGTGTCCATCCGCACGATAACTTGAGTAATTTTTGTCCGATTTTGATAAAATTTGGTTTGAAGGTGTAAGGCGGGATAAACTCGAACGAGTTCGCGAACCAGCATGATCGGACTATGGGAACGGGGGTTTACGGGGGGTTTTATGGGGTAAAAATAGGTTTTTCCCATTTTTTACCCAAAAAAAAAACAAATTTTGCAAAATCTTTTCAAACCATTTTGTAGAGCTTAAAAAAACAAATAATTTAGTATATTGAAGTGTTACTATGCGCCTAATGGTTACGGAGAAAATTCCAAAAAAATGTAAATTTTAAATTCCCATGTAATTCTTATGGAGAATGAGTAAACTGTTGTAGTTTGCTTGTTTATGAACATATTTTGATCAAATTTGGAAATTGTTTTTATTTCTTACTAACTATTAACATTTTACAAAAAAAGTTTTAACCTCCCTGATGCAGCAAACCTAAGTACCTGTTAAAATAATTCTATTTAAATAGGAAATAAATGTTAAATTTTTAAGTAGACATTTTAGTGTAAATCCAATCAGACATATGGAAATTCGCTTAGTCTGCAGGTTTGCTGCGGCGGGGGTATTATCATGTGGCTACTTTTTTCAGAGGACACTTTCTTATACTTCTCTCAGATTTGGAGGGAAATGTCATTGAAATAACTCAGTGCACAGAGTCTCTGTGGCTATTCAGTTAGAGTTAGTTAGTTTAGAGTTGGTTTTTCATTGTTTCCTTGTTAAATTTAGTTGGAATTGATGGTACAGTATATATGTTCAAAAATGGAAATTGATGAAAATCAGGTAAAATATATTTAAGTTATTTTCTTAAAATAAGGGTTTCAGTAACTCCAACCTGTATTTACAATATTCAGTGAAACATTGACCCTAGGATCAAAGGCCTGAATCAATCTTAGCCATAGATTCTATGTTTTTGGAAAATTAACTTTAAAAAATGTAGGTACTTGACACTATTAAAAATTACTTATTTAAAATTACTTATTTAAAACTACTAATTTAGGCTACTTATTTAAAATTAATCTAGCCTATAGGACTAAATTTTAGGTTGCTTATAAAAAAAGTACTCAGTAGGGCCTGTATTTGAGTTTTATTTTGCTCAACTAATTCCATTTTCTAACAAGTAGGTTAAATGACAAGTTTTAAAAAATAAAAAAGGTTGACTTATTTTTTATTTAGTTTCCACCTGTTAATTTTGAGCTGTACTAATTTTATGGTTTTTTCTAGGCTCAGAACAACCAGACGATTGCTAAGCCCAGGAAGAAATCAAAGAAGCGATCTAGGCCTTCTGCTCCGGGTACCCGCCAGTATGAGACAAAATCAAGGTATACGGAGGAGCAACTCAACCTGGCGTTAATTGGGATAAAAAAATGGGAAAAAAGCCATTAAAGAAGCTGTAAGGGCTTATGGTATCCCAAGGACTACATTGAAGAATAAGTTAAGAAGCCAGCACAGCAAACTTGTTGGTAGGCCTCTACAGTTTACCCCACTTGAAGAAAACATTTTCAAAGAACACGTTTTGACTATAAGTGTAATGGGACAAGCATTCACAATGTACGACTTGCATTGTGTTGTGAAAAACTACCTTGACAGACAGCAAAGAACCATTAGTGTCTCCAATAACAATATACCAGGTTGGGATTGGGGCGATGGTTTTTTGGGACGCCATCCTGAACTAAAAAACTGTTTTGGTAGAAACATTTCCCGTAAAAGAGCCCAACTAGATGCCGATTCAAACACATTTTACGAACACTTAGAAGCAGAGATGGAAGGAGTACCCCCACAAAATGTGTTCAATTATGATGAAACTGGGTTTCATGATGAACCAAAAAAAAAACCAAGCACCTTTTTTGCCGTTCAACGAAACACCCTGAGATAATAAGGAACAGCAAAAATCATGCTATACTGTCATGTTTTGTTGCAACGCAGCTGGCCACTTGTTACCGCCTTACTTTGTGTTCAAGGGAAAAACCAAAATGTCTAATTGGATCCTTGGTGCCCCAGAAGGGTCCAGAATGAATGTTTCAAAATCTGGGTGGATGGACATGAGCGTATTTGAAGATTGGTTTCAAAGCCATTTTCTTCCTTTTGCAAAAAAACTAGAAGGTAAAAAACTTTTGATCGGAGAAATCTGTCTGCACATCGTGTCAATGTGCTTAAACTATGCAAAGAGCATAACATTTCTTTTGTTTTTTTGGTACCGAATTCTCATTTACGTCAGCCGCTCGATGTTGCCCTTTTCGCTCAAATGAAAATCCAATGGCGACTGTTGCTTAAAAAGTGGCGAGATTCACCCCAAGGAAAGGTGAGTGTATCTTTGCCAAACAGATGCTTCTGCAGATTAAATCCAAAAAGGATTTGAATGTACTGGAATTGTTCCCATCGACAGAGACAGAGTTTTAAAAAAGTTGCCAAAATACTCCGAACCATCACCAGAGGATGTTTCTAAACTTGTTGGTGAAGAGTTTCAAGCGTACCTGAACAACATCCGAGCAGAGGATTTGGTTCCAAACCGAGGGAAAAAATACCAGATGCCTGTCACACCTGGGAAGAGTGTTTCCCTTGAAGAAGTAGATAAATATGTGAGGGAACGAGAAGAATCAAAAAAGAAGAAGAAAACAAAACAGAAGAAATGTGTCTCAAGTAATAAAGAAAAAGAAAAGCAGACTTAAGTTAAAAGAAAGAAGAAGTTCACGATGAAACAAAAACCAAGCAAGACAAAGAACATTGAAATCAATGACTCGGTTAACTTTCATATTGATTTAGGCAGTGGATTTGATTTGCCTTTTATAGTTCGGCCGCTTAGAAAACGACCTGCACGCTAATGCTAAACCAATGCTGGAGGAGGTCGCTTTCTAAGCGGCCGAACTATAGTGATTTAATCTCAGAGGCGGATATTGATCAAGTACTGGACGATGCTTTAAATAATGCTAACGAAAATTTCATTGATAACCCTGTCAATCCAAAAGTTAATGAAAATTCAATAGAAGAATTTAGATTTTTTGAACAAGCGACTATGTGATTGTTCACTATGAAGGGTCATATTTCATAGGAACAATCATTGAATTCAATGAATCTAATCCTGAGAAAATTAAAATGAAAGTAAATGCAATGACTTTAAATGGCAAAAACTGGAGGTGGCCTACACCGAAAGATGAAATCTTTTATGAGGAGGAAGATGTTGTCAAGAAAATAGACAGTTCTTGTGTCTTTCCAGCTAATTCACGTGTTGACTTAGCCTGAAGCCTGACACGCTGACACAACCTTTTCTGGTAGTGGTTCTAATGTAAATAGTCTTGTATTACTGACTATTTAGAAATCTTAGAAAACTTAGAAATCTTGTTCCTAAGCCATATCTAAAAATATCTTATTATGCTTTTTTAATGGCATCTTGAGTTATGGTCTGTTATTGTGGGGAGCAGAGAGTTGATGCAGCATTGCAATTTCAGCAATTTTTCGATGATGAAGGGGATGGTTTATTTGACCGAATAGTGACCGGAGATGAAACATGGATTCATCATTAGACTCCCGAAACAAAAAACAGAGCATGGTGTGGAAAGCAAAAGATGAGGCTGCACCAAAAAAAGCAAAAGTCGTGCAATCTGCAGGAAAAGTTATGGCAACCGTCTTTTGGGATTCAAAGGTGTTTTACTGATTGACTACCTGCCTCATGGGACCACAATTACCGCAGAACGTTATTGTGAGGTGTTAAAAAACTTAGGAAGGGCAATACAAAACAAAAGAAGAGGGAAGTTGACAAAAAAGTTTTTTTGTTCCATGACAACGCTCGCCCACATGCTGCCAGACGAACACAAGACCTGCTTGAAGAGTTTCGGTGGGATGTTTTTGGACATCCGCCTTATTCCCCTAACCTCGCACCAAGCGACTATCATCTCTTTAAACAGCTGAAGCAACATCTTGGGGGAAAACGCTTGGCAAACAACGAAGACCTAAAGCAAGAAGTTGAAAGTTGGCTAAACAGTATGGCGGCAGATTGGTATGAAGCTGGTTTAGAAAGACTTTTGCCAAGGTACCAAAAATGCATTGAAAACCAAGGCAACTATGTAGAAAAATATATTTTGAGTGTACCTTTAAAAATATGTCCTTTACAAAGTTTTTCTGGAGTTTTTTGTTACCTTTTTAAAAGAGTGTAACTTACTTTTGGAACAACCCTCGTATATTAGCCTAGTTTATTTAAGTTTTACAGTAGATTGGTGATAGTTTATGTTTATAACCTTGCATCTGGCAGTTAAAAGTCTCTGAATTTGCAGGCCATTTTTACTGTAGGCCTATGCACGTAGGTTACTTTAGAGCTGTATTGCTTGTGCTCTACCATACAAAAGTATGTAGGCCTTACTATTATATTTTCTTTATCAGGACATTACAAGGAACAAACTTAAACCATTGACAGATCCCAAAAATGGCGTAGAACTGTTTACTTGTAAGAACAAAAAAATGGGCCTGTAACATTTTTCCAAAGTAGAGGCTTGGAAAAAGTAGGCCTACAAAAGATTTTTTTACTAGAAATCCAAGATAGAAAACTTTTAGAAATTGGTTCTTTACATGAAAAAAGTCATATTTATTATAATTTGTATGTAAAAAATATGAGAGAGAATGTTACGTCACACTGAGCTAAACACGCAGTAGCGTCATTCTAAGTTTTTATTCTCAACTTTCAAAATATTGTTACATCATGGTAACTAAAAAAAACTAAGTAGCCTATCAAAATAAACAATTAATAGCCTAGAATATCCTGTGTAAAATTATATAAAAAAATATCTAAGACAGTGAATGTTTTCTGTTCAAACTTAGCAGTAAAACAAACTGATGCTCAAACGACTATTTACTAGTCATTTTCCAGTGTATTAGCGACTAGTCACAGTCGTTTGCCAGATGCAGGGTTAAAATGAAGAAAATAATAGACTAGTAAGTGGTATAGACTTATATTTTGTATTCATTTACTCGGAATAGGATATAGAGAGCAGTTATTTTGAAAATGAGGAGACAAAGCTCATATGTATTTTTTTAGAAATAATCTGTATTAAAATAATAAATAATAAAAGTTACTTGAAACCTTTTACTGTTTTGTGGCACAGTGCAATCCGAGGGAGGAATAGGGTTTCTATATGGTAATTTGTGAAAAAGGGGAGATTTTAGCTGGTGACCCCCACTAGGCCTACAGTAAGTAAAAATGTATGGGCTAGCAAAATTGTATACCTACATAGCACAAATACAACAGACGTGAATAGGACAAGGACTGGGAGCAATGAAAAAGACGATATACTAAGGACGTTACTACTGGCCAAAGTGAAACTAAGGAATAAAAACAACTTTAATAGAGAGTACAAGAGTTGCATTTTTCAGTCATTGCATAACAATATTTTGTGATACTAACATTTATTCCAAAAGTACCATTATACAATGTATTTAATAGAGATTAAAAAAAGAGGAGATTTTTCACTTTTTCCAGAAATCCCCCCGGAGCTAAATTTTGAACATCAAAATCCGGTAATCTCCGGGGAAATCCGGGGATATGGCAACCATAGGGAGGAACCAAGAAGATTTGGTAATTGCCTACTATGCATTTCTAAAATGTTACAGAGACACCAAGAAAGTTGTTTTGTGGCTAGATAATTGTAGCGCACAAAACAAAAACTGGTGCTTACTCAGTTTTTTCGTAAGAGTGGTCAACTCGCCAGAGTTTGCTTTAACAGAGCTAGAGGTGTTTTACTTTGAACCTGGGCATACATTCATGAGCGCTGATAGCATTCATCATCAAGTAGAGCTATCACTTAAAGCCCAAAAGAAAACCTATGATTTTGACAATTTCTGCAAAGCTGTTTGTAATGCCTGTAGCGCTGAAAGGAATAATCCCAGAAAACAGAAAATAATTTTGGGAAGAATTGCCGCTGCCAACAGCCTAAAATTGTAAGATTAGCCCAAAATAAAAATGTCTGTTAAAACTTTTGTTTTTTTCCTCTTCCTGTTAGTACCTACTTAAACTTTTTCATAGCCTATATTTACTATTTTGGTAATTAAGATTAGATAGGCCTAAAAAAATATGCTTCAGATTTTTAGGCAACTAATTCTAGGCTACATATTATGGTTTTTTCCCATCAAACGGCTTTAAAAATGTCCTTATTGGCTTTTAAATGATTAAGTATTAAAACGTGCAAATTACAATAAATTCAAACTTTGCAGCCGATTATGTATTTTATTTTCAACAAAAATTAATTAGGTTTTTAATGCTACGACATTTTAGGCTTGATTGACGTTATACTCCCCGCCAAAGCTGGTGGCGGCTGAGGGATTAGGACGGCCAGGTTGGTGAGCAGGTCCGACCTATGTAGTTCTACCTGGCGGTCCTAATCCCTCAGCCGCCACCAGCTTTGGCGCGGAGTATAGTTGGTTATAAAAATAAGCCAACACAAGAAATCAAAAGTTGTTAGTAGGCCTAAATTAATTGTAGTTTTAACTCAGGTTAGGGTGTAAGTGTTACACTTACAGTAAGTGCTTTGTTAGTGAGATTATCACTAAGCAAAAGGGCAGTTTCTGTCACTTGCGGCCCTTTTGCTTAGTATTTCACTACTTCAAAAAGCAGCAAGTGTAAGTAATTTATAGTTTAAAATTTATTTTAAAATTTTGTATGTTAAAAACATATCATTTAACTTATAAACTCATCACAATAAAGCTTATGAACTCCAAAAATTATTATTGTCTACAAATTATAAAAGTTGAAACTTTGGACGCGAAATGCAGATACTGCCTTTTTCCTTAGCAGGGCAGTACAAATGTTTGGACATCAAGGAATAACACTGCTTATAAAACCATAACAAGCAAATTTTACAACAATAAGAGTTTGTTAGAGTTAAAAGAGCCTTTTTTGGCTGCCTTTGTGTCCCTCGTTAAGAGTCCTTGGAGCCTAGACGTTCTAACTCTTATAACAATTGAAGAAATACAAAGAAAATTTCTAATCCCACAGTATACTAAATATTTAAATAACAATCACTTTGGTGTCTGAAAAAATATTTTTGGACGGTAAACAACTCATCAGCGGCTGTTCGGAATTAACATTGCTCTTATTGCGGGCACATCCAAGATGGCCATTAACTTCCTTGAACTCCCTGGAGAACAATTCAAAACTACAAAGAACATTTCTTATCCCACAGTATACTAGATATTTAAAATATTATCACTTTGGTGTTTGAAAAAATATTTTTGGACAGTAAATAACTCTTCAGCAGCTGTTTGAAATCATCCAAGATGGCCGCTAGCCTCCAAGGACTCTTAAAGCACCAGATTTGTTAACTAGTGAACAGTAGGATGTTCTCACTGACTGTTATTACGTGGTATTAGAAGGTTTTCATGCTATGACTAAAAAAAATTTGGCAGACAACGGCCGATGTCTAACTGATCTGAATTTGTTAAAGAGATTAAAAGCACAGGTTATGGCAGCACTGGTAAAATTTTAGTTTTGGATTAACTAAGTATTAAAAAAAAAAAAAAAAATGTCTTTAGGTTAAGCGTATAACCCTCCGAGTGTCCATAGTTTAGGCCTTAATGTCCACCTATTTTTGGCCCCTTTGCAAGGTTTTATTAAAACGGATCTGAGAAGCTTAAAACAATGTTAATTCTAATGTTCTATATACCATTTTGTTTGGAAAATCATGGGCTTCAATATTACAGGGTGTATACTATTTTATTAGAGTGAAATTCCAGGTTTTTTCCAGGTTTTTTCCTGGTTTTTCGAAGTTTTTCCAGGTTCCCGCGTATTTGTTTGGTTCCACTTAAACTATAATCAAATTAAGACTTGCAGCCTAAGTATACAATGTAACCTTACATTAAATTTGTTTCAAAGTCCAGTGAGCTAGTGATGAAAAAGTAATAATCCTTATTATAGTAATAATTTTCATTATCATCATTACTTAAGTCCACAGAAACATCGTCTCTCCCGATAGCAGCAAAATCATGAATATTATCTTCATTTTTTATGAACAAATTATCAACGGCGGCTAAATCCTGAATATTTCCTGCGGTCGTGTGGTCGCTTCTCACGGTGACGTAAACGTCATCACAGTCTTACGTTACCATAGAAAAATCCTGGACATCTCCCGCGGTATGTATACATTATCGCCATCTCTCGCGATCACGAAAACGTAATCATCGTCATCCACGATCGCGGCAAAATCACGAAAATCTTCCGCGGCCGTGTAGACATCATCTTTGATCCTGCGGTTACGTAAAAGTCCTCGTTGGTGTCCGCGATCGCGGCTAAATCATGAACATCTGCGGCCGTGTAGACAAAATCATCGTCGTCATTCGCGGTCACGGCAAATCACGAATATCTTCCGCGCCCGTGTGGACATCATCATAGCCTCTCGCAGATATGAAAACATCATCGCCGTCGTCCGCGATCTCGGTAAAATCATAAACATCTGCGGCCGTGTAGACATAATCATCGTCGTCTCCCGCGGTCACGGAAACGTCATCGTCTTCTCCCGCGGTCACGGAAACGTCATCGTCGTCTCCCGCGGTCACGAAAACGTCATCGTCGTCTCCCGCGGTCACGGAAACGTCATCGTCTTCTCCCGCGGTCACGGAAACGTCATCGTCGTCTCCCGCAGTCACTGAAACGTCATCGTCGTCATCGTCCGCGATCTCGGTAAAATCATGAATATTTCCCGCGGCCGTGTCTACATCACCGTCGTCTCCCGCGGCCACGGAAACGTCATCGTCGTTTCCCGCGGTCACGGAAACGTCATCGTCGTCGGCCGCAATCACGGCAAAATCAATGAGCATATCACGTGGCCGTGTAGAAATCATCATCGTTGTCTTTCGCGGTCACGGCAAATCACGAAAATCTTCCGCGGTCGTATAGACATCATCATTGCCTCTCGCAGATATGAAAACATCATCGCCGTCGTCCGCGATCTCGGTAAAATCATAAACATCTGCGGCCGTGTAGACATAATCATCGTCGTCTCCCGCGGTCACGGAAACGTCATCGTCTTCTCCCGCGGTCACGGAAACGTCATCGTCGTCTCCCGCGGTCACGAAAACGTCATCGTCGTCTCCCGCGGTCACGGAAACGTCATCGTCGTCTCCCGCGGTCACGGAAACGTCATCGTCGTCTCCCGCGGTCACGGAAACGTCATCGTCGTAGATCGCAATTGCGGCAAAATCATGAGTATTTCTCGCGGCCGTGTAGAAATCATCGTTGATCCCGCCGTAACGGAAACGTCATCGTCGTCTCCCGCGGTCACGGAAACGTCATCGTCGTCTCCCGCGGTCACGGAAACGTCATCTTCGTTTCCCGCGGTCACGGAAACGTCATTGTTTTCGGCCGCAATCACGGCAAAATCATGAACATATCACGCGGCCGTGTAGAAATCATCATCGTCGTCATTCGCGGTCACGGCAAATCATGAAAATCTTCCGCGGCCGTGTAGACATCATCATTGCCTCCAGCGGTTAGGGAAACGTAATCGTCGAAGTACGCGATCGCGGTAAAATCATGAATATTTACCGCAGCCATGTAAAGATCATCGTCGTCTCCCGCGGTCACGGAAACATCATCGTCGTCTCCCGCGGTCACGGAAACGTCATGGTCGTCTCCCGCGGTCACGGAAACGTCATCGTCGTCTCCCGCGGTCACGAAAACGTCATCGTCGTCGCCCGCAATCGCGGCAAGACGCATTTTACGACTACAATCTTCTACCGGGGCTAAAATAAAAATCCCGGATTCGGTCCAAAAATCCCGGTTTTTTCCCGGTTTTTTCCAGGTCCCTTCAAATTCAAGGTTATTTCCCGGTTCTCCCGGTTTTCCCGGTTGGTATACACCCTGTATATATAAAACATAAGGAACATTTTTTAAAAAAAAAAATTTTTAGGTAAAAAAAAATATAATTTCGAAAATTTTCAAAAAAAAAATAAGTTCGCGCTCAATGAAATTGTATAAATTATAGGCCTATAAATATTTGAAAATAGCCACTTTGTTCTAAATTTAATGAGGATTACAAATATATAATCATATAGCGAGGTAAGTTATCAAATAAATAAGTTATGAGCGAAAAACGGATTTCAGTACATAGCGTTTAGCTAAGAATGCATAGCCTAACCATAGCTAGGAATCTGGCTGATAATTTACATCAATATCACTACCTACTTCTTCAGGATCATCAACCAGCACTTCAAAACCACTTAAATCTTCTTATAATGCACCACGTATATCACTACTTTTGATTTTTAACACTAAAACAATGATAAACGTAATAAAACACATCAGTCATCGGTCCGGGGGAACCTAGCTGTTTACAAATACACGCACGTCAGCTGTCTGCTACAATATTTTCGGAACTAAAATGAATAGCGCTTAGAGACAGACCTCTGGAGAAAGCTTAGAATATTACGGAAAGAACGATACCTAACTCGATCCAGTTCAATCCCATTCAGTCAGTCATAGAGCCTTCGCCGTAAACGATGTTTGTGCGTCATAAAAGTGACGCGTGACCCTACACAAAGTGTGTTGTGCGTCATTTTTATGACGCGTGACACTCGGAGGGATAATGCGTGATCATGGACACCACTTAGGAATGTAGTAGTTAAAGTGAAGAAGTCACTGCCATTTAACCGCAAGAAAAAAAACAGCAGTAATCCGGCAATTTTTGAGAGATGAAAAATTAATCCACTCAGCCATAGAACAACGAAACACCATACCCAGAACAAGGTTTAGTGAGGATATAAAACAACAAGTTTTAAAATGGTTTGATAGTGATATCAGCTGGCAAGCCCAAGGGAAAAGGGACTATGTAAAAATATAAGACCCTGAATCCAAAATGAAAATTCAGAAACACGTAGACGAAGCCAGAGTATTGTTTCAAGAAAATTATAATGTATCTGTTTCCTGTTCTAAGTTTTTTGAATTGCGACCGAAACATGTTCTACCAGTAGCTAACACACCACACAATGTCTGTGTGTGTGTGTCAAACATGCCAATTTTTCTTTATTGGTAGAGGGGTTAAAGATTGCTGCTAGTTTGAAATTTAATTTAACCATCGCAGTTTGTTAAATTCAGTATGCTGCAATACGAAGAGCGAGAGTTGCATGACAAATAGTTGTGAGAATTGCACTTAAGACATCAAAACTGTTTTGAAAGATATTTTGGATTACTCAGCAATGACAAAGTGGAAAGCTTGGCAGAAAAATTAAGGAAAATACCAGGTGGTAGAAAAAACAACCCTCGTTACAAACAGTTGTAAAATAAATTAATGAGCTGTTACAAACTTTTAAATTTCATTGCTTGGTTTAAAAGGTGCAATCAGCACACTTTGATGATGTTAAGTTAAACAAGTGTACCGGTACAGCTGTAAACTTTTCTCTAACGCCTCAAGATGAGTTCCAGAGTGCACATTGGGGCCATAAACAAGTTAGGCCTACTTTATTCACAGCTTGTAAGTATTTGGTACGAGAATGGAGTCAAGTACTATGTTGTAATAAGTGATGTTTTGACTCATTATATAAGGAATCAAGTTGGGTTTTTTTTTTAACTGTTGTTAGCCATTTCAAGGAATTTTATTATGAAGAGTTGAGAAACTTGTTAATATTCTCAGATAACTGTTCTGCTCAATTTAAGAGCAAATTCACTATTTCAAACATCTGTTTCCTTGCCAACAATTTGAATGTGGTGAATGTTGAGTGGAGCTCATTTAAACCTAAAATCGGCGGCCAACTCAAGCGACAGATCTGGATTAAGATCAAATCCCGCTCTGTGATCATAAACACAGCACAAGAGTTTTTTTATGCCTGTGTTTAATCTGTGAATCAGTCCAAGTTTGACCCAAAACAAGACGTAGCAGACTGGAAAAATGCCACAACAATGGGAGAACAACACAACAACACAATTTTAGCAGGATGTTCATGAACTACAGTAGTCTCTTCAACTACAGTAGTCTCTTCACAATTGAGATATGACAAAATAACTTAATTTTTCATTTGTTGATTAATTTGTAAAAGGTTGCTGATTAAGGTTACAAACAAACTTCTACTCCTGATTAAGGCAACCCCTATGTAACTGCAAGTCTTAAAATAGATCATCAATAATATTTGAAAACAATATTAATATTTTTATAGTGAAAATGTAACATCCAGCACATTGGCACATACAGATTGGCTGGCCTCTGGATTACTTAACCCTTTGAGTGCCAACGTCCGGGGAACCGGACGTTTTTAAAACGAGCCAAAAGTGCCAACGTCCGGCCGACCGGACGTTTTTAGAACGAGCCAAAAGTGCCAACGTCCGGCTGACCGGACGTTTCGTAATGATCGAACAGCTGTCATAACAACCGAATAAATACTCGGATTCTTTTAACCCATATATTAACATTGAGTCGAAAGTTGCTAGATGCGATACATCGATTTTCGTTGGTCGAAATATCGAAAATTCGATTTTTACGAAATTTTAACCTAAAAATCGCCAGATCGCGCTCGGCATTTTTAGCGCGACCTTCGGGAAAAATCATCGGCATTTTTTGAGCGTTACTTTTATTTCTCGCCTGGCACTCTAAGGGTTAAGTATAATTGCTAATTGTAAGGGTTTTACCATAGATAAAACATGTGTTGCTAAGTGTATGATTTTACCTTTGCAATCCTAGCCTAATATTTTTGACCCATTATTAAATTCAAACCTGAAGGTTCATCCTCAGTCGGAGACTAGGTCAGCCATAAACTATACAGGTTTGTAAAAACCCATCAGGTGGATACCGGTACTACCTTTGACTATTGATGCAACAACACTACCGACTATGAAATTGCTAAGGTTAGCCATCAAAACCAGTATGAAAAATTGTCAAAGTTTGAGGTTGGCACTTGCCGATGGAGTGGAAATGTAAGCCTTTTTTAAACATTCTAAAATTATTAAGGCCTACTTGCACATATTTTATATGCATTTTTAAGGCTAAATATAACAAAGGAAGGTTCAAATAACAAGATATGATAGTATATAGGCCCAAAAGAGTGATAAGCCGTGGTTACACTAGCCCCCTGGTTACTCTTACCCCACTTCACCCTATTGATGATTTTCAATCGATAGGTCTATATCGATATTAACGAATTGATACCTATCAGCTGACAACTATGATTAGGCCTAGTAAATATTGATCAGTATAAAAAAAAAATATTGAAATGAAACTGTTCCAAAACAACCTAACAAAACTTGCTGTAACATTTAAAAATTCTGTTTAATATTCACCACATGCCTTTTCTAAGTTATAATCAAACGGAATTTTTAAAATGGTACGGTACAGCAAGTTTGGTTGGTTATGTTAGGTTAGCTTAATCCATAGATTTTAGCCTAAACAAGATCAGTTGTCATTTTGTAATGGATCGTAAAGGGAAACAAAAATATCGATATAAGTTATCGATTAAAAATCGTCGATAATAATGAATGTTCCCTTTAACAGGAAAGTAACCTAAAAAGTCTAGGCCTGCCTGTAAAAATGGGTTTCTTTGAGCTTAAAATCTTTACAAAATTATGTTAAATTAACTTATATAGGCCTAGGCTAGGTAGGCCTGCCTTAAGTTAGAATTAGGCTAGACTGTAGAAATTAATGTTAACTCACTATGCAGGTATGAGAAGCAATTTTATACATGATACCATAAACACCAATGTCCAAAACATTTTAATTGAACTAGGCCAAAGCCTAGATTTCCAAACGTTACAAATTATTACAGTAATCTAGGATTTTGAGCTGTAAGAAGTCATGACTACTACACAGACACGAACTTAACAATTTAACCTAACTGTTGGATTGCAAGTAAACTGCAACTTGCCAAGGATGCAATGCAAATAAGCAAATTAAATAGCTACAGCTTAGCTTTAGCATACGTGCAAGCGTGTATACCGCATGAACGCATGGCGATGGCGCAAAAAAGGCGCATTCATTCAACGAATCTATAATACACACAGAGACAAACACATCACAACCACAACAGACAGACAACGAGACAAGAGACCAAGAGACGGGTCTGACTTAGGGGAGGTACGAATGAGGCATTAGTTCAAAATTCCTCCGTGAACAGCGCTGTAGTAGAGAGCACTTTGGCAATGAAGGTTTACTAATACTAATCGCAAAAATCGTTCTGTTCATAAAATAAAATTATAAATGCCTCAAATTCAATTTTATAATTTTTAAAATATAAAATTAAACTATCATAACCTAACCGAACTAACCAAACTTGCTGATAATTAAATAATATAACAAATGTTTAGTTATGAAAAAAATTCTGTTTATTAAATAAAACTAGAAATTGCTAAATTAAAATTTTATAATGACTTATAATAAAATTAAACTGTCATAACCGAACCAAACTTGCTGACAATGAAAATATCTTGGACAAAAAGTTAGTTCTACCAGCGGGATTCGAACCCGGGACCTTCAGCATATCAGGCCGGCACGCTGACCACTAGACCACCGAGGCCGATGGCCACTGACCGTATTGGTTCGGTAATGGCGTTCCTTCAGCTAATACGAAGTCCACAGCTGTCATCGTAGCCTCTTCTGTACCTCCCCTGAGTAAATACCCCAAGAGACCAAGAGACAAAGACCAAAAAGACGAACATCCAATGACGCCAATGACAACATAGAATAGAATAAAGAATACCAACCTAATAGTGTTTATACTATTTCCATGTACACTACAAACTTGACACTAACACTATGTAATATACCATTGACTACTTACTTCATCTTACATTAATATACTATGTAATATACTTCATGGTGGACTTCATCTTACTTTACTTTACTTTTTAGACTTTATAATGAAAAGGCGACCATACAAAGTAGGTATTTTAAGCCGAGTATGAATGGGGATGAGTGTAGGATGAGTGGCGCGATCCTCATTTAAAAATCAAATAATTAGGGTCTAAGAGTTTTTGATGTAATCAAAATCATAAAACTAGAATAATATCATGAATAAATCGCAAACTACTCACTAAAAAAAAACAATAAAAGTTACTGTAGGTGACAGGCATGTGCATATAGTGGTGATGTTATAGTGCATAATCTCATAGTTGAACTGTCTTACAGGGCCTAATACCGATTTGGTTGCATATTGCATATAAGTCTCATAGTAAAAATGTCTTATAGTGCATAATCTCATAGTGCAACTGTGTTATAGTGCCTAATTCCGACTAATCGGCAAAATTCCTATGGTGCACAACGGAAAGGGGAGTGTTCCGCTTAGTGGAACAGCCAAGTGACAGCTGACTCCAGCCGAAAGCAGGAACATCAACTATTGAACTTTTAATTACAGAGCGGGCACGAGCACACCATTCTCAGTTCCAGCTCGCCGGAGGCTGATAATGGAAGTTGCAGGCAGCAACAGAGACGACGCCCATGAAGACAGCGTTGAAGAACTTATCCCCCTCGAGGATATGGAACATTCAAACTGTAGTCGATTGGACGCCAATGACCTTACACTCGAAGGACCTATCCCACTAGAAGACATGACCAATATTTGCAATGACACTCCAGTGCCACTTTCTGTAACAGGTCGCCGGATCGTTGACTTGGCACCGTTTTATTGGCAAATCAAAGAAATTGACAATCACAACAAAGTGATGGGTTGTTCCATTAGTAACTGCAACATAATAAAGGGAAAATGTTACGGGCTGCGGTCAAAATTTACTTTGAAGTGCAACATGTGCAATATGCAATTCATATTGTCTACTGAGGACGATAGGCGGGAAACAATGGGCATAAATACCGCGAGTGTTGCTGGTGCAATGTGTATTGAAATTGGCCATTCCCAGCTACAAGAACTCCTCTCTTCAATGGAAATTCCAGCAATGTCTGCAGTGTCATATTCTGGATACCACGTCACGCTTTCTAAGGGATGGGAAGAAACTGCGCTCGAAGAGATGAAGTCAGCGGCAACGGAAGAAATAGCGCACGCCATCGCCGAAGGTCAAGTTACTCCGGACGGAACGCCGATCTTGACCGTCGTGGCCGACGGGAGCTGGGCGAAGCGGTCCTACCGGACAAATTACAACTCTCTGTCTGGAGTGGTAAGTTATTGTCATAAAAATTACTGTCTTCTAACTTTCAATGACTTTAACATTGAATTAACTTAAACTTTGAACATTACATTTTAACTACTTAATTTAATTTTTAGCGAATTTCCCATATAGGGAATAAGCTATTACCGTAGTACTCATGGTAAGACCTGGACGCGGGACCGATTTTTTTTTCGTTTTGAGGTCCCTAGAGGCCAAAAACACCATCCGTTCATATATATATATATATATATATTTATATATTTATATATATTAATAAATGAAATAATAATTAAACATTTAGAACCCTTTTTTAAGTTATTAATTTATTGAATAAACTTACATGTTTCGGCTCTTAGGCCATGATCACAGATATATATATGTGTGTCCGTCAGCACGATAACTCGAGCAAACATGATCCGATTTTGATGAAATTTGGTACAAACGTGTAAACGTACGTTTATTCGAACGAGTTCGCGATCCAGCATGATCGGACCATGGGAACGGGGGTTTACGGGGGGTTTTATGGGGTAAAAATAGGTTTTTCCCATTTTTGATCCAAAAAACATAAAATTTAGCAATTTCTTTCCAAACCATTTTGTAGAGCTTAAAAAAACAAATAATGTAGTATATTGAAGCGTTATTATGCGCCTAATGGTTACGGAGAAAATTCCAAAAAATTGTAAATTTAAAATTCCCATGTTATTCTTGTGGAGAATAAGTAAACTGTTTTAGTTTGCTTGTTAGTGAACATATTTTGATCAAATTTGGAAAATGCTTTTAATTCTTACTTTTATCTATTCACATTTTACAAAAAAAAAACAGTTTCACCCTCCCTGATGCAGCAAACCTAAGTACTTGTTAAACTAATTCTATTTAAATCAAGAATAAATGTTATATTTTTAAGTAGACATTTCAGTGTAAATCCAATCAGTCAAATGGAAATTCGCTTAATCTGCAGGTTTGCTGCGGCGGGGGTACTATAACTATTTAACAGTTTTAATTATTTAATTTAAGCAACATGTTTACAAACACTTGTAATACTTTAAAAAAGTAAATTATCAAAAATTCGCCAAATATCACAAATTATTTTTTATATTAAATTAAAGGAAATTAAAGGGAAGATTTAAAATGTGTGTGCACTATTTTTCATAGTTCACAAAATATAAAAAGTTGTATTCAGTCGAATCAGTATTAAAGTTAATTGTGTTACAATAAATCTTTATAGTAAACAATATACGGTTGAATCAAAACTATCGCATTTATTATATTAAAATTAAACATGTCATGCTAAGATAAAACACAAACACTCGAAATGGTTGTATAAAGTATGAAAATAGTTCGAAAATCATAGAACTCTTTTTAGCGTCCAATTTATGAATTATGAAACTAACAATTGAAGGGCGTGAAACTAGTTGGTCTGGAATATGCTCTAGAAAAAAAATCCAGAAAAAATGTCTCTAGATTGTACAAACATTATAGATGCCCTTAGAGCATTGTAGATCATTCAGGAGTGTTTTTATTACTATATAAGTAGGTCTTGAATAGTATAAAATATTCCTCCCACTAATGATGTTATAACCACCATTGTATTTTGATACGGGTATCGCGGGGTTTGCTGCTAGTCTTTTAAAAACGTTGTCATTAAATTATAGAGCAATTTAAATTTTTTATGCAATAATACAAAAATTAAATATAAGCTAATCGTTTACTTTGTAGCAAACCTACTTGTTGCCTCACTCGAGAAACCACTCGCGTAGGTCAATTGCTCACTTTTCTCACTAGTTGCACAAACAACTAATTCCATATATGTTTTATTTTTAATTGACATAAAACTATTACCGTATGCGAAATCCCTATGAAAAGAACTAGAAATAATCTCAATTTCTGAAGAAGTGGTACCGCAATAGAACAATTATCTGCAATTGGTTTTTATTTTATAGTTTGCCAACGATTTGTTTTCCCAAATCACCACCATCACTTATTACTTAATAATTTATTGTATATTTTTATTTGGTCATATTTTACCTTCCCTCTTCCCCTCCCTAGTCCCTACACTGCTGTGGTCAAAACATTTTTAGTTATATATAAGGGGGGCGCTGCTTTGGGGTTTGCCCAGGGCGCAACTGATCCTTAACGCGGCCCTGTAATAAACTAGATTTATTGTACGGTACTTTTGCGTTTTAATTCATTGTTCGACTGTGGCCCTTTATTTGGGCCACAGTGGAACACCTACATAGGTTTTGTAAAACAGTTCATAAAAATCAGGTGGTATTTTCAAATTTATTATTCTCTTTTAGATTGAAAGTCAAACACGTGTAGGCGTATTATTAAATTGCTTATACAGGCCTGCAGTTTGCATGTGATGCGCTATGAGCCCAAAAGATAATTGTGCCGCTTGCACCTACCTTGTGGGGTAATATTTCTATTCCTTGTGCCACAAATAGACCTAACTAATCCTTCTTGCGCCCCCGATTCCGGAAACATTTATCAAAGCGGCTCTGGCATACAGCAATGTTTCTACCACAGCTTGAATAAAGTTCATGCATAACCATTAATTGCAATTGTGAAAGTAAAATAATAAGAATTTGATTAGCATATAAATGTTTCTAAAAAAATATTATTTTATTAATCACAAATACCAAAAGGCTTAAGCCAGGAATCAAATGGGTGTGTTGCTACCCTAGTGTTAGCGTCTTGGACTTACCCGTGAGGAGGGGAAAGATTCACCGGAACATCCACAACACACAAGGTTCGAACCACTTTCCCTAAATGCGTTTTAGTACTTTCATCAATAACTAATCAAGCTGCTGATGTACAAAAGAAAAAAGTATATGGCTATCATCAGCTTTAGCAGGCTATCCCTCTGTACTTGGAATACCTGTTATAATCTGAAATATTCATAGAAGTATCTGAACCCTGAAAGAAAGAGAATTGGGAAGAGAATCAGCTGTATAATGGTTGTTTGTATAATTTATTGGTGGCTGTAAAACATCTGGTTCTTATTTATAGTGACTGTGTTGATTTTTGCTCTGTGAATAATTAGATTTTTCACGTATTTTGAGCTCGGACTCTCTTTAAAGTTGTTACAAGTTTAATTCTGTGTTTGTTCTTTGTACTTGTTTCAAAGTATCGCGGACATAGTTCAATTAAACCATAAAACTTTGTTCAAACACAAATTTAACCTACAAGTTCCATCGGTTACAAGAATGTCAACGTCTACTGTAAACAAAGCTAAGTATAATGTACAACAAACAAAAAATCTCCTTGCTATGCCTTTTGATGAAAATGTAAGTGATTCTGATGATGATTTTGTCTTTCCAAAACGTAAACTTACCTTTTCTTCCTATGTTTCTCAACCAAAACGATATGTTTAAGATTCCAGTGAACTATGTTAAGACTAAAATATCAAATTCTATCTGAACATTCATATAGTTTTAATTAAATTATCAATTAATTTCAATTTTTTGATAATTTAATTAGAACTATAAGAATGTTCAGATAGAATTTGGTAATGGCAATGACGTGGATCAATCACACGAGATGGATGATTCTACGTTGTAAAATCAAGTAAATGACCCAAAGTTAAAAATCCCTCCTATATTTTTGCACAACGTAAACAACCACCAAGAAATAATAAAAGATGTCCAAAATATGGTAAAGACAACTATTTCGACTCAAGTTCGAGGGCAGTCCCTTTCAGTAAACTTGTCTAATATTGATGACTTTCGAAATTTGACAGCCTTTTATAATTCTTCCAACATTAAATATCATACTTTTCAACCCCTGCATGACAAAAAACTAGAAGTGATTGTCAGGAACGTTCCTACATCATTATCTGAGGATGAAATTATAACTGAGCTAACAGATTAAAACTATCCTGTCATTAGAGTCACTAGGTTAATCAACAAAAACAAACTTCCACTCCCTCTTTGTGCAGTAGACTTAGAAAACAACGACGACGGAAAAGCTATCTTTAATTTAACAACAATCTGTTTTGCAGTTGTAAGTGTCAAAATGAAAAGAAAATCTAGGCAAATTTCCCAATGCACTCGATGTCAACGCTATGGGCACACGAAGAACTTTTGTAAGCTGGACCCAAGGTGCGTGCGGTGCATTGGTCAACATCACTACTCTGAATGTCCTAAACAAAAAAAAACTGAAGCCTCAATGTGTTAATTGTGGTGAAAGCCACACAGCTAACTACAGAGCTTGTCAAGTATACCAGAAAATAACCAACAAAGATCACAATCGGGGTAGTCCTCGCAATCGCCCTCAAAACGCTACTGAGAAAAAATAAATTACTCCTTCTCCTCCTGATTTGAATTCTACTACTCATTTTCCTGAGATTCATACAAACTTTTCGCCTCAGGAACCTTCTACCTCACGAGTTTAATTTGCTAAAGTTGCTGATACGAGCCGCCGCAACACTAATAATTCATTCTCACAAGAACAGTCTGATGACACTCCTGATACGTCTGTTGTTTCAAAACTTTGAACAAATAATCCTAGATGTGGTGAAATCGTTCACTCCTACTAAAAGATAATAAGTAATGTGATAAGCTCTATTCTCTCAAATTTATCAGATAAATTATTTTCAAATTAACAATTAAACCCTCACTAACTAGAATGCCAATGGGTTTTGAGATAAACGTGCTACTTTTATCGCGTTTATGGTTAGACAAAGGCATCGATAGTGCGTGTATTACTGAGACACACCTGACCAATGTGGAAAATTTCAAAATTAATGGGTATTCTATATACAGGGAAGATAGGCCTAATCCAATAGCTTCAGGTGGCGTTGCAATTTTTGTGCGAAAAACTTCAGACCATCTTAATATATTTTTACCTCGTTTGTCTTCGGTAGAAGCTGTTTAGTCCAGTCAATTCGTCGTGGAAATCTACCTCGCGTTAAAAAAATAACTGTTACGAGTTTTTTTTCTTAACTTTATGTTTTTTTGGGGCGCTGAATCGAAATCTGAAGAGATCCAACAAAAATTCCTTGAGCGTTTTGAGCTAGACGCAAAAAAAAGTAAAACTTTTCGCACTTATTTCAGTTTCTTGCTTATTACTCGGAAACTATGCATTCTACTAAATTTTACTAAATGTAAAAATGAAAGATCATGAAATTTCCTACAAAATACATACATATTGTTCTTTATCAAACGCACATTAGCCCACTAGAGCGCCGCTCAAAAAAGAAAAAAAATATCACATTTTCGTAAAAAAAAACCAGTTTTTTTGCAAGAATTTTTTACATTTATTATTGAAAGTACGCGTTTATTGAAGGTAGACTATGTAAGTAAATTAAGTTTAAATTACAGGGTGACACAAAGGAACCGGACGTTTTTTAAACAGCTGTCCCATTGTTGTCGTACGTTGTAGGAAGATTGAGGTTATGTCATTACCTTCAGTGAGTCTTGCCATTTTTGTTGAAATGGCTTAGTGGACCCTAGACCATCGCGTTTTCGCATACGAAACTTCGGTCCAAAATGGTGAATCCGTCGTCAAAACCCAGTGGGCGACATTTTAATATTGAACGCCATGGAACGGTTTCAAGCCGAAATACGCTATTAAGGTGTGTTTCAGGGTTCCGAACAACTGGAAATTTAACAAGAAAGAAACCACCAGGCTTCTAGAACTTCGAGGGTTAGAACTTCGAGAACACACGAAAACGTCGCCAGAGTGAGTGCAGTATTGAATAAATGTTTCCTAACAAGGTGATTTCTCTCTTTGGTGACATACCGTGGCCGCCAAGGTCACCTGACTTGTCCTTTAGTGATTACTTCCTTTGGGGGTTTCTTAAGGATCGTTTTTTATACTCACTAACCACGCACTCTAGAGGATTTGAAGTTGGGAATCACAGAAGATATCAATGGCATTGAACAAGACCTCCTGACCGGAGTTACAGATGATTTTCAGACCAGAATGAACATTTGTAGAGAAGTACATGGCCACCATATGCATGACGTCATTTTCAAAAAATGACTGTTTTGTAACAAATGGCAAAATGTTTACCTCACTATGTACAGCATCAAAAACCATTTTATTCCATTTAACTACTGCGTACTACTTATTTAAAAAACGTCCGGTTCCTTTGTGTCACCCTGTACTTTACATGTAAGCCCAAATTAGTGTACAATTAAAAAAATATTGAAATTGTTTTCAGAACAAATAGGAGCAAAGGACAATATTTTTTTCGGTTACTTTTTCCACTGCATTGGAAGGCCCCTGCTTGGAGTCCTCCAAATGCGGTTGGTGTTCTTCCTTAGTTTGTACGATACGGTTCAGGAATATTTTTGCTTCTACTTGTGGTTGGTGCGCTGATAGCTGGGTAGTTATTAATGAGATTAATTTAATGATGACTTTGATGAAGAACAGGAAGTGTTATTAGAGCAATACATAGTTTCTGGTTCTCAAATGAACTATGGGACTGACGTATCGGCATATTCGAAAACTTGCGTTTGAATATGCAGTTCACCTTAATCAATGCCCGGAAAAATGGAAGGAAAATGAAATGGCTGGAGTGGACTGGATGAAGGGGTATATGAAGAGACATAGTTCTCTTTCCTCCGGAAGCCAGAGAACACAAGCTGGCGAGAACTCTAGGATTTAATAAGCAGATGGTAGAAGAGTTCCAAACAAATTTGGCAGATGTCTATTCAAAAGTTAAATTTGATCCTGACCGAATCTATAATTTAGACGAAACGGGCATAAAAACTGTTGTCCAAGCTCCAATGTTGTCGCCAAAAAAGGTTTAAAGCAAGTTGGACAGGTTGTGTCAGGCGAGAGGGGTAATATGGTCACAATGTGTGTTGCTGTGAACGCCGCAGGTAATTACTATACCTCCAGTCTTTATATTTCCGCGTGCAAGAATGCACGATACCCTCATGGTTGGATCTTTAGCAGGGAGTTTGGGATTGGTCAATTCACCAACAAGTGGGTGGATAAATGGAACTCTATTTTTTGAAAGTGCTACAACACTTTGCTAAACACACACAGTGTTCGAAGGAATTAATCACCAGTTCTTTTATTAATGGACAATCATGAATCGCATTGCACGCTTGATGCAATTTTGTTTGCCAGAAAAAATGGCATTATTATCTTAACAATCCCTCCTCATTGCAGCCACCGTCTCCAGCCACTGGACGTAATCCATTTTAGGACCCTTTAAGAGACAACTAGCTGTGGTACAAAATGACTGGCTAGTAAACAATCAAGGGAGAAAAATCACTATTCATGACTTGGCGGCCCATGCATCACAAGCCTTTGACTTAGCATTCACTCGTAAAAATATCACAGAAGGTTTTAAAAAATGTGGAATTTTTTCCTTTCTCAACCACAGTGTTCACAGACGAAGATTTCGTGACAGTAACAACAGAAATAAGTAGGCCTAGGCCTGAAGATTCGCCAGTAACTGAAAGTGTAACAGTTACGCCTACCAATCAACAGCAGGTTGACTTAAACAGAGCTAATCCTCAGCCTACTCCGTCTACCAGCAATAATGAACTTAATTCCGCTCAGAGCTCTCCAGGACTGAAATCTGCTTTGCTACCTAAAACAACAGTGTCTCCTGGACCTGAAGTTGTGCGGGCCTTTACCAACACTGTCAACATTAACTCTTACAAAAACAGGCAAGATTTCTAAAAGAGAGAAAGGGAAATCTCGAGTCTTAACCTGTACGCCAGAAAAAAAAACCGAATAGAGCAGGAGGCAGCAAGAAAAGAAGAAATGAAAAAGCTAAAAGAAGAAAAGAAAATGGCACGAGAGAAAGCAATTAAGAGGAAAACTTGAAATGCCTAAAGGAAAATGGGGGTTAAATTCTAAACAAAAATCCAAGAAATATGAGAGTGATTCAGCAAGTGAAAATGAAGATGATATTTTTTTACATGGAAAGTGAAGATTCTTCAAGAGATGATGTGTTTTCTGATGCCGATTCAGAACCTGATCTCCAAGACATGAAATCAAAGATTAATCCTTTGCTGGAACATTATTATGCTGTGTTTTATGACTTGACGTGGTACATTGGAAGGGTTATTGACTTTCCAGATGAGGGACTTGTTAAAATGAAGTTTTTATGTCGAGGGCTTGGCGAATTGTACTACGAATGGCCTAAACATGACGACATTCAAGTAATTGAAAATAAGTATGTATTTTATGGCCCCATTAGACTAACAGGTTCCGGACCATTCCAGATCGACGACAAGTGCAAGAGAAGAATTACAATGAAATATAAGTCCTTAAAAAAATAAGTGTTTTCAATTGACCAGACTTAGGAACCAATGTTTGTGGTTTTATTAAAAACTATTTGTTACTTTAATTAATGTGAATTAACCCATTAGTGCATAACGTCCCATAAAAAGGACGCTGAAAAAAAAAAGTCTAGGAGGGATATTTTATGTTTGGTGTGGTATACGTTGGCATCACTTGTTCCTGTAGGTGCTAGTGGTGGGAGACAGCACATTGTTCTTCACTGCTAACATAACCTCACTTCTGCACATGTGAAAATGTCAAGCTCTAATTTTCGTGTTACGCATGAGGGGTAAGTACATTTTATTGTGTTTTATGTGCGGTAATAAAATAGTTATAAACTATGCTTTTACATTCTAAACAAGTTGTTGATTACTTTTGTACTTTGGTTTAGTAGTTTCAGCAACTTCAACAGTTTCTATAGTCATGTTTTCTTAAGCGTCCCATATTTGGGACGCTATGCGCCTAGACAACAATGTGTTGCTAATAGACCTTAGTTTTTAAGTTTATTTCTTACGAAAAAACAAACAAATAAATGCCTTTCCGGGGGACAGTATAGTATGCGGCCTAGAGTGGAAATGGATTGTGTTTAAAAATACTTAATAATACCTAACCTAACGTAATCTATCCGTTAGAATTTCGGCTACAGTATGGTATGCGGCCTACATCAGGTACGTGTCTGATCTTTGACAGATAGGTTAGGGTAGGGTATGTTAGGGTAGGGTAGGGTAGGTTTGGTTAGTTTGGGTTAGGTTACATCCCCAACACTTAATCCGTTCGTGAGTTATAATCAAAAAACTTATTTTTTTACTAAGAATATCATGGGAGAAAGTTTGTGCCATATGTTGGTACCATTTATTTTATACAGGTACTCAGTCAACGAAATCTTAGAAGAGTTGGAGGCTTACAATGATGGTTTGCAGCGTCTCATCTACGTCGTTCCACCAAATGATGGGGCCGACACCGACGCTGATAGTGACAAGTCCGATGATGAACACGAAGGAAACCTTAACCATCTTGGGCGAAACCTGTTGAACAGTGTTTGCGAGGTACAGACTGCCATTAAAGATGACAACGATACAGGTTTGCAGGATGCGAAAGGACCACAATACGAAGTTCAGACTGTCCCTACGGATAGTAATGTCGTAGGTTTGGATGAAGCCGAGGAACCACAACCAAGTACGTCTACTTTAATTACTAGTTCAGACAATAAAATCTCACTGAGACCTCTTCGAAGGAAAGTCAATAGGAAAACCCCCCCTATTGTGTTTAGTGACACAGATGATGACCCTGATGACCCTGCACCGCCCCCCAAAAATAAAAATAAAAAGGTAGGCCTAAGTGATACTGATTATGTCCCTGCACCGCCCCCCAAAAATAAAAATAAAAAGGTAGGCCTAAGTGATACTGATTATGTCCCTGAACCGCCCTCCAAAAAAAAAAATAAAAAGGTCCCTGCATCAACCACCAACACGATCAAAAATAATGAAAACCAACAGAATGGTAAAAAAAAGACAAAGAAACAATTGGCTGAAGAACTAAAGCAGGCTCGTGTAAACCAATGGAAAATAGATGAGCCTGCTTTTATGCAAAACATAACATGTGAACCACTGCCATGCTCAGATGAGGCAATGGAATGCGAAAGTCCTTTGGAATTTTTTTCGTTGTTTTTTTCTGATGAAGTGATTGAATTTATATGTGAGCAAAGCAACTTGTATGCATCACAAAAAAATGTTAACCTAAATCTAACAAAAGAGGAACTATTAGTAGTTTTTGGTGGAATGCTTATGTCAGGATATGCAAAATATCCTAACAAAAGGATGTTTTGGTCAAGAGAAGATGATGTTCCAAAACTACTGTCTGAGAGCATGCGCTGTAACAGATTTGAACAAATACTCCGCTTTATTCACTTAAATGACAATACCACTTTGAATCCAGATGATAAGCTTTATAAGTTGAGGCCCATAATTGATGCACTAAACACATCCTTTGCGAATCACGGAGGATTAGATGAGAAGCTATCTGTCGATGAAAGTATGATCCCATACTATGGGAAACACTATGCCAAACAGTTTATTAGGGGCAAACCAATACGCTTTGGGTTTAAAAACTGGGCAATATGCTCTTCGAGTGGTTACCTCATCTCTTTCGACATATACTGTGGAAAGAACCCTGACCGTGAAAATTTGTTTGGGCTTGGAGGTGATGTTGTTGTACAGCTACTCAAACAGGCTGAAATCCCGAGTAACAATGGTTACAAAATTTTCATTGACAACTTTTTCACTTCGGTACCTCTAATAAGACACCTGGCTGAACAAGGTTATTGTGCCACGGGAACATTGAGATCAGACCGGGTGCAGTATTGCCCCTTAAAAAACCAAAAGGAATTGCAGGAAGAAGGTAGAGGATCATTTGATTTTCGTACGGCTGAAAATGTCATGTTAGTTAGGTGGGCTGACAACAGTGTAGTAACAGCTGCTACAAATTTTGAAAACATGTCTGTTGGAACAGTTAAAAGATGGTCGAGGGAAAAAAAAGCTAGAGTCCAAGTACCCCAACCCACTTTGTTCGCATCGTACAACAAAGGGATGGGAGGAGTTGACATTATGGATCAAAATGTAGCAGCGTACAGAACTAGAATGCGCCAAAGAAAATGGTGGTGGCCAATCTTTGTCTACCTTTTTGACGTAAGTGTGTCAAACGCTTGGATTTTGAATAAAAAACTTCTTCCCCCTGACACTGCTATTGGCCAACTTTTAAGGTTCAGGAGAAATTTGGCTTTGACGCTTCTAAGGAAGTATGGAACACCATCAAGCCAGGGAAGATCATACCCAAAGCCACTTCAAGATGTGCGTAGAGATAACCTGAACCACTGGCCTGTTGAGATTGCCACCCAAAGAAGATGTGCTAACTGTAAAAAGAAGGCAAAATGTGTCTGTTCAAAGTGCAACGTGGGGCTTCACCCGAAGTGTTTCATGGAGTACCACTCAAACAATCAGGGATAAACATAAGCCAGAAGAACTCAGGTTTCAACAATAAAGGACTTTTTGGTTAACTATATAGACTTCACTATTTTCAAAAATTTGAAATAAATTAAATGTTATAAAGACATTTTATGCTGCTTTCAAAGGCAAATAACTACTTTGTAAAATAGTTTTTGTATTTTTATAACACAAAATAAACAAAACATATTGATAAAAAATTTACTACATGTTTCTTTTTACCTTAACTGTCATAAAGATGTAAACAGCACTGTAGAGATACAAAATGCAAAGAGACATCAGGATAGCCTCTGGGCATAGCGTCCCATATATGGGACGGCCTTTATTTTGCAAATTTTACATGGGATATTTTTTTGAATATTTTTTACATGTTATTTAGCATCTAACAAACAACATTCATGAAAATAAAAGTTGTTTTTCAAAAGTTGAAACTTTATGCACTAATGGGTTAAGTAGCCTTTATAACTATGCCATTTTTATAGTTGAAATTACATAATAAAGTGTGTGTTCAAAACTACCCCTGGTTTGTTCAAATCTGCCCCCGGGATGTTCAAAGGTACCCCCAGGTGGGGTACATTTGAACACTTTGCAAGGGTTAAAAAATTATTTTTTTTCCCTTAGAAAATATTATTATATTTATTTGTACAACCAATATTAGATGTATGAAACCTTGAACTATATGTACAACCAGTTGTTGATGTCAAATGACCTTTTTTTAAAAATACAAAAAAAAATTCTGAAAACCGTTCAAATGTACCCCCCTCTCCCCTAGAGATTACTTCCTGCACCGAAAGGGTGCTAATATATTTCAAAATGTTCATTCTGACAACCTAGATGATGATGCTGTTGCATGTGAAAGATTCGTAAAAAAATTAGAAAGGTTATAAGCGAGAAAAAAGTTACTTTTAATGGTCACCTGAGTGATGATCAACAAAAGTCAAGCGTTCCACCAGAACTTCGTGCTCTTGTGTGTAATTTACTCCATGGTTACACTTCATCAGAAAATACAGCTAGAGAAACTCAGTCTGCTCTGACTATTAGTCAGTTAATAGTTTTTAACCACAGTGAAAAAGTTCCAAAAGGCAAAACTGTTCGTCACAAGAAAAGTCATGAAACACCGATTCCGTTATACCTAGGTCTGTCAGTGTTTGGAAGAACGATAAATAATACAATTATAGACGCCATGCACGAAAGAGGCCTGTCAATATCATCCAACAGAATCAGGGAGATAACAGCTGATCTTGCTCATTTGGAGATCCTTAGAGCTCAAAAAGAAGGCGTTGTATGCCCCTCAAATTTACGTCATGGTCTTTTCGTCATGGGCGCATACGACAACATTGATCATAACTACAGCAGCACCACCTCAGAATCTTCTTTTCATGGAACTGCAATTTCAATCTTTCAAATACCCAGCAAAGGAGAAGTTGGTGAGCCTCGTGAAGTCATCCCAAGCATTTCTTTTGTTGGTCAAAGGAACAAAAAAATACCAGAACTTCCTGACAAGCTACAGTGTTGTGAAGCCTGTAACACTGCCCTCTAAGGAGCCACCGGTGCCAAAAGCAAACCAACATACGTCCTCTGAAATAACTATTTCTGAATTTGGATCTCAGTGGAAAATGGAACGGGAATGGCTAAATCATATCCTTACTGACAGAACCAATGGGCCTCTAGATCTATCCTGGGCAGCGTTCCATGCTTCGAACACTCCACCATTTGAATTAACACGTAGTTCTCTATTGCCGCTTTTCAATGAAAGTTCATCTTCGCCATCAATGATGAAGCATGCTATGGAACTAATCAAACAAATTACTGAATTTTTGAATCCAGGGCAAATTCCCGTCATATGTGTGGACCAGCCTTTATTTGCTTTGGCTAAATCCATCCAGTGGAACTGGCCTGATTTGTACAGCGAATCTAAGTTTGTAACCATGTTTGGAGCCTTTCATATTGAGCAGGCATTTTTGAAAGTGCTTGGCCAGATACTTGAAGGTAGTGGCTGGACTAATTTGGTGGCAAACTCTGGAATCAAGACAGAGGCAGGAGCGGAAGCGTGCCTTAAAGTTACTCACGTCACAAAGGCAAGAGCAATTCATGTGAAGACTGCTGCGGTTTTATACAGTCTGCTGCATGACGCTTTTTCACAAGAAACCACAGACATTTCATTCGAAGAATGGATTGAAGAAAGATGTTCAAATTGCCCAACTTTTCGATTCTGGCTTCTAGTGCTAGACTTAGAGGTACTTCTCCTCTCCTTTGTTCGGTCGATCAGAAATAGTAACTACGGACTGTTCACACAAACTCTGAAGAAGCTAGCACCTTGGTTTTTCCTGATGGACCATCCCCACTATGCTCGTTGGTTGCCAATTCATATCAAAGACTTAGAAGAACTAAAAGAAACAGCACCAAATGTACACGAATATTTCAATAAAGGTCAATTTTCCATCCATAAAACCAACAATCCTTTTTCTGCACTCGCTGTGGATCAAGCTCACGAGCAAAACAACGCTCTCATAAAAGGAAATGGAAGTGCTGTAGGCTTATTACAAGATTCAGCTATGTTAAGAAGATGGATGTTGTTTGGGCCACAATTGGTTAGTATTCTAGATGAGTTCGAGTCTACAAAGGACATTGAGAGTGTTAACATGGCAGTTCACCATGAACAATATGCTGCTTACCAGTACAAGTTTCAAGACCAAAAAGCACATTTAAAGAGAAGTTTTCTTGAGTTCGGAAACCCTTTTGAGGAAAACTCATGTGATCTTGTTGTATGGGATACAAAGGTTATAATGGATCAAGATCGAGTTAAAGCTGTGATTGGTGCTGAAGAAAAGGCCTTACAACTGTACAACAATTATGTAGAAACACGTCTGAGTAATGTGGCAAATGTAAGTGTATTTGCTCCTATAAAAAAAATCGGACCAAGTTTTTTGGCTTTGCTCGAAAAAAGAGTTCACACCCCATTATTACTGACCTAAAAAATGATGTTGAACTATTCTCTAGGGCTTTTATTGTAAGCCAAAACAGACGGCTGGATTTGGAAAACTTTTTTGAACACGAAAATACCAGTGCACCACCATCGCTTTCTTCAAATGGCGTTCTTAGATCATGTCAGAAATCTCAGCTTCTGAAAATCCTTGAAGAAACCGTTCACCAACCACAATTTGAAGGATTTGGAGATACAATTATTTTTGATGGAGCAGCACTGGTACATGCTATTCCACCAAAAACATCACGCACCTTTGGAGAATACTGCAATTCAGAATTTAAAAACAGAATTTTCAATGATGCTGAGAGGTTCCATGTAAATAGAATACATATTTCATGGGATACTTACTCAAAAGCCTGCCTTAAGAAAGTTGTGAGAAGTAAGAGAGGCGTTGGTATTCGTCGGCAAGTGTCACAAGGAAATGTGCTACCAACCAATTGGAACGATTTTCTCCGCTGCGATAAAAATAAGACCGAACTCTTCAAGTTACTTGGAGAACATGCACATTCAAATTTTCATAGGACACATATCATCACTGAGATCGATGGCATTATTCGTGCGGCTCGGCCTGAAGAATCTTCAATTGATGGAGTCACATGCAAGCAACAGGAAGAAGCTGACAGCAGGATTTTCCTCCACGCCAAAGACAGTGTCGAACATGGAGCAAAAAAGGTCATTATTTTCACAGTAGATACTGATGTTGTTTTGGCAATATCTTTTTTCCACATCCTCAAAACCGCTGGACTTCAGGAGATGTGGATTCTCTTCGGTGCTGGGAAGAGTCAAAGATTTATAAATGTTAATGCAATATTTGAGAGTATGGGTGAACACAAAGCCGTTGCGTTGAGAGGATTTCATGTATTCACAGGATCAGATGTCACTTCATCATTTGCAATGAAAGGAAAACTGACAGCTTGGACTGTGTGGAAATCATTTCCTGAAGCTACTACAGCCTTTCATGCAATCTCTCTACCACAAGAGTCAATTTCTGACGAAACTTTACAAATCCTGGGGAAGTTTACCGTCTTGCTTTACTACAAAGATGCTGAAGATTTCTCAGTTAATCACGTTAGAAAGTTTCTCTTTACTTCAAAGAATCGGGATTTACAAAGTCTACCCCCAACTAGAGAGGCACTAAGGCAGCATTGCCTTCGATCAGCATACCTCGCAGGCCAGGTTTGGGGTCGTGCATGCTCAGTGATGGAATACACTCCAGAGCCAGACGGATGGGGATGGACCAGGGTTGCTGAGGAGTGGAGTCCTGTTTGGTCTTCTCTTCCCCCAATTATGGCAGCCTGCAGAGAATTAGTTAAGTGTAGTTGCACTGAATGCCATACAAGATGCTCCTGTTTGAAGGCTAAGGTTCCATGCACGCTACTTTGCAAGAACTGCTCTGGGGGTCGACACTGTATGAATAAGTATAATGAAAGCTATGATGAAGTGGAAGATGAATAAGATGACTACGTGATCTGAAATGATAAAGAAACACTCAATTTACATGTGGACTCTTTCTTGATTTTTATTGTTTTTTTTTTTATCATAATAGTTTGTTACCTCCTTTTAATTTCTGCTTTATTTTTTTGTAAAATATGTGATTTTTCTAAAACTAAGTATCTCTTTATATTTACCTAATGCTTTACATGCCCCTTTTTAATTTTAAGATGAGTTCTTAGCACAACTATAATGTTACTTACCAAAACTTTCATAAATTTTCTTTTTTTTTAGTTTTTATAAAGATTCAGCAGATCGCTTAGGTTTTACAGATATATGTTAAATATAAAAAAGTTTCCTCTACAAAACAGCTTTAATATAAAAAAAAAATATTGAAATCAGGCCATTAGAAGCTGAGATACAACAAATATTGTGCAACAGTACGTGGGCATAAGGCGGCCATCTTTAATGGCCGCCATTTTGGTGTCCTACACGGAATTTGATGTGGCTCCCTATCTGAAAAGTTACCTTTTGGTATCAGGTATGACCACTGAAAGTGCCATATCTCAATCAAAAAGTGCAGCTTTTCCCCATATATGGCCCTGTACACAACGTACTATGGGCTTCGCTAAGTTTTCTGATCTGAGGTAAAAAATACTTCATACTGATTTGATTATTAACACGTTACCCAACAGTTAGTACTGTACAGTATGTATATTAAAATATACATACATAGTAACATGAAGGGATTATGAATAGGGTTTTCTCATATCAACCAATTAAACAGGGCTTACACTTTTAGTTAGAATTTTAAATCAACAATATTGATGTTCCTAATTATAATGATAATGATATTGATCTTCTTATCCATTCTGGTCGCTAGTTTGAGCACACCTGAATTTCCACAACGTTTTTCACGCAGTCTCAGGAGCCAACCCACCAGATTTTACACTGCCTAATTTCATGGAAGACTTAATTCCTGTGGCATAACGTGAGTTAGTGGAACCGGACACACAGCGGAAAGTTTCGCACCGCACTTTGAAAATTCTGCAGTCTGTGGAACCATAGTTTAAGGCTGAAAATAAATACAAGAGTGTTATAAGAAAAATTTAGTGAGGAGGAGGTTCCTGAAACGAAATATAGAAGAGAGTGAAGACCATGACTACAGCACAGGAGGATTTTTAAGTTAAATAAAGGTTGGTTGTTTTTAACATATGTTTACCGTACGTAGCTCAGCACACATAGGTACCATTATCTCAAAAACTAAATGAGCTAACGTCTATAAATATTTTATGGATGTTCAGTGAAGTATGTTTCTTAAAATACTCTAACCGTTTATAGCATAAAGTGTCCTCATAAATGTTTTCCTCAAATATAATATTAAAAATAAAAACACCTATATATTTTTTATAGAAAAAATTAACTTTATATAAGTAATTTTAAAGTATAATATTACTTAACCAAATATTTCAGATTTGCTGTGTAAAGATTGCGTCAAATTATCAACAATGGTTCATTAGATTTATGTGTACACCTAACTTAAACATTGATTCCCCATTTGAAGTGCATTGCGATGACCAAGTGGCGCTTCCCCTTAAATACCAGTAAAAATGTGTAAGAATATCACGAGGCAAGAGTAGGGCACTTGCTGACATTCCCAGCTAGACCTACGTTGCGGAAATGTAGTTGTGCTCAAACTAGCGACGAGAATGGATAGGAAGATCATTATCATTATTATTAGGAACATCAATATTGTTGATGATGTAGATCTTTGTCTTTATTAGTGTCATAGTGATCGAAATGATATTTTTAAGAATCGGGACAGCGAATGAGCTAACAACATACTCGTCCGTAAACAATAGGTAGACAACGAAACAAAGTTTAAGCGGTACTTCCATGTGTCGAAAGCCCCATTTTTCTTTTTATATGATGTCATAAAAGATTACTTACCTGCCAATCCTATTAATCGAGACAAACAACCTTTGAATGCCGAGATTAAACTAGCGGTCACATTAAGGTATGTACTAAAATTGAGCATGATTGTTATTTATTTAACTTATTAGGAATTACTTAGGGGTTTCAATACCGGTATCCCGTGCAATACTTGCTACCCAAACATCCTGGAGCAAATGGAGCCTTTGTTCAAATGTACCCTTTATGGAAAATAGAAATATATCAAGGAAAACTAAGTTGCCATTTTGTAATGCAAATGTCAAGTCTGTTTTAGTGACAGTGACACGGCCATTGCAAGTATTTGTAAATCGCTGTCTTAAAAGAATTTTGAACATTTTGTGGCCAGAGGTGATTTTAAACAAAGAATTGCTTGAGCGAACAGACCAGCTGCCTCTAAATGAGGAAATATAGAAAAGGAAGTGGAGATGGATTGGCCACACACTGAGTAAAACCAAACTTTACCCCGGAAAAGAAGAACTTGATTGGACCCCACAAGGTGAAAGAAGAAGAAGAATGCCAAGAGAAAATTGGAAGCGAAGTGTTGAAAGAGAGGCCAGACGGGCGGGCGGGAACAAGTTGGGAAGAGGCGAAGAGAGTCGCTGCTGACAGGGACCAGTGGAGAATACTAGTTGAATCCCTATGCTCCAGTGGGAGTTAATGGAATTAAGTCAAGCAAGTAAAACACCCGGGATAGTTGGTCGAACAAGAAGAAATAATTCCCCTCCTAAACTTCTGCCCTCTTCCAATTTCAGGTTGCCACATGTGATTATTGGGCTTATCGTTTAGAAAAGTATGTTTTAAAGACGTACCCACCCCCCACAAAAAACAAGCTGCTTATGACATCAGGAAAAGGAACTACAATAGTATGATCTGAACAGAACTCGCAGAGATACAGAAAATGGTTTTGGCCTTTTATGTTGTATTCAGAATATTTTTCACGCCCATAAATTTGAAGTCGGAAACAGTAAACTTGATAATTTGTTGTTTCCTGTTGCCTTCATAACCTTTTAAGAGAAGAGTTTGTGACTAATTGTCCTCCCCAGGGTCCATTGGAATTTCCCGAAATCGAAATGCCGACAGAAAATATGACCCCCCTGTTTGAAAAGGTGGATTTTTAAAAAGTGAAGGATTGAAAGTAAGAGATAGATTCACTGAATATTTCAACAGTGTTTTTTATAGGAAGAAGTAATAGTCAAAACAAAGAAAAATAGGTTACTCTAATAATCTCTTAGTAACCCTCAATAGGCTACTCAACCTAATAGTTACATAAAATAAGTAACCAATCATTACTAGACCCTATCGTTGTTATTATTATTTACAGGGTGTTCAAGAGAGGTGGGGACATAATTTACGTACTGATTCCTTGGGTCAAAATAAAGACAAAATTAATATAACATAAGTGTAACGGTTGGTTTTTATGTCTTACTTCTTTTAAATTATGTTTATTACTATATAGTATATTGTGGGGGGTGAGCTCGCTTGGCAGTGAGCACAAAGAAAGGTGGGTCTGACTGAAGGGAGGTACAAATGAGGCAAATTTAGTTCAAATTTCCTCCGTGAACAGCGCTGTATTAGAGAGCACAGCAGGCCATGACGTCATCGTTGATTCGGTCGAGCACTCGAGTCGTCAGTCGCCAACTATCGATATAATCGATAGATCCTACTACAATCGATATTTGCCCATCGCAGTCGTACGTTTACGTCATCGGTCATCGTAATCGGACTGGTTGGTTTGTGGTTATGTTACGACAGACACTTGAAAAAAATTGACAGATATGGAATATACCGCGAAATCCCTCACTATGGGAACATACTCATACTGTATTAACATAAATAAAAATTAATCAGTTTGTTTGAGTGTTCTTTATCCAAGGTATTAACTTATACCATGCTTATACTCTATTTACAAAAACATTGCCAAACTTAGACTCAGGGGCTTCCATGAAATAAGATCTATCATTTATCAATTATGTTAAATATACCGGTTGAAATAGAAATCTTTAGCTTGAAATGATTGGTTAACTTGGCAAAAAATGGTTTATTTAGGTCCCTTTTTCGTTTAGCTTTTAAAGACTGGTTCAAAGGCATTCATTTTCATTACGGTTCCAAAGCCAATTTATATTAACTTAGGCCAGTTTCCAGTTTCTGTCTTGGAAATGATTTTTAAGAATGCCATTAATAAATCAGCACTATTGATAGTTTAAAGCGGACAAGTCTTGCTTTTTTTATTAAGTTGTATCCTCCCAATAAAGAATTTTGAATAATGTATAGGTAGGCTACACCTAACGTACCTAATCGAATATAGGCAAGCTATAACGGGTAGGCTACTATAATATTCCTGTACAAATAATTTCATTTGGTCAAAGATGGTGTCAAGATTTACCCAGGGATGTAAATCTCACCAACCTTTCCACCAGAATAATGATATAGGCCTAGTGCAAGATAACAACAATCCTAAATTGAAAACAATAATAGACCCCAACTAATTTGTATGAGTCACAATAGATCCAAAAAACTTACCTTAACTTTGAAAATAAATTTGGCATAAAATAGTTTCAAACTGTAGTTTTTGGAATAAAAAGGATCAACGAAATTGCAGGAAAAGATACGGCACTTACACAACATATCATCCTCTCTTTGCTTCTCACGTCAGATTTGACATTACCGGTACATTACTTTGTTAGATAAAATATATTATTAAGTCTAAGAAAACTGCTATTAACAATATACCCACAAATTCACGGGTGTACAGAAGCCACCATTAAATTAATTTAATCAACTTTGACTTTATATTTCATTTAAAGGGCCCAAGTTCGAGAAATTGTCATCTGAAAGGATGGTAAAAAAGCATTGGAGCCTTCAAACCTTACGTCCTAAGGTGGGTAGGGTTGTACCTGAACTCGCCGCTCTCTTTCACGTCTTTAATACTTTACTTAAATACTTGTCAATGAAATGGCGACCTGTTAAAAATCGGTTACAACCTCTTTTGGAACGAACGACATACATGGTTTGTTAATCTCATATTCATCGTGTTTCGAACACCTTTAACCACTCACTTGTATCAAACGGCTAGAGATAGCTTCACTGTCTATTCACCGCACCTCTTTTAAGAACGTAAACCAACAAACTATATTGTAAATTGCATTGGCCAGCTGTTGTTCACTAAATTACTCAACTAACGTTAACTTCCAAAACATGCCCTTTGGAAATCAGTCTGTGGGGCAGACCTTTTAGGGAGTTTGTCCATATCAAAACTTTTCAGAAAATCTACACACTCTAAGCTTCATTTTGATATTCCATATGTCTATATTTTTATTTGGTAAATGGCCTTAACCGTTTACATAACATTTGTTTGCATCACTTTAATATGTTCCTACCCATATAACACATGTACATCAATTGAACATTAAATTGATATTCAAGAATGTTCAACTGAACATCGTATGCACATTCATGTTTGTACAAATTACGACTATTTAACGTTCAATTATTGTACAAACGTCACGAACATCGATATACATATGATGTGCGTATCTCGATCAATTGATTATCAATTTTACATCAAATTGTTATTCAATTTAGGTTAAATTAAGGTTCAATTGGACATCTAGTGAACATCATATGCACATTCATGTTTGTACAAATTGAGACTATTTAATAGGGATGGACGGGATTGAATTTTTAGTTCGGGACGGGACGGGACGGGATTTTTATTTCCTTCCCGATTTTCGGGACGGGACGGGACGGGATTTTTTTCTGTGCATAAAAAGAAAGTACTGTCATTGCAGTTACCAAAAAAGACATAAGAAATCAATTTTTACCATTTGTGGCACTGATCTATAAAACCAAAAAATGGGTAACAATTTACAGGTACCTATAGAAACTTGTGACTCGCGGGTCACGGGGTGATCGTCTGTATGACTCGCGGTCACGGCGCGATCGTAGTCATGACTCGCGGTCACGGCGCGATCGTCGGTATGACATCGCGGTCACGGGGTTATCGTCGGTATGACTCCACGGTCACGGCGCGATCATCGTCATGACTCGCGGTCACGGCACGATCGTCGGTATGACTCGCGGTCACGGCGCGATCGTCGGTATGACTCCACGGTCACGGGGTTATTGTCGGTATGACTCCACGGTCACGGCGCGATCGTCGGTATGACTCGCGGTCACGGCGCGATCGTCAGCATGACTCGCGGTCACGGCGCGATCGTCGTCATGACTCACGGTCACGGCGCGATCGTCGTCATGACTCGCGGTCACGGCGCTATCGTCGTCATGACTCGCGGTCACGGCGCGATCGTCGTCATGACTCGCGGTCACGGGGTTATCGTCGGTATGATTCCACGGTCACGGCGCGATCGTCGGTATGACTCGCGGTCACGGCGCGATCGTCGGTATGACTTGCGGTCACGGCGCGATCGTCGGTATGACTCCGCGGTCACGGGGTTATCGTCGGTATGACTCGCGGTCACGGCATGATCGTCGGTATGACTCGCGATCACGGCTCGATCGTCAGCATGACTCCGCCATCACGGCATGATCGTCAGTATGACTCCGCGGTCACGGCGCGATCGTCGGTAGGACTCCGCGGTCACGGCGCGATCGTCGGTATGACTTGCGGTCACGGCGCGATCGTCGGTATGACTCCGCGGTCACGGGGTTATCGTCGGTATGACTCGCGGTCACGACGCGATCGTCGGTATGACTCGCGGTCACGGCGCGATCGTCGGTAGGACTCCGCGGTCACGGCGCGATCGTCGGTAGGACTCAACGGTCACGGCGCGATCGTCGGTATGACTCGCGGTCACGGCGCGGTCGTCGGTAGGACTCCGCGGTCACGGCATAATCGTCGAAATGACTTCGTCTCCTGCGTTCGCGGACCTATCGCTCGCAATAACGGCGTTATCGGCACTCGCGAAGCGGAAAAATCGCCGACGATCGGACCAAATCCCGTCCCGAAAAATTCCCGAGTCAAATGTAATCCCGTCCCGATAATCGGGAATATTTTTTTCCCGAAAAATTCCCGAAATTTCGGGACCCGTCCATCCCTACTATTTAATGTTCAATGAATGTACAAACGTCACAAACATTGATGTGTATATTTAGTCCAATTGATGATCAATTAGATATAAAACTGTAATTCGATTTATGTACAATTGGACATTACGATTATTTGACTAAAACAGTGAAAAGCCGCAATCTTTTGTGACACACAAAGTGTCTGGTTCAGTTATCTATTTCAACTATGAATTTTACATTAAAAAATAAATCTATTTTTCAACTTTTGGTGGATAAAAACTCAAAGTTTAGACAAAACTATTTATTATATTCTATGCAAGTTAAAACCAAATTATGTAAAGAAATTACAAAAACTTTTAAAATCAAATAAAATGGAAATAAATGTTTCTTCGTCCACTCCAATCCTAATCATTGATGGTTGCGACAGCAGCACTTTTTGCCCTGAAACAAATATAATAGATTAACTTAATTATCGGTATAATTGTAGTCAATATTAATCATGCTGGGGTCTTGAATGATCAGGACTGCTTGTCAAAGAGTAGAGTTTAACATTATTCATTTTATTTAAATATTTGCATAGGCCTGCCTAAGGCATTATTTCAAAATATTCTAATAAGAACGTGTAATAAATTGACGTGACAACAAATCAGCTAAGTTATTAAAAACACACATTATCTTCAAATGTAAATGTTCCGGGCTCCTGCATGTGCTGACAGTTTAATCGGTTAGTATGAAAAACACAAAATGTGAACACATCGACAGTTTGATTGCCGATACACATTGAAGTAGCCTACACAAAATTTAGTCTATAAGTAAGTTAGGCCTACTTTGTTCTTACTAATCAATCTTAGTCGTTCATATTTATAATTTGTCGATTGGATTTGATTCTACGACTAATGATAATAACACTTTTGAATAATTTAAAACCATGATATTATTGCATTGTGGTTGGGTTGGGTTAGATAAGGACTCAGGGTCTCGGCGCGTCAACCATAGCGTATTATGCATTACATTCTTACTTTTGTTTTACATTAAATAGGCCTAGGTCTACTCAATGAATGTACCATTATTGCTAGGCTATATGATTACCGTAACTAATTGAAGGTGAAATAACTTAGGTACCGGTAATCAATAGATTGACTTGTTTGTAAACACCAATAGTAATATGAGGCGATGAATTTGAATATCAAAGTTTTAACTCAATTAGCCTACACTATGTACTGGCTAAATCTTAGAGGGTTATAGATAGTATTAACTTAGGCCTATTATTATTTGAAATTGGTTAAGTTCACCTTGGTTTTTTTTCAATTTGTTTGGTTATAACTTTTATAAGTAAATAAGGCCTATTGCTTTATAAAAAAAAAAAAAAACGCAGATTAGAGGGTATGCGTCTGGTTACCGAATGTGGATTACTTACTTAGGCACCCGGCATTGACGTCACCGAGTTGTGGGGGACCGGAACACCATTCCCACAACGATACGATATTTAGCCATTGGTGTTCGTGGTGTGTAACTTAGATAAAGTACATGGCTGATGTACATGAGGTATCTAGATCGAATCACATCGGTGATAGGCCCTAGAAGTTACTAACTTTTTGTCAAAGATTTTGCTTAGAATCCCATTTCTTCTTAACTGTACATCTTTGGTTAGAATTTTTTGCATTTATTTTTATTTTATGAAAAGAATTCAACCTTCATTTGATTTGTTCATTATCAGCAAGTTTGGTTGGTTAGGTTAGGTTATGACTGTAGGCATAACTGCCGGACACATAATCCACGTCCACGGTCCTGGTTGCGTATCCTCTGCGAAAAGGATAACTTAACCTAATGTTATTCTTAAGCAAGTGAGCAAGATATTCTTAGAACAAAACAGAAAACATTTTTTTAGTTTATTATGAATTTCTGTAATTTATAAGTTAACTGTAGGCCTAAGTTTACTCCCAGCATACAAATTAACGATAACAAAATTAAATTTAAGATGCTCATGATACTTAAAATCAATAACTTAGTTTCACATACCGGTAGGCTATTACCACCTATGTTTTATTAGTAATAAAGGGTACGGTACAGTTTCTTAACTGGGCTATGCTGATATCGATTGAAACTATCGATTCGATTAGTAAACCTTCATGCGATTTTTTCACCGTCAGCAAGTTTGGTTGGTTAGGTTAGGTTATGATAGTTTAATTTTACATTATAATAGATAAATTTTAAAATATCGATTACTAACCAATATTTCCAATTCGATAGTTTCAATCGATATTAGCATAGCCCAGTTAAGAAACTGTACCCGTAATAAATCTTGTAATAAGATCTGGGTACAGTTTCTTAACTGGGCTATGCTTATATCAATTGAAACTATCGAATTGGAAATATTGATTAGCCTAATAATCAATATTTTTAATATATATATTTTTTTTAAATATATTTTTAATTTTTTTAAATACATCTATTATAAAATGAAACTATCATAACCAAACCTAACCAACCAAACTTGCTGATGGTGAAAAAATCGCATGAAAGTTTGCTAATCGAATCGATAGTTTCAATCGATATTAGCATAGCCCAGTTTTAGAAACTGTACCCTAAGATCTAAAACCCTTAAAAATTTTGTTGGATTATTTTATTCTCAGTTGGCCTATGTGGTGATTCACAAAAGTATTTACCTTGCCTAGCCCCTAGCTGCATGCCATTAATGTATTTTTAAAACAACTATGACAATCGTGTGATGTGTAAATAAGTTTTAATGGAAAATAAAATTAGGTAACTTAAGTTTACTGGTCTAAAAGCTTAAAAACAGGTTGATAAAAGGGCCTAAACGTACTTGATTTCTACCTCAACAAAATTAGCAAATAAGAGACCCTCTGTGTAATTTAATTAGACACTCAGGTGTGTGTTGTATGTTACGGGGGAGGCCGAGATTTGTTTGAATGTCCTGTTTTTATTCTGAAACAACCTGGTCATCCTACTCTGGGCCTGACTTTTACAAACACAAATCAATGACTAGCCTATGCCTATATTAACTAAGCAAATCAGGTTAAGATTAGGTTTTTCTGGGTTTGGACTATCATGTGGTCCATAATACAAATTAAAAATAGCCATAACTTAAGCCTAATTATTAATACCTCAAAAGTTAATTAGGAATAATTACTTACCTTTAACTTTAAACTGTATGTAGGCCTATAAATAAATAGTAAACTTAAACTTAGTAACTTAGTTGAAGTGAAGGAGGAGAGTGATGAGGAAAGCACATAAACATAAACAAACGGCAGCCGACAGCCATACAATAACGAAAGTCGAAACGATACGATAGTGATAAACTTAGTACGAGTACGATATTCCACCTTCAACAGATCGCTCAATCGATTACGTCAACAACTTTTTTTCTGACAGCTGACGTCATCGAATCCTCTTCTGTACCTCCCTTGAGTAAATCCCAAGAAAGGTACTCGAGATTCGATTATACAAAATTCTATATTATATTCTCAACATAAGTAGTTTTAATAATTACAGAGATAAAGGGAAAAATAGAATATAGATATTATATCAAGAACAATGAATGGCAAATACTAAATGACAAAATATGATTTTCAATCAAAAATAATTGTTTATGTTATTATTCTCAAAATAACTATTCAACCAAAGAGGCAATAGAAATTGGTAAATTTATATATATTATTTCAAATAACTCTGTGTTATTAAAAGTATGAATTTAGTATGACAAGTATTAAGTGTCTTTATTAGTATTTCAAATCTATCTGTGCTCTAAGTCCAAAAATATTAAAAGAGTATAACGGCCTTACCTTGGCCAGCCGGCGCTGGTTCCTAAGGAAGAGTGGATTATTGGTGAAAGGTCTACTACCGATGGTACTTCACAATTTTGTTACAAAGAGAGAGGGTAAGGCCATGATCAGCAATTTGTTGGGTATTGAACCTACTGAATGCAAGAAGCAGCACAAAACTGCTTACACTCAGCAATCTACTTTACTCAACCAACTGCTGTAACTGATACTTCTACAATTCGCTGGTTGAGAATGCAACTGTTCCATCTCCATTTTTTTGAGAAATTGAGTTATATATCACTTTGAACTATTTGCAATGCTTTCTCTATGTTAAAACATCAAAAAAAACAAAAAACAGTCGGTTTATGGGTAAAACTCAGTTTACTCTTTGTTCCATTTCCAAAAAAATCAGAAGAAATTACAATGCTAGTGGTCTATCTCCAGAGATGGAACACATGCATCCCTACTTTTGGCACTGACCAATAGGAATCGAGTATTCACTGGAGTTGGAACACATGCTTTCCAAATAAATTGTTATTGTTTGTTTATACAAATATACAGTTAATTCAGTCTTCAGTCCTTCTGCAGACATTGCGAGAATGGGTTATGTTCTTATGAGTTAAATGTTGGTAACTTTTCTGTTATTTAACATAATGTCGAAACTAGATGAAGAAAATATTATGTCCCTATTAAATGACGAATTCCTCATGGAAAGGTAAGAATGCCTACATTACTAAACTTACAGGAATATTCTTTAATTCCTTATATTCTGGACTTTACTTTGTTTAGGTTAGGCCTAAGTTTTAGGTTATTTTGCTTCACAAACAATACCAATAATGTGTTATTAAACTTTTAGTTATTATCTGGGAGTACAGGCTAGGCCTAGATCTATTCATTTAATGTTGTGACCTGTACGATAGGGCCTAAGAGGTCATAATCTGTGATTCATAATTATTGTTAAAATTGAAAGTTCAGTTTTTTTTATTTGTGCTTTCCTGTCTTGTTTACTAAAGTAGTGCTTAATTAAAGTTTTAACACAGTTATTTTTATTTATTTTCTTTATTTTAGTGACATTGAAGATGACCCAGGATTACCTGACACCGCCAATTCAAATCACAATGATAATTGTGTCATTATAGACGATATCCAAGTTGGTGAAGAAGTTACGCTTTTAGTTGATGGTTCTGGTGTCTGTATAGTATCTATAATGCAGAACGTGAAAGCAAAGTGAATGATGAAGAGGCTGTTGCTAGTTTGAGCATTGATAACAGTGTTAATGCTACCGGTATGGAAATAGGCCTAAGTGACTCCCCGAACATTGATAACAGTGATAGTGATATGGAAATAAGTGACTCACCAGGAAGTGAGAGTGATGAAATGTGTGACCAAGGAAAAAAAGTTAGGAGCCGAAAAAGAAACGTCTGTAGGAAGAACTGGAAAATGGAAGTAAGGAAGAGAAAAAGACAGAGTGGAAAAGAATATGAAGATAGAAAAGGAAAGGTTCACAGAGCTAGACGGATTCAAGGTGATTGCAAAGGAGCATGCAAGTTTAAATGTGACACACAAGTTAGTGCTGATGAAAGAAAACAAATTCACGACAAATTCTGGTCCCTCAGTGATACAGGTAAAAGTCATTTTTATAGTAAGTTTGTCGAAAGACACACTAAGCAAAGGTCTCGTACATTACACGAAAATAATAGGAAGTTTTCTTATTTCTACTACTTGGGAACTGAAAAAGATATGCGCGTTAGAGTGTGCAAAGAATTTTTCTTTAAAACTTTGGACATAAGTCAAAGGAGGATATATTACTTTTTTCAGAATGTGTATGATTCTCAAACAGGTACGGCCCGATCCCCTTTAAAAGGTAAAAATACTAAAAGTCATATTGACGATGAGTTGAAGGAAAAGGTTCGTGACCACATTAACTCGTTTCCCCGCATAGAGGCTCATTATTGTCGAAAAGATAGTACCAAAGAATACCTAGAAGGGGATTTATCTCTGGCTGAAATGTATCGACTTTACTCAGCATCAGTAGAAAATCCAGTAAAAGAGTCACTCTATAGGCATATTTTTAACCATGAGTTCAATTTAGAGTTTTTTAAGCCTAAAAAAGATCGCTGCGACACTTGTGAAGCTTTTAAATGTAATCTGGAACCGAGTCAGGCAGAAACAGAAAGATTTAACTTACACAAAACAGAAAAGGATGCAGTCAAACTTGTTCGAGACAAAGACAGAGCTGTGTCAATAAAAGCTGTAAATGACTCAAATACCTGCTTTATAGCTTTTGACTTGGAAAATGTTTTTGCTCTTCCAAAGGCCGAAGTTTCAAACTTTTTTTATAAAAGAAAGTTAAATTGCTACAATCTTACAGCACATGTAACATACAAGGGCCAAATAGAATTATATTGTATGGTTTGGCATGAGTTGATTTCAGGTAGAGCTGGTAACCATCTTGCAAGTGCGGTTTTTAAAATTTTAAACCATGTATTTGCTCAAAACAGAGAAATCAAAAAGTTTGTTTTGTGGTCCGATTCATGCGTACCACAAAACAAAAACTCCATAATGAGCATGGCACTTAAATCATTTTTAAAGGAAAACCCTACAGTAATTGAAATTGTACAACGTTTTTCTGAACCAGGTCATGGAGTTGTCCAAGAAGTCGACGCAATACATAGCAAAATTGAGAGGTGGTTAAAACCTTTAGAGATATTCAGTCCCCTTTCATTGGTAAGGGTCCTGGTAAACAAAGCCAACAAAAGCTCAACAAAAACTAATATAATTCAAATGAAACCCTCAGACTTTTTTGATTTTCAATCTGCTTCAAAGTCACTAAACTATTCCATCATCCCCTACACTAAGATTAAAGAAATAACTGTTACCAATACCGAATTATTTGATGTAACATATAAAACAAGTTTCTTAAATGAAGAATTAGTAAAATGCAACATTGCAAAAGATGGACTGAGAGGGCGTGACAACATTTCAAAATCGCCTCGCCAGCTAAATAAAAAAACTACTACTAGCCCTCAAGCTCAAGCTAAGACGAGACCTAGCCTTCCCTCTGTCAACCCTATCACTTCAAAACCTATTCTGCAAGTAGAGAAGAAAAAAGCCTTGCAGTCGATGTTGAAGTTTATGCCAGCAGTAGACAAAGCATTCTATGAAACTTTGTTTCGGAACACTACGAATAGCTGAGCTGTTATTTGAAGGACTAAGACTAACCAACTATTAATAAGTCAATTCTAAGACTTGAAAAGATCCTTGTCTTTTAATTACCGGTAGGCCTTTGCTAGCCTGTATTGTATTTTAATGTTCTTTTTACTAGGTACCGTGCTATTGTATTGTTTCATTTCGGCATAATAAAATTATTCTTTATTTTAACAACTTGTTTTCTTACTTTACCTATCAACAAAATACCATTTCAAAAAAATATGATCTGTACTAAATATCTTATTTTGACATAGAAGTCACTGTTAGGTAGGCTAATAATTTTTAATATCTGGAGATAGAACAGGTGTACCCATAGTAGTATGAAAAACAACTGTTCTATCTCCAACATTGCTTTAAAAACACATAATTTTTTAATATTAAATCACATAATAAGTTGCCATGGTAAATTTTCACTAGAATACAGTTACTAATAAATATAGTGGAATTATTTAATTGTAAATAGTGCAAATCATGTGATTTCAACAGAATATCAAAGTTTGTTTTCAAGTTTTTGCAAAACTTGAGAAAGTGGAGTTGGAACACTTGCATTTTCACCCAGCGAATTGTTTGATTGATTGAAAATCATTTACAATATGAATTTTTTAGTTAATTATTAATTTACATTCTTCCCCAAAAATTAAAGTCGTCCTACCATCACATAAGAATAACATGTTTTCCAAAATCACTTCGAACGTTAACCAGATATCTGCAATTTCATATTTTTTACATTTTTTACATATTTTTCTATTTAATTTTTATGTTTATGAAACCTGGTATATATATTGGGTATGAGAGACCAATGTTAGAAAAAATTCATCTTGATTCAACTTAAAATATTAAAATTGTGGACATTTTAATTTTTTAACTTTATTACTAAAAATTGGGTGATTTTATAAAATAATGTTAAGAACATTACCTAATAAAACAGTTTTATGACCTTCTTGAGAGTGAAATAAAATCGCATGACCTTGAAAACAAACAGCAAAATATATTTAACGTAGACGAAACTGGAGTTCAGTTGATAAAAGAAGTTGGCAAAGTCGTGGCTAAAAAGGGAGCTAAAGTTGTTAGCAAAATTACTACTGAGGAAAAGGGTGAAACGGTCAGCATAGTAGTATGTTTCTCTGCTGAGGGTAGGTTCCTACCACCTGCAATTATCTACAAAGGGAAAACATGAAACCAGAGATTCAAGATGGCCTTCCTCCTGGGTCAACTGTTTGCATGAACCCAAGATCTGCCTACATAAATTCTGAAACATTTTTCAACTGGCAAGCTTCTTCTACAACTTTTTATTCACTATTATCAGCCTTATTCCATTGTTGAAGACAATGCTGTAGGTTTTATTATTTTTGTTACTGAGTTGAATCCTAATTATAAGCTGCTAAACAGAAAGACAATATAACTAAATACTATGATCCCTGCAGAGTACGAGGCATGCCAAAATGCACTTAGCATTTAATAAAATTTAGTTGAATGTGTTTGCCTAACTACCGATACGTGATTATAGGCTAATGTCGAAAACTATTTGGCAGTCACTACTCATAACATCACAAAGGACTATGAATTTAAGTCAGTACTGTTTGAATATTCGCAAATGACTGAGGATCACACCGGCGTTAACTTAGCAGAAGAAATAAACAAAGCTGATAAGTTTCACTTGATGGGCAAAATCATTCTTGTTTAATCTAATAATGCTCGAAACATTACAGGAGCCATGCTTAAAGTTCTGAAGGTTAAGCATTTCGGTTGCTTTGCACACACGTTGAACTTGATACTAAAAGATGCCCTGAAAGAGGTAAAATGGTTGTCGGATGAAATAAAAACAATTGTTTATATTTTAATAGAAGTACCACTGCAACCGTAAAGCTCAATCAGTCACAAAGACAACTTGGGCTTGAATCGAAGAAGCTTTCTCAGGAAGTTCCAACGAGATGGAACTCCACGTTCTATATGCTTTCTCGAATGAGTGAGCTTATAGACCTGGTGAAAACTACTATTACTCTCATCAATAAAGATCTTCACATCTTTACAGAGGAAGAATGGAAAGTATCCTAAGAACTGAGTGTAGTTTTAGAACCATTTGAAGATGTAACAAAAAGGATCAGTGGTGAAGTTTATCTGACAGGAAGTTAAATTAGACCACTAAAAATGTCTTAACGAAGGTATACAAGGAAAGTGAGGAAGGAGTCTTTCAATCCAGTGATACTAAAAGTAGTGGATCAATTAAAGATTGGTCTTGGTACTAGGCTAGTAAACATAGAAGCGAATAAACTTATTGCCCTTTCCTCAATTTTGGATCCACCATTTAAAGGGGCATTTTTCACAGATGAAAGTTATGTTAAATCAGTCAAGGCATACTACACAGAATCGATGGCTGCAGTTTGGAATGAAGTCACCAAAAGCACTCTATCGACGCTATATTTTAAATCCAATCAGGCAAATGGAAATTAGCTTAGTCTGCAGGTTTGCTGCGGTAGGGGTATTTTTAGAATCAGATAGTCATTTATTATTATCTAACCTACCTAACATAACTGTGGAATCCATAAGATATACAACATAATTTTTATTTTATGTTCAACAGTTGCTATACCTACTTTCAACCTGGAAAACAAAAACAATACCTGACACTGGATATTACGATTGTTAAAACTAGTTAGCGAAACTTAACTAATTTGAAACTAGCAGTTTTAGTTTAGGGTAAATAAAATAGAAATGTCTATAGACTTTTATAACTATTGTAGTGTTTTCCATTAACAATTTAACCTTTACATTTCTGTTATGTTTTCGGAAATAAATCTATTCTTCTATTGACCATAGTTACGAAGTAATGTGTAGTTAATAGTTCGTCAAGTATAGTAGCTTATAGTGTATTTTTCACTGTAAAGACAGAAGACCTACTGGTGCATTGAGTTTAGATAAAGTGATAAATTTGGAGAAACCTTCTACATTCTACTGATCATGATTACTGTGAAGTGTTTAGTTCTATGTCTAGTGGTTCAAGCACAGCCATACTCTTGTCCCAAGATATCGACGGTGATTGTAGTACAGTACTTCTACATCAACATCGTCCTACAGTTTAACACCAGGATGTAGCACCAGTATCACGGTATACATGCATGACATAATTGTGACGGCAGATGACATACTGTAGATAAAATGAAAGTTGACTCACCAGATCCGAAATCCAAAGGTAGGAGCAGGAAAGTAAGGAAATATCCAGTGAAACGTAAATTTGTCAGCCAGTAGGAGAAACCAAAATTCAAATACTGGATTACAAAAGGGAAAGAAATACTCAGTGGAGCTGATTGTGCATACTGCAAAGTAAGCTGTACGATTGTAATGTCCCACAAAACAGACCTAAGAAGACATCAAGAACGCTTAACACCAAATTGCAGCAAAACCGTTTCCAAAGTTATAGCCTACTAATTCCTAAATTTTCAGATGTCTGAATCGTTACATGTAAACAGAGCTATGGTAAAACTGGCAGGCTTTAATAGCCGCCGAATGTCTAGCAATCAACCTAATGAACTGTGGAAGTGGGCACCATGTCGCCTCTGATGGGAAATTTGTTCCCCGGCTCAAAAATACAGCGGCCTCACTACTTTTTAGTGCGATTTTGTCCAGTTTTCTCTCAATGTTTACTATATTACATTTTATGAAAAACGAAGAGCTGTTTGAAATAATTCTTACTTCTAGCTGTCACTGATATGTTTACATTGAATGATGTTTACAAATACCGCAACCATTTCCGATCACGTTTTGTAAGCGCATCCAAACCAATTGGGATTAAAAACATTGTGCCTTGTACAGTATAACGGATCTGATTAATCGTAAGTGCAACAATTATTCTTGAGTTTTGATAACCGGGAAAAGGACCGTGAATCAGTGTTGTATAGGCCTGGGAAACTTAAATGTTTTAATCATCGTCGCCAATAGCTTACAAACAAGGTATTCACTCATTGACGGAGCTTCAAGGACAGTTGTGTAAAGTGCAAAGTAAATCACAACTACAGTGGGTGATCGTGGATGTTGCTGTATTTTTGAAAGATCTTTCCGATTTCGCTGTGATCGTAACAGAGGTTTAATTTACAGATGTAGCTAAACTTGCTTTTCCAATTTGTCATTTTTGGTTTCTACTCACCTCTTTGTACAACAATCGCTGGACCATACCTCCAATCTTGGCCCATAGCCCATCTCTTGGGTACGTGGGCATAATTATTCACAATCACATTTCGACGACGATTCTTGATACCGGTATTTACATGCCCCTAGAATACAAAGCCTTCCTACTTAGGATATAAAACTACAAACGTCCAAAACTCCAGCATTGTGCGAATTTGTCACATTTCCTCCTAATGTTTGCTAATACGAATCATTGTTTAGAGATTACGCGATCTATCTATATAAATAAAATTTGAGTTTTGTGTGTGCATAGCTCAGAATTATAAATTTTTAGGTTATTTTTACGTTTTATACAATAAAAAAGCCGAACAAGTTTCATCTCAATTTCTGTCTGTCTGTCTGTCACGGCCCAAGAACAATTATACACGGCCTTCTCCTGAAAAAAATAGAGTATCTATCAAGATCCAAATCATTTTAATGTATTCACTGGATTGGCGAGAGTGTCTTTAGCTACAAAAATATGGCCTCACTAATTTTAATATATAATGACAGACGTTTAAAACACCAATTTTGCGCGATTTTTGTTAAGTTTTCTCCCAATGTTTAGCACATAATCATCTATGAAATAACGGACAGCTGTTCGGATCAAAATTAATTTTTCTAGTTGTCACTGATATGTTTACATTGAATGTAGTTTACAAATACCGCATCCATTTCCGATCGTGTTTTGAAAGCAAAACAAAACCAAGTGAGATTAAAAATGTGTTTCCTTACATAACGGATTTAATTAATCGCGAGTACGATAATGTGTAGGGTAACCGTAAATGAAAATAGAGATTCTTTGTGTATACAATTGTTCTTGAGTTATAATAACAGGGAAGAAACCTTGAATCAGTGTTATGGCTGGGAAACTTATATTTTTTAATCAAGCGTTACCAAGAGCTTACAAAATCCAACTCATTGATGGCACTTCAATGGCGGTTGTGTAAAGTGTAAAGTGACAACTACAGTGGGTGATTGTAACAGAGGTTTACGGATTATGCTCAACTCGCTTTTCCAATGTGTCTTCTCACCGCTATGTGCTGCAATCGCTGGACAATACAGCCGATAGGCCAATTGCTCATCTCTTGGGTTCGTAGGCCTAAACAACTATTCATAACCAAATTTCGACAACGATCCTTGATACCGGCACATTTACCTATATAGAATAAGTCAACGAATACTAGCTACGTCTTCCAAAAACGTAAAAGAAACCGGTGTGAGGTACAGTGTGTGTGCTGTTTAAAATAGATTACCGATATTGACATGTTTTATAAGAATCAAAACCATTTCCACCATAAGAATATTAACTTACCGTACCTTTATTTATTTATTAGAGTTATAATATATATTAGGAGTGAAATTTTTTATTGTTTACATGTTTTAATTCAGAAAAATGCAAAGAATGCAGAATATATTATACTGAATTTTTAGACTAACTATGATGCCTCTATTGTACATACCGTGCTTAGGCCTATACGGACAACCAAAACACCTTTACACACTTTGTAGAGCATATTTCAGTCAGTTGGACATATTACTAGAATAATTACTTGTTAACGCTGACTCATATTCTAAAATAAGATCTTCACAAGAAGTCTTACAAAGTTCCAGTTCATTTTCAAGGTCATCGAAACCAGAAAGACTCATCATCTGTGTTATATAGGCTTTACGTGAGTAGAGCTTGCCAAACTGTGTAAGTGTGCTGTAGAAGAAGCTGACAATGGCCGAATGGTTCACCATACTGAGCCCTGACACACGATTGGGATGAGTTTGGTAGGGCGACCACGGACATAATGTTGTCTGGTACAGAGACATGGGCTTTGCCCAAGCTAGATAACTTGCCTTCTGTAAAAACTCTTGGCGACTATTTTTCAACACTCCCAGATTTTCTTTATGACTATTTCCTTGGATAACATTAAAAACAGAAATATAACCGTGACGAGATATTTTGGGATATTTGATAGAAACTAACATATTATTCATCTTTCCCAGATGACTTAACACTGATTCTATTGACGTTTTGACGACGTTCACGGAAGCTGGTGAGTTAAAAGACCTGAGAGGTGTGTACCCAGTCATGAGGAAGTGAAATTTAGGAGCAGGTGTGAGGGCAAGTACCACCTCACTCAGTGAGTTGAACATCATGCCGGGGTATCTGATTGGGCCTAGAGAAGCTGTCATTACATCGGAAGCGACTTTATTGATATTAGCAAAAGATGGAAGGGGGAGGAAGTTAGATTTTGATGTTTTATTGTGTAAAGCCAAGTTGTCCAATACTATAACACTGTCCGCATAGTTGGTCAATCTCATAAGTGTAAGCAATGAATTGTAAGGTTCTATAACCACGTCCGTGTACTGACCTTCCTTCAATCCCGATTCAGACACTTGGCTTACAGAGGTTGGAAAAACACTGTACGTTTGTATAGTTTTTTTGGGATACACCTCAGTGAGGAGCTCCAATACGGAAGAACCCATACCAGCTCCTGTTCCTCCTGAAATAGCATGGGTAATTAAAAATCCCTCAAGACAATCCATTGTCTCTGTCTCACGCTGAATCAAATCTAAAAGAATCTCTTTGTATTTCTGAGATTGGTTGAAGCCTGTAGCCCAGTTGTTCCCTGCTCCACCACCATCCTGCCCGATGAACATGTTCTGCGCATCAAATAGCTTCCTGCACGCAGAATTACGTATGTTATGAATGACTCGAGGCTCTAGATCTAGCATGATACATCGTGGGACTAGTAGCCCAGAGTCTAACTCATGGAAGAAACTATTCTTGTTGTCAATTCCCTGTAGAAAATTTGAAGGTCCAATTTGGCCCTCCAAGTTCAAACCATGTTCCAAAGCCATGTTTTGCCAAAATTGCAGCCCAATTGAGTTTCCACACTGCCCGATTTGAAATGAGAGTATTTGTTTTGACATTTTTCTAATTTAAAATTGATACGTGGTTAACGAATTCATAAAAAGTAAGTAATCGTATCGTTTAAAAGCTTAGATTCTTTTGAAACAAACTGATCATTTTATAATAAAAATATTTACATAAAAAGTATGAAAATGTACAGATGTTATAAGTCATATGTTATTAAGTGTTAAAGATAGTCCAAATGTTCTAAACAAATCTATTGTGACTGTGATCAAGGCATCACTAGAAAAACGTAAAAAAATTGTTTCTAGTGGGGCCTTACTGTGATACTATCCAGTCTAGCCTGAACATGGGTGGATCCAAGAAAGAGATGTATTTCCTTCCACCATGCCCCCCCCCTTTTGAAAAATATATCTAAAAATATCAAAACCTAAGAACATTAAATGTGTTCTTAAAATAATATTTTGAAACAAATTTTGTCCATAACAGTGACATGTCCATTGTTATAAACAAATGTAATTTAAAAGAATACACGAAATAAAAATGTTATTTTATATATTTTTTTGTTATTTACAACTTGTACAATTACCTTACAGTATATTTAGTTAAACATTTATATCTATAATTGCATGTGATTCATTTATTTTTCTGACCACTGACTCTCATGGTTGTCCCCAACCTCTTCATGAGACTTCTCCAGCTCAGTGTTTGCTGCTGTCTGTTGGTTGCTGTTGTTTTGGCGTCTCTCTTGGCTGAACCCTCTCCAAGTTGTGCCGTGTCTTTCTGAGGACCAAGCTCAACCAAGACTTGCGCATCAACATTCCTGCCGAGTCTGAAGCCAAGTCCAAATCTGGAATCTTGGCCTAAAAAACACTACTTTATTAGTATATTTTAGTATAAGTTATACAGTATGTTGAAACTATAGGGATTAAATCTAAATTTTGTTTAATGGGAGTGGAGCTTTCATTGGATGTTGTCATTACATTTACATCTAAATCTGATTTAGCATTTATTTCCTCTTCTTCTAATAATGATTTATTTAGATTTTCTTGATAGATTTCTAAATCCTGATCAGATATTTTATTTTTAACTATTAAAAATTTCTCTGACAGATCTCTTATCTTTGATTCTAGCTGCTCTAGTGTGATAGCTAAACTTGGGATGACTTGACATTGTTTTAGGTTAGTGATTCTTAACTGTACATGACTTAACTTAGCCTTTATCTTAGCTATTTGTAGGTTAGTAGGATTTTCTTCAGCTTGTTCAATCAATAACCCTAGTAAGTCTATTTTAGCCTGTACTGTGTTAAATTCTTCATTTACACTAAGTTTGCCAGTTAAGTTAGATATATCTGGCAATGTACTTATAATACACCGTAGTTCCTTTCTTAATGCTTCTACATTATCATGTGTAGATTCTTGATTTCTACACAAAATCTCATATTTGAGTTCGTCCTTACTCAAATAATTAATATTGAATTTTTCCATTACGGAAAATTATTATTCAATTTAATTCACCATTTAATTTCCCTGTGATTATTATGCTTGAAATATAATCACTTCATATAATATTGACAGTCTGTTTTGTATTTAGCTTGAAGTTTGCTTGTTAAATAAATATTTAATTTTTTTTTAATTTGGCAAGTTGACAAGTCAGCAGAGTCGCGCACTTTTATGTACCGCAAGCCTTGAACCAAGTGCTTGCATTTGATGGTAAAATGATTAATTGCATAATTTGCACTTTTTGTTCAAACACTTGATGATATAGGGTAATTTACAAGATGTTTTAGATAGCAGCAGTGTTGGTTCCCCATGTATCACTTTGCCCAATTATATGCCAATTTTGGGACAAACAGTACTTTACTATTTGAATTTCCCCTTGTCTAGCCTTTTTAAATATTAAATATTATTTTCTTCTTCAGATATTCATATGCTATACTACAATTGGTTAAATGGTGAGCAATCAACGATCTTCATAGTAATATACATGACATTTAATTAAATCAAATTCTTCCCTTCTAAGTACATTACTTCTTGTAACTAATTACTTCTAATATAAAAAAAAACAGTCTTACTTTAGTCAGTAGACTTGCAAATATAGCACCGGACTGGTACCCCAGGGCTCGGATTCGAGTTGTCAAATTGATAGCCACAGCACACTTGAAACTCGTTCTGGAAATATGTCCAGAAAATACTAGTAAAAGGTAATCATTATTTTAATATTAGAGCATTTTAAAATATATTCATACCTTTCACAGCATGTGATTTCCTGACCAAAACAATCATGAATAGTACTGTGACAATTGTTACTTTACATTTTAATTTAACAGTTTCTCAAGGTGAAGTTATATAAAATCATCACATACTTATTAATTCAAACATATTAACATTAATTAGCATAGCTTGAATAATATTTAATTAATTTTCAACATTTGTGAAACATGTGCTTTTTATACAATCTGTAACAGGAAATTGACTTTGTATTTACATTACAATATTACACTTTGTGATCACTTGCAAAAATATGAATTCATTATTTTTGACCATATAAGAGTCTTGATACCTGAAATACAATACATTATACATTTGTTCAACTTAATATTATAATTAAATAATTGTAACTTACATGACAACGAGTGTGTGTTTGCTATGGGGCCCAGACATGAACTAGAACTGAACTAATGACTTTACCATGAATCTCATCTTTGACCAAGGATGATAACAGCTGATTTGCAGGATAGCCAACAGGTTAGAGTGATTTGCTCTTCTTAACCAAACAACAAATTATATCATATACAATACTGTATTTTATCCTAAGTGCTCATTTAATTTACTTTGTTTTAAAATGATGAAAATTAAAATATTTACATAGTAGTACAAAATATCCCCACGCTTCTCAATTTTCAGCTATTTTAAAACTAAACACTTTCATTTATGAACTATTATAACTTAAAATAATATTTCCTTCTTTTCATTTATCATTTGAATTCGTGCCTTTTTATCAACAATGCTAAGACAACGTACTGCACAGCTGATAACCTGCAATAGTACACATCTTTGCTGTCTGAGCGCAGCACTGACCAGGCGGCGGGTCATTGCATTATTACTGTAATACCAACCTCATGTTTTACATACAACTTATTTAATTGCATCCATTTCACCGATATGAGTTTCATAACTGATACATTTTGCCCTTCAAATTACTAAACGACCTCTATTTACAAGAAAATTCATTATTATAATATAAACCAAACCATGTCTGTGAGTTTAAAATCGTAATACATTTATTTAAATACAACATTTCTGTATTTCTCAAACAAGGAAACAAGTTGCGTTGGCAATACTGGTCGCGTGATTTCAGATATTATTTTATTCCTAGCTACACATTCTTCTTTTTCATTATGTATCTGTTTAACGTGTGCGTGTGTCGTGTTGTGTTTGTGTTAAATCGTGTGTTTTTAGTGTTTAAAATCTAAATACTATACAATCCGATGTGTAACTGACTGGGGATACAAATTCTAGACCACTTCTAGATGAGCTAGAGACTTGAAATTTTCGGTGGTTGTAGGTCTAGTGCCCAAACTACCCATAAAATTCCAAAAAGTCGCATTTTCAAATTTTAACCCCCCCGAAATTTCGAATTTCCCCCCCATGCTATTCTTATGGGGAATAACATTAAAAATGGCCGACTTTCGTGTTCCCATCTGAACCACTTAGAAACGTGCTAGAGACAGTTCGAAAACTGTAAGGGCTAGAAAAGATTTGAAAGATTTTTCATGAACAGGAATTAAATTTTCTACAAAACCCTTTTAAGCGGTACCCGAAAATCGCACTCCTTCAGCTTCAAAAAACGCCCTACTTTCAAAATTTGGTATATTTCTATAAAATTTTTACCGGTTTTCGCAATTTTTTTTACTTCAATAATTTATTTTTGCAAATATTATTATTGCTTTTCTCTTACTTTGCTTTAAATTTTACTCATTAAATTTTTGTTTCGTAACTTTACTCCTTGACCCCCAAAACTACGAGCCCAATGTTATTATTATGGAGAATTACATTGAAATTTAATGACTTTGTTATGGTCATCAGAATCGTTTAGAATCGTGCTAGAGACTTGTAATTTGGCAGTATTGTAGTATGGGATACTAAGTTAAAGGTGAAATTTGCAAAAGTCACATTTTAAAATTTTTAACTCCCCAAAAATCCAAAATGGCGGATATCTAAAGACGATATAACACGTTTTTTACGGCTATAACTAAAAAGCAATAGGAGCTAGCCAAGATTTGAATGGATTTTCATGTTCAGGAATTTAATTTTCTAGAAAACCCTTACACGTGTTTTCCGAAAATTTCTCCCCTTCACCCCTAAAAAACGTCCTACTTTCAGAAATTGGTATTTTTCAAATTTTTACCGGTTTTCCCTATTTTTACATACTTAAATAATCACTTTTTGCAAATGTTATTAATGCTTTGTATTTTCCTTGGCTTAATTTCGGTTTTAATCATACATGTTTTTTCGTAACTTTACTCCTTGACCCCCAAAACTTAAGTTTAATATCAAAATTTAAAAGGTTTCACCAGTTTCACGAGGTAATAATAGACTCTTTACCTTTTCTGTATGCACAAGGTTATTAAAACTATACAAAGTTTACTGTATTAGAGCTAACACCAAGGTATGAATATAATAAGGACCATTTAAAAAGTCCCCCCCCCCTCTCGAAATCCCACTTATATCTATCCTATAGCCACCACAGATTCATCGGTCTAAATCACGTTTACCAATTTCTAGATTAGCTAAAAATCCTGAAATTTGCACCCTGTCCCCCTGAAAAATTTTACCCCCAATTTTCGCTACTTTTCCCAATCTAAGTAAATTCTTTTTGCAAACATTATTAATATTTTGTATATACTCTGGTTTACTTAAAGTTTAATCCCCCTATCGTATTTCCAACCCCCCCTCCCTAATATTTTATCCTCCCCCGCCCCAATGTTATTCTTACAGGTGCGTAAGTCTAAATCACGTTTACCCATTTGTAGATTAACTGGATGTCTGAAATTTGGCCCGATTGTAGGTCTTGCGCCCTGTCCCCCGTGGCTCATTTACCCCCAACCAAAAAAGGGGGCCTGGGGGCGGAGCCCCCAGCGAGCCAAAGGCGAGTTCATTTATATACAATCGTTCAGTGTAGTGAAGTGTTATGTATAGCAATTAATGTCTCCTAATACTAATTCTCATTCTCTCTCTACATTTATACACAAATATACAACTTTCGCATCACATTCATCATCTAACATACAACACATTAACTCTAGTCATGCATCCCTCTTGTGATTTAACCTTTTAATATCCGAAATCGTTCGCGTTGTAAACTCTAATCCAAATCGTTACGTTACACAATTAATTATTGTATTACGACCTTAAATCATCCCTAAATAACATACATAAAATAATTAATTCCCTTCTCAATCTCTGAATCTCATCATGTTATCTCATGTTAACTTTTCCCTACATGACTTAACAAGTTAAAATTCCAAGTATTCCCAGTAATGTTTTGCATCTTAACCTTTTTTCTTATTTACATTTTCTAGTAATGCGACTATAATACAAAGTACAATTCTTAGACTCGTTTCAATTAACCTGGTTCATATAATTTCAAATCTATTATATGTACCTTCCTAACATCAAGTGGGTCACTTGTTCGTTGTATCAAACATGTTACATCAGTTAACCAATGTATTATGCGAAAAATTCCTATGTATCTGGGGGCTAGTTTCTTACAAAACTTGTTAACTTTGCTACTTAAATAATGCGTTCTGACATATACTAAACAATTTAGCTTAAATGGATGTTTAGTTCTTGAAGCGGAGAATCTCTGACGGTTTCGGTTGAATTGGATACTTTTTCTTGCATTCATTATAGCTTTCTTCAGATTTTCTTTTCTTTCTTCTAAGGTTAATTCCGATGAAATTAGGCTCTTGATGTCCCATAGGTTAGTCAAGGCGCAGCTAGGCTCGTGGTTAAACATCAGTTTGAAGCTACTGGATTTTGTTGAAGAGTTTACAGCTGTGTTGAGACTAATCTGAATTAAATCCAGCTCTGTATCCCATTCAGTTTGTTTATCATGATAAAAACTTCTTAATACGGCTCCTAGGTCTCTAAAAATGCGTTCCGTTTTGTTTCCACTACTTTTATATGCAGGGGTACATCTTTGGCTGATAAAATGTTTAAATAAATATGACTTAAATTGGTTTGATACGAAATAACTAGCATTATCTGTAACAATTGTTTTTGGTATAGAAAAGTTGGCAAATGTCCATTTCAATTTTTCAATAATGGATTTTGAATTGCATTCCTTCAATGTATATAGCCAAGTATACCTCGTGAATGCATCGTGTAATGCTAATATATATTTGTTCCCTTTTTTGGAACGTACTAGAGGTCCTAATACATCCATGTATATTGTATCCATAGCATTTTCAGTAGTAATTGAAATTAATTTTCCCTCATATTTTCTTTGTGTACTTTTTGACATCATGCAAATGTTACAGCCTTTTACTTTTTGTGCTATGAAGTTATTTAACTGAGGATGGTAAAAATATTCATTTATTCTGGCAGTAGTTCTTGCAATTCCAAAGTGAGCTCCAAAAATGGTGTTGTGGTAAAATGTAAATATTAGATTAAATAACTTTTCAGGCAAGTAGATCCGTGGTTTATCTTTGCTATTTTTGTACATTAAAATATTGTTCTTCATGAAATAACAGTTACTATGTTCTCCTTTTGTTATACTAGCTTTTATCTTAGTACAGTCCGCGTCATTATTCTGTTGGTATTCCAATTGTGTGAATGCTAAGGGAATTTCATCTACTAAATTGCAAAAATGTTTATCTTCAATGGATGACTTCGGTGATCTGTTATCTCCTTCATTCATAGACTTTGTTCTAGTGTGATTTTGGGTTGCATTCTTCTTATCAGTTTTGCACTTATTTAATATCATATTTATTTCTTGATGTGACTCCGAAGTTATTTGATCATCTTCATTTGGAGTTTCCGCATATAATCTTGATAAACAATCCGCCAGTATATTTTCGGAACCATGACGAAATTCAACACTGTAATCTAGATTTATTAATCGCTCTACCCAACGAGCTAAACGTCCAATCTTGCGTTTTGTGTTTAGGACATAACTTAAAGCTTGATTGTCAGTAATCAGTTTAAATTTTCTCACTTCCAAATATTGGTGAAAATGTTCCATGGCATATATAGCGCTTAAGGCTTCCTTCTCATAGATGGAATATTTTAATTCTGCATCTGTAAATTTTCGGGAAAAATATCCTATCGGATTTAAATTTAACACCCTTTCTCTTTAGTCGATGCAATGGCGCGCATATATCTGAGTATCTCGGGATATATCGGCTCCAGTATCCGCACATACCTACGAATCTGCGTACCTGTTTTACTGTGTTCGGTACAGGAAAATCTTTAATGGCCACGGTGCGCTCGGGATCAATGCATATAGTGTTATCCTTTATGCGATGGCCAAGAAAATTTATCTCCCTGCAGAAAAATTTGGCTTTTTCTACATTTACGGTAAGGTTGTTTTGAGATAAGCGGTTTATTACTTCCTTTAAATGCTTTAGATGATCTTCTTTGTCCTTGCTATATATTACAATGTCATCCAGGAATTTTATTAAATATACAAACTTTATGTCGTGAAATAAACCATCAAGATAACTCGATAATACGCTGCTACCTACTTGAAGTCCAAAGCTGACTCGCTTATATTGGTATTTACCAAATGATGTGCAAAAAGCTGTTAAATGGCGGCTGTCCTTTGTTAAAGGGCATTGTAAAAATGCTTTGTTCAGGTCTATTACAGAAAAATATCGGGCTCCTTGTAGATGTTGGTATAGGTTATTTAGGTCACCTATCGGGTAATCCATTTTTACGAGTTTCTTATTTAGTTCTGTATAGTTTATAACTAATCGATCCTTTTTGGTGAGGAATGCGGGTGATGAATATGGACTAGTCGATACTTCAATGATATCTTGAGCTAATAAATCGTCAACTATGGTTTTCATTTTTTGTAAGTTTGGCGGACTTAAGTAGTAAGGTCTGGAACTTACTGGAATGTTATCTGTAACTTCAAGTTTCACCTCTAGATTTAATGCAGAACCAATTTTATCTGTGAATACATTTTGATACTTATTTATTAATTCGTTGACTTCCTGTCTCATGTCAGAACAACCAATTAACATTTCATTTAATGATTCATTTTCTTCATTTAATGAATTGTTAAGCTTTATTATTTTTCCAGGCTTATATTTGAAGTAGCAAACATTATTCTCTAAATCAATTATCAGTCCTTTGTTTGACATAAATGGCATGCCTAAAATCATGTCATAGTTGTCATGTTTCATGACCAAAAAATCCTCCCTCCAAGTAAATGAACCAATCTTGATTTTAAATTTACATTTACCCAACACGTTTATTTCGCTATTGTTAGCAGCGAACATGGTACCTTTCCAATTTGTTAGTGACTTTACAACCTTTAATTTGTTAAGTTGCTTATATAGGTCATGTGTTATGAAGTTTTGGCTGGCTCCAGTATCCAATAAAGTATTTACAATTAAATTTTTATGTACATTGACTTGAATACAAGGTAGCTTATTATTTACATATACTTTCACTCGGTTATGTTTTACATTCCTGAATTTATTCCAATCCTTTATTATTTTTCTCAACTCAGTTTTATATTCAGGTGATTGATTTTCAGTATTAGATATCTTGGTGTCATCGGGAATACAAGTATTTAAGTTAGTATTACTCAATACTCCCTCATTTATGAGTTTTTTTTCTTCCTATAACATTGGCTAGCAATATGACCTGTTCTATTGCAATTAAAACATGTTTTAATCCTAGCATCATGATTAGAGCTTGAATAATATGGTCTAGCTTGATTTTGGTGAGGTTTAGAATGCTGATTACACTGAGGTGTGAAATTAGGTCTCAAGTTACTGCTGGTGGGTTGACAATATTGCTGAGGTGTGAAGTTGTGGACTTGAGTTTGGTTAGTAAACATGTTATCCCGTAAGTAATCATTGTATCCAATGTTGTTGAGGCTTATACATAATTGCTCTAGGTCACTGAATGTTTTAGGATTACTTTCAAAAATTATTTGATTCCTAATTTCTGGTCTCAATCCGTTCTTGATGAAACAAATAAGCTCAGGTTCAGATAACTTAGTTTTAAGGATCTGGTTGCTTATCTTGACCTCGTTTATGTACAAAGATAACGGTTCATTTGGGTATTGGGGTCTGTATATTAATTCTTGCTTAAGTTTTTCTCTCAATGTTATTGGAATGAAAGTGTTGACAATATCTTCATGTACTTTATCCAAAGTTATTCCCTGTATTTTCCCTTGTAATATTTTTGTACTGAGGGGAGGTTGCGAATAGCTTGGCAAAATTTCATAAAGTTGGAAGTCTGTTAAATTGGTTTCAGATCTTATTTTAACCAAATTTCTTAAAAATGCGAGTAATGGGTTTATGTCAAGTCCATTTGTGATTGTTATATTATGTAAATAAGCTTCAGCTGGGTTAGATAATTTATTGAAAATACTTAGATTTGGATTTGAGTTTGGAGCTTGCTGTGAGTTTAACATAGCTACTTGAATTGATGGGTCTTGCACATTTATTGGAATCATTGGGTAAAAGTTTGGGTTAGCTTCAAGTGTAGTTTTAGCTTCATTAACTATTACTTGATTTTGTTTAATGGGAGTGGAGCTTTCATTGGATGTTGTCATTACATTTACATCTAAATCTGATTTAGCATTTATTTCCTCTTCTTCTAATAATGATTTATTTAGATTTTCTTGATAGATTTCTAAATCCTGATCAGATATTTTATTTTTAACTATTAAAAATTTCTCTGACAGATCTCTTATCTTTGATTCTAGCTGCTCTAGTGTGATAGCTAAACTTGGGATGACTTGACATTGTTTTAGGTTAGTGATTCTTAACTGTACATGACTTAACTTAGCCTTTATCTTAGCTATTTGTAGGTTAGTAGGATTTTCTTCAGCTTGTTCAATCAATAACCCTAGTAAGTCTATTTTAGCCTGTACTGTGTTAAATTCTTCATTTACACTAAGTTTGCCAGTTAAGTTAGATATATCTGGCAATGTACTTATAATACACCGTAGTTCCTTTCTTAATGCTTCTACATTATCATGAGTAGATTCTTGATTTCTACACAAAATCTCATATTTGAGTTCGTCCTTACTCAAATAATTAATATTGAATTTTTCCATTACGGAAAATTATTATTCAATTTAATTCACCATTTAATTTCCCTGTGATTATTATGCTTGAAATATAATCACTTCATATAATATTGACAGTCTGTTTTGTATTTAGCTTGAAGTTTGCTTGTTAAATAAATATTTAATTTTTTTTTAATTTGGCAAGTTGACAAGTCAGCAGAGTCGCGCACTTTTATGTACCGCAAGCCTTGAACCAAGTGCTTGCATTTGATGGTAAAATGATTAATTGCATAATTTGCACTTTTTGTTCAAACACTTGATGATATAGGGTAATTTACAAGATGTTTTAGATAGCAGCAGTGTTGGTTCCCCATGTATCACTTTGCCCAATTATATGCCAATTTTGGGACAAACAGTACTTTACTATTTGAATTTCCCCTTGTCTAGCCTTTTTAAATATTAAATATTATTTTCTTCTTCAGATATTCATATGCTATACTACAATTGGTTAAATGGTGAGCAATCAACGATCTTCATAGTAATATACATGACATTTAATTAAATCAAATTCTTCCCTTCTAAGTACATTACTTCTTGTAACTAATTACTTCTAATATAAAAAAAAACAGTCTTACTTTAGTCAGTAGACTTGCAAATATAGCACCGGACTGGTACCCCAGGGCTCGGATTCGAGTTGTCAAATTGATAGCCACAGCACACTTGAAACTCGTTCTGGAAATATGTCCAGAAAATACTAGTAAAAGGTAATCATTATTTTAATATTAGAGCATTTTAAAATATATTCATACCTTTCACAGCATGTGATTTCCTGACCAAAACAATCATGAATAGTACTGTGACAATTGTTACTTTACATTTTAATTTAACAGTTTCTCAAGGTGAAGTTATATAAAATCATCACATACTTATTAATTCAAACATATTAACATTAATTAGCATAGCTTGAATAATATTTAATTAATTTTCAACATTTGTGAAACATGTGCTTTTTATACAATCTGTAACAGGAAATTGACTTTGTATTTACATTACAATATTACACTTTGTGATCACTTGCAAAAATATGAATTCATTATTTTTGACCATATAAGAGTCTTGATACCTGAAATACAATACATTATACATTTGTTCAACTTAATATTATAATTAAATAATTGTAACTTACATGACAACGAGTGTGTGTTTGCTATGGGGCCCAGACATGAACTAGAACTGAACTAATGACTTTACCATGAATCTCATCTTTGACCAAGGATGATAACAGCTGATTTGCAGGATAGCCAACAGGTTAGAGTGATTTGCTCTTCTTAACCAAACAACAAATTATATCATATACTGTATTTTATCCTAAGTGCTCATTTAATTTACTTTGTTTTAAAATGATGAAAATTAAAATATTTACATAGTAGTACAGTTTTAAACTCAATCGTAGTTTAGTACCAAAAGACCTATAACTTATGATATGGAGAAAACACCACAGTCACAGCTACTGTTTTTCTACGGACACTTCATTTCAGTAACTAACTGATGTTTCAAGACTTGAAAGAATTGTTCTTGCAAATGTTTTGTCACATTCAGATTTTTTCGTTAAAGAGTAGAGAATTCCAGAGGCTTCCTCCTGCACATGACACTGACACATATGTGCATGTGTCACTGACATCCTGACATCTTTATTTCCTGATGACGACTTCTACGTGAGTAAAAACCGGTTACAATTTAGCAACACATTGGATCGCATATGAAAGCAGGCATTTACATTAATTTATAGTAAAACAACTTTGATGTTAAATATATGATAAATACTAACAGAGTACCCGTCCTTCGTACGGGAGTGGCATATAAGTATAATATGCTTAGTACAGTTATACTCAAGCTTAGCGTTTGCAATGAGGGAGGACAAAGTTTGATAAAATTTGCTTGTTTAAATTTACGGTATACTATAGTATTACACATCTACGATAGCCAAAATGTTCTACCACTTCACCCAAACAATAGAAAAAAATGAATTATTAAAGATTCACAAAATATCGCAAATTATTCGTGAAATTAAAAACATAAACATAACTGTAAACAGACAGTTCTCATTGTGTATCACAGTTTTTTCTTGCTGCTTAGTTCAAATTAGCTGTTTTCATAAATGAAAAAAAAATAGTGCTGCATCCTGTTGGTAAATCTTATAACTTTTAATGCCTTTGCATATCATAAAACCAACCTTTTTAGTTGAAACAGCTGACTAAATTCTTTAATTCCGTAAGGTTAACCTGGGAAACTCTAGAGCCACTTTTGAGACAAAAATATGCCTATATGTTAATCAGGAATGTGAGCTATCAATATGCCAAATTTGAGCCCAATCCATCCAGTAATTAATACGTGATTGAACTTCAAACACACAAACAAACAAACACACAAACTTTCACATTTATAATATTAGTAAGATTTTACATTAAATGTGTTCTTAAAATAATATTTTGAAACAAATTTTGTCCATAACAGTGACAAGTCCATTCTTATAAAAAAATGTAATTTAAAAGAAAACACGAAATAAAAATGTTATTTTATATATTTTTTTTGTTATTTACAACTTGTACAATTACCTTACAGTATATTTAGTTAAACATTTATATCTATAATTGCATGTGATTCATTTATTTTTCTGACCACTGACTCTCATGGTTGTCCCCAACCTCTTCATGAGACTTCTCCAGCTCAGTGTTTGCTGCTGTCTGTTGGTTGCTGTTGTTTTGGCGTCTCTCTTGGCTGAACCCTCTCCAAGTTGTGCCGTGTCTTTCTGAGGACCAAGCTCAACCAAGACTTGCGCATCAACATTCCTGCCGAGTCTGAAGCCAAGTCCAAATCTGGAATCTTGGCCTAAAAAACACTACTTTATTAGTATATTTTAGTATAAGTTATACAGTATGTTGAAACTATAGGGATTAAATAGTGTATTTAGGATAGATTTCAATTGTGATAATTTTACCTCGTAATTAATAGCCTTCAGATCAAATCCTAGGTTACAGAAATGAAAAAAAAATGGATAAGTCAGAAATTGTTAACATTATGTCTAGATGGGAAAATGGCAACGAACACTAAAAGTTGCCAGCCATTCTTATGGGTCACACTTAATGAATTGCTGAGTTCCTAAAAAAAGACCAGACAAACTAAATTTTCAAAAAGGAAAAAAATTACGGGTAGAAATAAAACATTATGGAGTAAGAAATTTAGGTTTATAGAGCAAACTAATTAAAATAGTAATACCTTTAACTATTTATACAATCCAATAGTTAATGGTAGTACTCAAACTCAAGGTAATACTACATAAAGTCAAAATTAAAAAAAAACCCTGCATCAGAAGTTGGTTCGAAATATGTACATGGGTTCCATCGGGAACGCGTCAAGGCGCCACCACGTCAACCCGCCACCAAAAAGAAGAAGACGTTTGAGGTGGCGGGTTGACGTGGTGGCTCGTTGTCAGAGTGGCACGTTGACTTGACCGTACACGACGACCCGCCACCTCGGATAAATGTGGGGTAGCGAGTTGTCGTGGTGGCACATTGTCGTCTACGTGCGAGGTGGCGGGTTGACGGCAGCGATAATGGGGCGTACACGACAACCCGCCAACTTCGTTGGCCAAAGCCGCGGCTGTTGTCCGTGCATCACTTTTTGCAGTTTACCTGGACATGTGTTATCTAGTTTACTGTTAAGTTAACTAGACATTAGTAATTGAGCAGAGCGAAGCGAAGCTCTTTGGGATCAACTTCAATGCAATCTTTATAATACTTACCTAATCTCAATAACGGCTGAACATATTCTAGCCAAACTTATGAACGTTGTTTTGTCGAATGTTTAGATGGTTTAGACGGAACTAATTTCAATTTTTGATAATGCCTATATAATTTTAAAGCAACTCAAAGTTTGTTTTAAATTTTAACATTGGTCTTATGGGTTGCCATGGTTGTTACAAAATAACAACGTAAATGTAAACAAAACAAAGAATCATAGCATATGTTTAAATCAAGCCATGGCCTAAACACAGTACAAAGGAAAACAATTTGAAGATGACAACTGATCAAATAATACAGATAAAGTCTTAGGTTTACATTTATATAAGTCGCAATTTAGAAACGACCACTGATGGAATATAGGTACAGTCATAGATAAATAATACTTTCATAGGTACAGTAGTTAACAGATTTGATTTACGTAGCAAAATAATAATTATAACAAATAACATTTTATCTTAAACAAATTGTAGGTAATCAAATTCATGGATCAATCTCATAAATGGCAAACTTAAACAGGTCCATGACATAGGAAGTGGTGAAGGAAGTGTAGTAAAGGCGAGAAGTGCAGAGTTTGGGCAATGTTTGTGGCAGTTACATTAATGTATCTGCAATACTAAAATGTTATGGGAAGGGAGGGAAACAGGCCCACCTTAGGAAGTAGTGAAGGAAATAGTAAAGGCGAACGATCTGGAGTGTGGTAACCGTATGTGGCAGTTAGATTAATGTATCTGCAATACTGTAATGCTATGGTAAGGAAGGGAAACATGTCCATGACGTAGGAAATGGCGAAGGAAGTAGTAAAGGTGCGGAGTTTGGGAAACGTTTGTGGCAGTTACATTAATGTATCTTGAGCCGTGACTACTTTCCACCGGCGAATGTCACGACTCATAATCAATGGTCAAATTGTTTTGTTTTTTTTTTTTATAGTAGGTTAGTATGTGTTCGCTTTGTTGCTGTTCAAGCTTCACTCAATGACTCTGTGCGTCACGTTTTCTCCCCTGTGCCGAGATTGTCATAGGTTGAGTGACCGTGTTTCTGACTACATCGTCCGTCTACATTTATCTACTATCATCCAAGTTTTGTTTTTTCAATTACTTGTTTTTTGGTGATTTTTAAATTGCTGTGGATACCTTTTAAATGATGGAGTAGTCTCTCGTGCCACCGGCACCTTGATGGGGCCCGTGAGGAGGACTATGAGCTGGACCGTTTCGACCTTGGCGAAGAGGAAGTTTGCAACACCCTGGCTGCCTCTTGGACTATGGCCCCATCTCCGCCCTGCTTGCTTCCCCCTCCGGTGCTGAACGTATAGACCTAGCCCAAAACTCAAACCGCACAACCGCAAGTTACCGCCTGTTGTTATGTTTTGTAGATTTTTATTTATAAAAAAAACAAGGAAGAGACTCTATTTACAGTTATGGTTATAGGCCTTCACAGTCTTTATTAGTTGTTATTGCTTTTTAAATTTTATTCACTAAATTCCTTGTTATTGTTTTTCAGATTTTATGTCAAAAGCCATTATAATTTTTAATTTTAGATTCATTCTGATTTTTGGGGCCCCTAAATAATTCAAGTTACCAATTCTAAATAAAAGAGTTATATATATATATATATTTATATATATATATTTATATATATATATTGTTGCTATTTTTAATATTCATAATTTTTGAAGGTTAAAACTTATTAATTTCCTTTTACTGATACTAGCCTATTTTGACGATTAAAAAAATGTTTGTAAGTTAGTAGGCTATTTGGGTAGCCAAATCATTTTAAGTTTATTGAGGGTTTCATGTATTATTGTTAATGTTTGTAGTTGTTTATTTAAATGGTTTATTACAGCTCGTTTCTCTCAAATAGTGCGTTGTTCTTGAACCTCCATCCATGGTTCTCACTTTGTTTGTTTTTTTTTGTGGAAAATATTATGGGGAGTGAGGAAAACAGGTCAAAGACGTAGGAAGTAGGGTAGAAAATAGTAAAGGCGAACAATCCGGAGTGAGGTAACCGTCTGTGGCAGTTAGATTATCTGTAATACTATAATGCTAGGGGAAGGAAGGAAAACAGGTTCACGACGTAGGAAGTGGAAGTAGTAATAGCTAGCAGTGCAGAGTGTGGGAACGCTTTAATGGAAGTTAGATTAATGTATCTAAACTATTAATATGCTATGGGAAGGAAGGGAAACAGGCCCATGATGTAGGAGATGGTGAGGGGAGTAGTTTAGCAGTGCGGAGTGTGGGAACGCTTTGGGGCAGTTAAATTAACGTATCTAGGATACTAAAATACCATGGGAAGGAAGGGAAACAGGTCCACGACGTAGGAAGTGGTGAACGAAGTAGTAAAGGCTAGCAGTGCGGAGTGTGGTAATGCTTTGGGGCAATTAGATTAACGTATCTAAAATACTAAAATACTATGGGAAGGAAGGGAAACAGGTTCACAACTTGGGGAGCGATGAAGGAAGTAGGGGAGACCGGGACTGGTTGTCACATGGGCTAGTTGTCACAAGGGTTGTAGGTCCTCTAGTTTCCACTAGAATGTGCCGATTTGTGCTTCAGCCTATGCAGCATCCTTCCGTTGTTTGTTCAAAGTAGTATCAGACCCTTAAGTAAACAGGTGGTTGTGTTGTGTCCAAAAATCATTTTTTCTACTGGCTGAGTAAGTTTTTCTTCGTTAACATATTACAATACTGTACAGTAGTACTTAAGTTATTTGAAGGGTTAAGTGGATGAAGGTGGTAAGTAACATTTTTGTAAAATATGAGTTAGCTAGATGGATGAAGACTATAAGTGATGCTTTATTTGGGACACTGGTCGCCTTAGTCCAAAACACAACAATAACTGAGATAGTTTTTACAATTAGGGGGTAAGTGCAGGTAACTGAAACAAATGTAATGAATGAAGGTGGTAAGTGTTCCCACTTACCACCTTCATCCACTAAATTCTACACTTACCCCTTTTATCCATTCACTGATGTGCACTTATTGCTTTCATCCATTACTCTATGTGTACTTATTCCCTTCATCCAGTCAATCAGCTGTGTTTATGTTTACCTTAGTTGGGTTACAAACCATAGTGTGTTGATGCTATATAAACAAGTTTTTCGTTTTATAACAATTCTAAGTAGTCATGTCTCGCAGAGCAGATAAAATACTAGGATTACTGACTAATCCACAAACAACTATTGAAGTAAATGATCCTGCAAGTGTTGAAAAACTACCTAATGATTGTCCTAACCTACCAACCACAGAGGAGAATAAAGAAAACCAGAAAGTGAATGCCTTGTTTGAAACCTTTGAAGGTAAGCATTTAGGTTATATATTATTCAGTAAGTTCTTTTTAATACATTTGTTGTTGATTCAATTTAATAGCAGGTTATTGTTGATGCAACTGTTTTTTTTTCATGTGTAATATAAGGAAATGCCACACGGAATGAATACCCTAGTGTTCCTAATAAAACCTTAATTTTTAGATTTTGTGCCTACTAACTTATATTTGGGACATTTACTGAATGCATATTATTTTGTCTTAAAATTAACTGAAAACTAGTTATACTAAACTACCCCACTTCATGCTGCAGCAGTAAGGTTATGTGAGTTTGTAGGTAATAACCCTTGGTTTGTTGTACATTTTAAACAATGGTAACCTAACATAATCTTAACTGGCTTTGTAATCTTTATTATGTACTTCTAATTTCTCCTGTTTCTTTCAGGTGAATTTGTGTCGCCATCAAGTACGCCTAGTGAAAGCTCAATCTCCGATCTCTTCAGCTCTGACGGCGAAGAAGAATACGTACCGGACTTAAATGACCTTTCATCAAGTGATAATGATCTAACTTTTGTTAAAAAGGTAACAAACAAAATTGAAAACAAGAAACAAAAACGTTATGTCGATATCAGTGATGAAGAAGGGATCGCTGGAAGTACTGATAGTGACAGTAATAGTGGTAACATTGGTTTCTCTCTTATAACACGTAAATATTCATCAAAATGTGTAAAGACCAGTGAAGTTGAAAAACTAAGTAGGCCTAGGCCTAAATCAAACCATCAGGAAAATGTGTATGTTAAGCCTAATACTGCGGTTGAAAACCCAAGTAAAGTAACATCTGATCAGGAAAATCACGATCATTGTCATGCTAACGATGACCAAATCAGTGATTAAGAAGTGATCGCAGGAACTACTGATAGTGATAGTGATAGTAACATTTATTTCTCTTCTCTAACATGTAAGTATTCCTCAAAACGTGTAAAGACCAGTGAAGTTGAAAAGCTAAGTAGGCCTAAATCAAACAGTCAGGAAAATAGGTGTGTTAAGCCTAATACTGAGGATGAAACCCCAAGTAACGTAACATCTGATCAGGAAAATCACAATCATAGTCATGCCAATAATAATCAACAAGGACAAGAAACTGAACCTCCAAGAAAAAAACAAAAAGTGTTTAACCTGCCTGAAAAAAAATCAAGGAAACGAATTTGCAATCCTGATACTTGGAAGAGAAATAAAGCGAAAATTCTCAGACAGCAGGGAAAAGCCTACACCTCCCAGAAAGGGATAGTCATGAATGAAAAGGTTGTTAACGAAGGGATATTATGTAATGGAAATTGCAGATTCAAATGTAACGAGAACTTTAATCTTGAACAAAGAAAAGAAATACTATCTAGTTTTTATAAACTGGATGTTAACTCCAAAAACAACTTATTGTTCAGATCGATTGTGCCTGTAAAAGTTGAGAGACCCAAAAACAATGTCCCAAAAAATAGAAGTGCCTACCAGTTCTATGTAAGAAGCAATAATGATGACATAAGAGTCTGCAAAAAAGCCTTATGTTCGTTATTTCAAGTAGGTGTTAAAAAAATAGATTTATTACATGCTAAAATGGTAGATGGAGCAAGTGCACCTCCTTCTGACGGAAGAGGCCGCCACGATTCAAGGCCTCATAAAATAACACATGTAGTAAAGAAATATATACGGGAGCACATTCAGTCATTTCCAGCCGAGTCTTCGCACTACTCAAGGAATGTAAATCATTACAAGAAGTATCTTTCTCCATTACTAGATGTGCCCAAGATGCATAAATTGTACTTAGAGCTATGTGAACTTGAAAACAAACCTTCAGAGTTCAAAGTGAAAGAATGTTCCTACCGGAAAGTATTTAATCAAGATTTTAATTTATCATTTGGCCATCCCCGTAGCGATACATGTTGTACATGTGATGCGGGAGAGAATAACGAAGAACACGAATTCACCTACAAAGAGGCGTTCTCTCATCAAATAGCCGACAGAGAAAAAGCTCGAACCACCGAAAAAGTCTGTTACATCACTGTTGATCTTCAACAAACTATGCCTCTTCCAAGACTTACCACATCAAAGGCTTTTTATCTAAGGCAGTTATGGTTTTATAACCTAGGAGTGCACATAATAGCAAAAGACACTGAAAAAGCAGACTTTTGTACATGGACAGAAGACATTGCAAATAGAGGCAGCAGTGAGGTAGCTAGCTCACTGATGACACTATTTGAATTGGACCCAACTTTAAAACTAAATACAGACCATTTAATAATATGGTCGGACTCATGTTCAGGCCAGAACAAGAACTTTGGCCTAATCCTTCTTTACCAGTACCTTATAACCAAGAAAGTCTATAAAATAATTGACCATAAATTTCCTGTTGTAGGTCATAGTTACCTCGATTCTGACCGTGATTTCGGTCGCATAGAAAAGGACCTTAGGAAACATGAAAATATTTATGTACCTGAACAGTACAGGAATATTATTTCTAAGGCAAGCAAAAATAACATGGTGGTTGATATGGCCCCACACTTTCGGGATTTTGATAATCTGAAGGAGAAACTCGATCTTACTCAAAGAAAGACTGACTTGCTCGGTGAAAATGTCAGATTCCGAGATGGAATCAAATGGATCAGAGTAGAGGAGTACGGAAGCTATTTATTTAAAGAAACGTACGATGAGTATACTCCGTTCAAAAAAGTTTCATTAAAAAAGCAAGTCTCCAACACGAAGTCTCGAAAGAATGAAGCCCTTAGTGCTCAAAATCTTACACCACCAGCAACTCCAAAGAACGTCCGTATCGACAGAATTCAAAAACCACATGGTAATGTGACCAAAGAAAAAATAATTACCTAAGAGAACAAATGAAATTTGTTAAAGAGGAACATCGCTGGTTCTACGAGCATGTGTTTGATGAACACAAGGAAAAAGAATCGTTGAACTGTGGAACATAAGAACTGAGTTAGTTTATTTAGGCTTTAAAACTTAAAGGATAATTTTAAGACTAAATCTCTTTATTTTAAACATCCAAAAATATAACATAGGTAGCCTAAATACTGATTTTTATAAAAGTCTTTTTAAAGTAACATAAGATTGATTTTCTTTTAAGTTATAGGCCTAGGCCTATTTTGTTTTAGAAGTTGTGTTTTAACATTATTTTAAGGGCAACATAAAGACAGAATTTGAAATGATATTGAACATTTCTGAAGATTAACATAAAGGATGATTTTTAATTTGTTTGTGGGTAAAACATTTGTATAAAAATTGATTTTCTGTAGTATTTTGGTTTTTTGAAAATGTGTTTCATGAAACAAGGAACGTTGACTGATAAAAACTTAACATGAAATACTGAGTTTCTTTAGTTATAGCAATTAAAGTGCAACATGAAGACTGCATTTCTGTAGTTTTAACAAAAGACTACTCAATCTATAATATTAAAACGAAAGTGTGTTTTTTTATTTCACGATTCTGAATCAACCACTCTACGGATTTTCATGATTTTTGGGTTGAAAGAAAGATAATTTTGAGAACTAGGGAATGTCGAAGCCATAATTTTAGTTTAGGGTCCCAGTTTTTTAGAAATTAAGTTTTAATTTTTAAAAAGTCTAGCAGCCGACGCTAAGATTCTAAACTAGCTTTTGGCATAAAATAATTTGCTTAACATAACAGCTGTAAACATTCAGCTTTTGTGTCACAAATTCAGCATTTGGATAAAAATGTAAAGACATACCTAGGGTTGACTTATTTATACTATGTGTAATGCTAATCATTGATACGTTCAATTCTTCTGTAAGAGGATGGCAGATTAATTAAATATACATAGTAAAATACTAGGATGTTCAAATTATTTTTTAAAGCAATCTTTGTAATCTTCGATTTGTTTTAGAGCAATATAATTTGTTTTAACTAACAGCTGGTTAAATATAAACTATGGAACTATGAGGTTATTTTATTTTTGTCATTGATTATAGGAAATAAGTAAGATTAGTAGAGATAATTAGACCACAGTTTAAACCAATATTAATTAAACCACAGTACAAATCGAGGCTCTGTACACGAGTCTTAATAAAAAAGGATAAATGCAAATTATTTTACTGCTCCACTTTTCAAGGAAAGATTAGAAAAATAACAATGTTTACATGTTTTAATTCTTCATGGTAGCTTTTTGTTTACAATTAATGTTTGTCTGCTTTAACTTTGTATGGATTAGGCCCGGAAATATTGATGTCATAAAAAGAAGATCAAGAATAATCAGGAATCACGATTTTAAATTACGACCACAACCTCAGCCGGGTTTTATACAAAGATAAACAGATGGATGACATAGATTGAACACAACGTCAACATTGACCTAGGATACTGCAATTAGACAAACCATCCTTACATAAAATCGTGTTCAGTTGTGGTTACGTTTGGGGGCACCTATATCAGCGCCCCCAAACGTGAAAATAATATCACTTTTATTTCAACTATGAATATATTGTAGTTTAAGTTAACTAATATGGGAAATTAAGATGTACATTTATTCAATGAGGGTGTGTAATTATCATGGATAGAACTGAAAACGGTATAGATAATAAACATTGACAATTACGTCATTAGCTTTACTAGCGTGTTTACTTTTTATATTCCTGCTACATGTGACCAGTTCTTATTTTCAAATGAATGTTATTTGAACCAAACAGCTGTTTCAAAACAAACTGTTATTGTTTTTACTTTTCTTTGTTTACGCATATTTATTTATCAATTAATGCAGTGAAATTCATATAAAGGATAGGTGTGACGATTCGTTTTGATGTTAGGACACCAAAGTTTGTGTACTGTGAATTTTATTGGATATTATCGTTTTGTTTTAGGTCGTTTCTATTCAGACCTACTGGAAATTGTGTATAGTAGTTGTATTGTGGTGATAATAATTATGGAAGAGGCAGGTATGCTATGGAAGGTGGTATCGTTGACTAGGTCTATACACTTCTCAATTTTGACTATTACTCTCTCTATAATAGGCTACTTATAATCAGTGTGCGTCTGTGCGAATCGGCTGCAAATCTCACTTCAACGCTTTTCACATCGTAAAAATTGCAGAATTGCTGTTTTATTTTAAAATTAACGGATTTAAAATGCATATCGTATAGGCCTATGATGGAATAAAAACATATTTGGTCACACAACATTTGTTTACAAGATGATTTTTTACATTAAAACTGCAAGAAACTTTGTCTTTATATGTGTAAACTAGCTGATCTGAATTGTACACTGTTTTAACTGGCTACTGAATTCCCGTACGTAGGACGGGCTAACATCTCGTAACTTATAAATTTATTTTTAGTGTTTTAAAAGCTAACATATTGATTGATTTTATTTAGAGTTTTTAGGTTATTGTGTTGGTTTCTGTTTTAATGGCATAAAATGTACCTGCAGTAATTTCATTGAACCTTGTTAGTAATAAATAAACAAGTTTTATACCTTTGAGAATAGACTTTGCTTTTCCCTTTACCCTTTTACAGATTTAATCCTTGCAATATATATATACAATGATAGATGACATCACTTAACACCTTATTCCATTCTGAAGATACAAAATTCCAGTGGATAAAGGAGGTAAGTGATAAAAAAACTATAAAAATGACCTAGACCTGGTTGGATTATATCTAATTAGAGGTTTTGTACTATAATTTAATTTTTTATTTCTCTCTACAGACATTAAGTTGAAAAAATTGGTCAAGGAAAAAAAATCTTATAGCCCAAAAACTTTGGATCCATTTTACTCAAAACTAGCAAAATGTTACTTACCACCTTCATCCACTTAACCCTTCATTTGTTTATTGCTAAGGTGTTTATGAAAGCTCACATTTAGAGGTATATTTATGTGTGTTAGAAACTAGAATTAGTTTAACAAGTAGGTTTGCTGCCACAGGGAGGGTAAAAAATAGAAATTTGTTGTAAAATGTTAATAGTTTAGTAAAAAACAAATGCATATTTCAAATTTGATCAAAATATGTTCTAAATACATAAGTTTACTGCATAAGAAGAAGTTTACGGTTGAAGTTTAAGGAAATGCTTAAGAAGTTTACTGTTCTCCATAAGAAAAACATGGGAATTTTAAATTTACTATTTTTAAGAATTTTCTCCGTAACCATTAGGCGCATAGTAACGCTTCAATATGAATATGAATGGCCTCTAGGGACCTCAAAACGAAAAAGTTAATCGGTCTCGGGTCAAGGTATTACCATCTACGATAATAGCTTATTCCCTATACTAACTAGCTGTGTACCCGTTCTACGCACGGGGATCTTTAAGTATTCAGTTGAAACCTTCATATATAAAAACAGCAGTTGGTTTGCATGTTTTCAGATATGCTGGCCAAACTACTAAACATAACTTCATTTTATGTTGTTTGTTGTTGTTCCGGATCGGCATGACAATCAATAAAAGGTTAAATGACCTGTGATCCTAATGTATCCTATTACAGGAGATGCATTTCGGCAAAATTAAATCGCCATCATCAGTCCTAATATAAGGTCTTGAGCTTCCCCATTAGGTGCGTCTTGGAGTTTTTGAAACACATACACGAACTGTACACTTATACACATGACGAATAAAAAATAAATACACGGTATCCCTACTTTTATATTTACTATGGACATGTAGACGCACGTCGGTCGTTTGCCGAGTCTCGACTGAAAACGCTCATTTAAAAAAATGTCAGTTTCCCAGCCATATACAACACTGATATAAGGTCTTTTTCCCGGTTATCAAAACTCAAGAACAATTTTATACACAAAGAATCTCTATTTTCATTTACGGATACCCTACAAATTATTGCACTTGCGATTAATTAAATACGTTATGTAAGGAAAAACGTTTTTAATCTTACTTGGTTTGGATTTGCTTTCAAAACGTGATCGGAAATGGTTGCGGTATTTGTGAACAACATTCAATGTAAACATATCAGTGACAGCTAGAAGAAATAATCTTGATTCGAACAGCTGTTCGGTATTTCATAGATGAATATATGTGATAAACATTGGGGAAACTTTACAAAGAATCGCACAAAATTGGGTTTTTAAACGTCCGTCATTTTATTTACAAAGTAGTGACGCAATATTTTAATTGCTAAAGACAATCTCGCCAATCCAGTGAATACGTTAAAACGATTTGGAACTAGATTGGTACTCTCGTTTTTCAGGAGAAGGCCGCGTAATATGGCTCTTGGGCCGTGACAGACAGGAAGACAGACAGGTAGACGGACAGACAGACAGACATAAATTTAGATGAGACTTGTTTCGGTTTCTTTAATGTATAATACGTAAAAATAACCTAAAAGTTTATGATTTTGAGCAATGTGCAGACAAAACTCTAATTTTATTTATATAGATGGGAAATTCGCTAAAAAGTAATTGAATTTATCATAGGAGGAATTTGTGGTGTAGGTCTAGAGGCTTTGGTATATACACATTGGACTCGATCTATCAGTTGTTAATAATTGTATTACCTATTTATCTTTCAGATGCTTCCGAAAATATACTAAAATTTCTAGAAATGCTATTTAAGAGTTAAATTAAATTTTTCTAAATTAACTGAATCAAAGTACAATATATTTAATTCTACAGAATATAAATCCAACTGATTGACGACAAGTGTGCAAGGTGGCGGTTTGTCGAGGTGGCAAGTTGTCGCTTATGGGCGAGGTGGCGCGTTGACGGCGACGAACACTGAGCGTACACGTCAACCGACCACTTCGTAAAAGAGTGGTGGCGGGTTGACTGGGAGGCACGTTGTCGCCTACGTGCGAGGTGGCGGGTTGCCGACATCGCACATGGAGCTTGACGACTACCCGCCATCTCTGATAAAAACTGGTGTTGACGGGTTGCCGTGGTGGCATGTTGCCGTGGTGGCATGTTGACGTGGTGGCTCATTGACGCGAGTGTGCACGACAACCCGCCACCTCGGATACATGTGTGGTGGTGGACTGTTGTCGATGTGGCGGGTTGACTTGTACGTACACGTCAACCCGCCACCCCGGTTTCTTTGTGGTGGCGGGTTGACACCTCTGACCAAAACACCGAGGTGGCGGTTTGACGTGGTGGCGCCTTGACAGCGACCCATATTTCAAACAATTCAAAGGATATCATTGTGCAAGCAAACTTACTCGTATAGGATTTGACTTGAGTGTGTATGGAAGAGAGTGGTGGGTTTATACAACCTGATAAATAATTCAAATAAAAAATTTAAAAAATCATCAAATTACTAACCAATTCCTTAAAACACCTTAATAAGTATTTATATAATTTATTTAATTTATTTATAAAAACAGAAACTGAATTAATTTTTAGTCAAAAAGAAAAATATTTATTATTTTACACAGTATGTTTTTATTTTTTAACCTAGTCAACTAAGTTACAGATGATATAAAATCAGGCACTGAAATTAAAACTGTTAATCATATTGTTTGATTTGAAATTATTTTGTTTATTCTAACATTTATTGTTTGTTTATTGGAGTATCAAACTGTTAAGTGAAATTGATTATATCAAAACTATCATGTTTCTTATCTGATATTTGACTAAATAATGAGGGGACTAGATATAGCACTTGCTCAAGTTGTGTTATCAGCTTCTTCTGGATATTCCCTGTACTGGGGAAGTGATTTGAAATTTGTCAGAATAGCATTTGGACTTTGCCTTATAAATGGTGTTGTAGGGATCCTAGATTATGGTAAGTAGCAATATTTATTATTTTAATTACAAACCATGTACGTTGTTCGTTCCAAGAGGTTGTCACCAATCTTAACAGGTTGCCATTTTATTGAAAAGTAGTAAAGTAGTAAAGACGTCGTGAAAGAGAGCGGCGTGTTCAGGTACAACCTTACCCACCTCGGTCACCTTAGGACGTAGTGTATGAAGGTTCCACTGCTTTTAACATCCTTTCAGATGACAATTTCTCGAACTTGGGCGCTTTAAATGAAATATTAAGTCAAAGTTGATTAAATTAATTTAATGGTGGCTTCTGTACACCCGTGAATTCGCGGGTAGAACCTCTTGTAATGACTTAAAATAGTATAATTTTAAAAGATGGAAGCATGCCATGGTACACTTAGCGCTAGTGCTAGTGTCTATGACAATGATCCCTCTTGCCTTTATGTACTATAATTACCAGTATTACAAAACATAGTTGTGTGAGCCAGTCACAAAACACGCTAATGTCTAAAATTATATTTTCTATCTTATGTTTTGTTGCTGACGTAGTTGATTGCGATAGCTCATAATAAGTCGTTCCATCAGATTGACTTGGTAATTAATTCTATATATTCGTCAGAAATGAATAAATTAAATCAGCACAATCTGTTATGATGGCTCACACCACCTAAGATGATTTTTGATTCAAAAATTAGCGACAACTTAAACGTGGGGATGGAACTTCTAAACCCTCAATTAAATAAGTATCGGGACTGGTTCAATTTAGCCTCAAGAAATCGGTGAAGGGGGGACGGGTCAGGCTCGATAGAGGGGTCCACTATTCAGGAGCACTTAGTTGGTTCAGTGTCTGTCACCTGCATTCGTTGATATGTGAGGTTGATTTTTGTGCTAAGTGTTTTCCATTGCGTCGTCATGCAAACACGTAGCGTACTGTCGAGCAATGTTATGCTATGAACTTTTGATTTTAAATCATAAAATCGTTAGAGACCATTATTAAAAAGGCTAAAGGGGATAATGCCAAACCGCACAAGAGTTTTTGAGTGGCACGAAGGAAGGCTGGGAACTCATAAAACGAGTACCGGTACCGCATCAGATACCCGACGACCGCTCAAATCAAGGCTCAGGTGGCCAAAGAGAAAGAAGTTTTGGACTCGAACAGGCATTTAACCATCGCTCAATTCAGTGAGAAGACCAGCCTCTCCATGGGGACCGTTCACATTCGTAACTGTCGCGGGTGGAAATTTCACTAGACGTCTTGGAAAAGCTTACATGTCCAAATCCAAAACCAAGATCGATGTGGTATGTTCACAAGGAGTTTGTACCTACTGTAACGACCTAATGCTGTATTTAACGTGCCGGTAGTTTTTTTGTAGTTTTTTTTTTTTTAAAGGGAGAGGAGGGAAAATGCTTTTACGCACACAGGTAGCCAGTGTGAGACTCCTGACTTTACACAGACTACTAACTAAAAAACCCCCTCTACTCTGTTGGACACAGACTTGGAATTGTTTGTCACATTACTTCAAGTCAGGCCAACATGTAACCTAAGCCCTCAGGGCACTCACCATTTCTGGCATTTAGATACATTATGACCTACGCCGCATCCCGGTCAAGGTCGAGCTTCTTGGCACTGAGAATACCCTGGATGTAATGTGACACACAGGTCCAATTGTGTTCACCCTCTGTCATCACCGGTATGACCGTGCCCACCGACAGCAGTTCTACTAACTGTTGAGCCTCCAAGCTGGGGACTTTCCCAACGCTGGCAGTGGAAAAGGTATGTTACACGTCATCGGGAATGCCTGGGCAGTATATGCAATCGGGTGACACGGCTTTGCCCATCCTGAACAGGTACGACCGGAAAAAGCCATGACCCGTCATAAATTAGGTGAGGTAGAAGTCCACCTCTCCGCACCGCCGATTAACCCGAGGTTTGACTTGCTGTATCAGTCGGCTGGTCCAGCGTCCCCGTGTCTCCTGTTCCCAGCTCTCCTGCCACAGCTGGTAGGTTCGGGTGCCTTTCTCTGTTCGTGCCTGGACCTCTCCACTGCGCTGATAAATTGCCTTCCTCTCCGCCGCAAAAAGTTTGACGGGGATGACTCCCCGTCATCGCAACCACCAGGATGGCGGGTTCGGACACTGTTCGGTAGGCGGATGCAACTCTTAGTGTTGCCTGACGCTGCACTCGGGAGAGCCGCATCCTATATACCTCCTTATTGAGTCTGCCCACTCCTCCGCACCGTACAAGAGAACGGACTGGACAGAAGACCAGCCTCTACACACACAACACAGCCTTCCCTTGACAGCCTTCTACGGCTGGACCGAGGCCCTCCGACATTGGCTATCAACCGGCTAAGAGAGGAAACCGCCCTAGCGGCATAGTCCGCCGCACGGAAAATCTGATCCCAACAGCTGAAACGTGCCGGTAGTGGGCCGCCTACGAAATCGCGTAATACACGTGTGACCAGCCGTCTTGAAGAATTGGCAACTTGACCACGACAACGCGCCGTGTATAGTGCACGGTGTGATTGTTGTGCAGCAGCTACTAGCGAAATTCGGCGTAGCCATGTTATCTCAGGCCCCCTACAGCCTAGATCAGACTCCACCTGACTTTTTCTTATTTCCACAAGTAAAAAGGCAGCTGAAAGCACAGCGGTTTTCCTCCATCGAGGCGGCGACGACATAGGCTCTAAACAGAATTCTGGAAACCTACTTCCAGCTGGCTTTACTCAAAATGGTTCGAACTATGTGTATCGAAGAAGAAGGGGTGCATTTTTTTGAATTGTATTAAGTAATTGTAATGTTACCAATCAGTCCCGATGCTTACTGAATTGACCCTGTATCAATAGTCAAAAGTTGTACTGTCAGAGTTTATTTGTTTGACGTTATCGATTTGTAGTCATTAATAAACTTAAAATTTAAACAGGCCTGTCCATAAAGAGAAGGATTACAAGAGTACGGGAACTACGAGATTATGTGGATTTCCTTGACAGAGTTTCAAGGAAATCCTATACACCCCTTGTTGCTGCAGAGGCTTTAGTCTTTATTGGACATGACAAGAAGTCCTCCTTATCCATACTGGTGTATCCTTTCTTATACATTGTGCTGACAGAGCTTCTAGAAGAAAGAGTTAACCAAGATAAAAATATAGTTTTCGTTTTCAATTTGAATTCAATCTGCTACTCTATTTTGCTGTCAAAGGATTATTTGTTTGGAGGAACTATGTTGCTACTCAACATGGCAGCTTTCTGGATGAAACAACACAGCAGAACAAAATACTTTCTAACAATAGGAGTTGCCAACTTAGCAGCACTACAGTATTTTAAACAACTATTTGATTAGACTGAGAAAGGTAATAGAATAGCATTATCTAGATTTTTCCAGTACTGTTTGTTAATCATTCCTAAGAATTTCTTTCTGATAAAATTAAACACTTGGCAAGTAAACTGTTGTTGTAATGTTTCCAACAAGTTTTGTACAGTACAATGATGTTTTAACGTGTTCTCAATATTAAGGCCTTGGTCTCTATATAACTATTGAACCAATTGCTACCATCGGAAAGTCCGTGATGTACGATATCACACCTGATGTATTGGTACGTCAGCTATGATATTTGAAAATAAGATTTTTTATGTATCATAACATGGTATATATTCATGGTGATTTTCCTTCCACCATGGTATATATCATAGTATACCATCATTCTACAATATACATTTAAATTTGTTTATCAATAGTTATTATAATAACTCGTAGGCGAAGTAGCACTTTGCCAAGCACGAGTTTCTCGAGTGCAGCAAAGGCAGTTTGCACTCGTTTTATACATTAAATTTTTCCTACAGTCACTATAAAATTATATAAACAATTAGTCTTTCAAACAATGTGCAACACGTTTTAGGTTAGATTAAATCCAAACATTGAACGAAATTAGAAACGCTACACCAGTCGTAATATTTTTAAGTGTTGCCAACTTATTTTCAAGCGTACACAGATTACGTGCATATTAAAAGCACGCTGTTTTGTGTTGTTTGATTGGAATACCGGTGTGCGCCAAAGTACAAACTGTGCGCCAAAGTAAGGCTTTCTGTACTATAATCTGTGCAAGAAAGCCCACTTTGTGGGGTGACTGTAAGAAAAATATTATATTCCTTGAAAGATTTGATTACGTAATACAGGCAGGTATGCACATATTTTGATATTTTTTTTAGAAGAATAAGTTTTATATGTACTCATGTGGACATTACATACATATCCTTTGTATCGGTATTTTTCCTGTGTTTACTTGCTAATGTCTCTGATGTAACCACAGTTCTGGTTGAACGTGACCATGAACCTAAACCAATCGAAATTTTCTCAATCTTGGCCCGATTTTGCAATTAATTCAGGCATAAATAATTATGCATGGATCCATACGATTAGCAAATGTTACTTTTTAAAGTCTTGCCAGCTTTAAGATAAAGAATTGCACAAATAGTGGTCAACATACCTGAGGTTTGTTTTCTTAAATTTTGTACATTTAAGGGGAGGTCAGCAGTTTTTCGATCAAAAAATAAATTTGTTTTATTATTGTAAAATATTCTCCATTTTATGCTGTTTCCAAATATATATAACACTCTATAGGTAAAAATATTATTTACCATAAGAAAAAATATTAAAGAAATATATCTCCGGTTTTTTTTTTCATTATTAAAATCAATCACAAAATCCAAACATATTTTATAGTATACTCTGTATTTTCAATTTTCCTTTTCAATGTTATAGGTTGGTCAACCTGGTTGTGTTTTAGTGCTTACTTACTGTACTGAGTCAGCTGTTATTTGTTTCAGTTCTGCTTTGTTGTTTATACAGTATGTGCAAAAGTTTCCAACAACAATAGTTCATATTGTTATTCTGAGGGCCGCTTTCCCCAAATCAAGTTTAACTCTGATCGCGGTTTAAACTCTAGTTTAACCTCAGATTCACTTTCCCCAAAATAATTTCTGCGTTTAAACTAGGTTTAAGTTAACCCTAGGGGTGAGGCTGGTTTAACTGGCGATCCGTGGGTTAACCCAGGAGAGAAGAATAATAGCTTGATTTTGATTGGCTCTTGGCTGAGGCTGACTTGTTACGTTCGGCAGACGGCAATGGCAAATATCCTTGTTTGACATTTACATTTGTTAAACATAACCTAAAATAAATTGAACTGGAAATAAATTAAGAAATAACAAACCAGAACCTATGTAGACAATTAATTCATGACTATTTCAAATTTAAAGATATAAGGCTACAGATATACAGTAATGGTTTTAAGGTTTTTAAATGCGTAGAGTAGGCCTAAATTATTATATTTTCGGTAGGTAGTATCGTAGTTGTGTACAATCGATAGGTTACCTTGTCCACAGCAACGCAACAGTGGTTGGAAAGTTTGCTCATAAGAAGCCTTTTGGTTTGATTTTATTTTAACACGAGTCTTACATTACACAAAAGTAAATATTAAACATTCGGGCCTAACCACTAGTCTATTATTATCATGTGTAAATTAACAACTACTGCAGTAAGTTACGCCTAAAATTAAATTTAGTTTAGAAACATTGAACGTGTCTAATGCTGAGTAGCCTATAGGCCTGCCATTACAAAGGGTAGGCTCTAGTTTTTAATCCACAAACATTAATTTTGCGTCTTTCCCAACATTTTATTTTCCCATGATTGTAAATGCTTTTATTTGATGCGTACAGTAGGCCTACTGTTTAATTAAGTTTGAGCTTAAATAAACACAATAAATGAAATGCTTATAAACTAGCATCAGTACAATTTATTAGCCTGCAAATAAAAATGTTTCTTTTTTATGTCAACAATTGGAGACAATGACACGAAACCAAATATGACAAATAACCAAAACACGAGAAAATTAATGACAGATATGTCATAGTGGGAAGTTAAACAGCTAATATTGCAGACAAAATTGCATAACAGTGTTGCCAACATTGTTGCTTGCAATGAAAAGCTAGGTTAAACTAAACTTTCATGACAAAATAGTGGGGAAAGCCATCCTAAGTTTAACCCACAGATTAAAGTTAACCGAGATTAAGTTAAACTTGATTTGGGGAAAGCGGCCCTGAATTAGATTTGATAATCAGTGTTTTAGTTTTGAAAAGTGGTGAATTTGAGCTGTTAGTGCTTAGTGTTATAGTTTAGTGATGCCTAGAGTCAGGA